>NC_056727.1:1109404165-1109752812 GCF_019279795.1 Protopterus annectens
TTGGGGTTTAATCACTCCTGTGACTAGTGAAATACATTGACGATCACTGTCTTGACAAACATGTACACGTCTTTGTTGCAGAAGGAAATGGATATTACAGCCTTTTTTATCAGAAAATGCAAAATGTTTTGATTAATTTACATGAACTCCAAATGATTTTGTTTAATACTCCTGTGACTAGTGGCAAATAATTGCTCGAGCATTAGCTGTAACTTGTTATCATTGCTCTTTTAATGCACACAGATATATACATTTGTGTGTCTTGTGTGTGTCTACATGTATGCATGTATGTGTATACATTTTATATATATATATATATATATATATATATATATATATATATATATATATATATATATATATATATATACATATACACACACACACACACACAGGGATGTATGTACAAGTAAGCTAAGCTCACACAGCAAACTGATATCACAATTTCTTGGTTGTTATTTCAGTATTGCTATCACTTCTGACCTTGGTATCCAGCAAAAGGAAATCATGTGGGATGGATCTTGCCTTATTCTATACCTTAACAGAGAATACATGCTACTAGATACCAAGCCATAATTAAACTCATTGGACAACTACCCATTCTTGAATCGAAGAACAATCAGTACTCCAGGTTAAACTGACTCTCTACATCACCACAGTCTGCAGAGTACAACCCTGTTAAACTGGTATTACCACACTGACAGATCACACCCAACATCTGCCTTATTATGACAGTGACTCACAGAAACTGTATCACGTAAAAGTGCAAAAGCCTTGTGACTTGATATCAAACTCAAACCTTCACACGTTTTTAACATCCCAAGGTGGGGGTGGGGGGTTACTGCTGCAAGGGCACTGGGATGTAACAGATTTTCTAAGGTGACATTTATCTATCATACTTCCAAGTAGTAGAAAAGTACAGTTGTGTAACATCTTACCGTACTAGTAGATGTCCTTTTCACTTTTGTAGTATTCATAACCTCTGCGATCTCCTGCCAACATCCAGCCAGTATATCAAAGCTTTTATATTCTAGGGAGACTCATACATCAGATGTATGTTCCTTGCACAATCCCAGGGTATAAAGGTGACATATGTATGCTCCCAAATGAAGTGCCTAAAGAGAACTAGGACCCTAAGTCATGTACTTCCAGGAAAAAGGAAGGAATGGAGAAAAGGAGAACCACCTTTCATCCAGTATGGAAAAAAAAAAAAAAAATACCCATGCAAAAGGAAGAGAGAAGGGGGTAGGGAGGGAGGGAGTGAACATTGCAACAGTGAAAAGGAGGACATATACTGTTATGGTAAGTTTTTATGCAGCAAACACGTAAGCAACCACCACACCAAAGTACAAACCACGCAACACATAGTTCGCACGAACAGTGTGCCACCCAAAAAAGCCCCTAAGGCAACACAGTATACCCAATACATTAGTTATAGGTGAATCAATAATAAGGCACACTGATATCCCACTCACCAGGTTAAACAAGGAGAAAGTTAGTTAGCTGCCTGTCAGGGGCCAGCATCCACCACATAATGCACATGTTCAGGTCACTCCACAGCAGGTACAAATATGACTCTGTCATTTTCTATGTTGGTGTGAACGACCTGAGATGTACCTCTCTGGACTACATGAAAAGAGACATGGAGGAGCTCTCAGACTATGTAGCTCAGGCAGGTATGACAATAGCCCTGAGTAGCATCCTGCCATCACCTAGAATGATACCACAGTACAAGCAGAAAATTACGGACTTCAACAATTGGCTAAATTTCTGTTGTCATTTTAAGGGGAACCAGTATCTGTCTGCCTGGGATGACATGATCAATAGACCTCAATGCTTCACCAGAGATGGCCTGCATCTGTCATTCCTGGGATACCAGATTCTGGCTAAGGCGCTTGCCACTCCTGTAGTGCCTTTTTTAGGCAATGTCCTGATGTCAAAAGTACCACCATAACTGCTACAACCACACTGAATTTGAGGGTTATGCTACTCAACACTAGTAGTCTGAATCTCAGAATGCACTCACTGAAACCCTCCTTAAAATGGAGAACATTGATGTCTGCGCAGTAACTGAAACCTGATGCAAGGCTCCAGAGAGCATCCCCGTGCTACCAGGCTATAATTCATACCACACCTTTAGGCCCCAAAACCTGGACCGAAGCACTAAAGGCGGCGGTGTCTCTATATTCATAAAGGATATACACACCTCCAGACTAGTAGCCCAACACAACATTTTGGAGATGCTCCAGGTACAACTAACACTGGGCAAGACAGCAATCCAGGTGGTTGCCTGCTATAGGTCCCCAACCATGTTGCAAGACTCTCACTCCACATTCCTAAACATTCTGGAAAATACCAAAGTGCAGCCCAACACCCTAATACTGGGGGACATTAATTAACCCTACATAAACTGGGAAAATTACTCAAGTACTTACTCGCTTGCTCAACGATTCCTGGAATTCATAAATTCCAATGCCCTGGACCAACTTGTTCTTACCCCCACCAGGGGTAACAATATCCTCGATCTGGTCATAGCCAACATGAGCAACTGCTGCTCTACACCTGAAATTAACTCCTCCCTGGTCAGATCTGACCACAAGCTAGTCTCCATGGATATCCACATCCCCCCCTCTCCCGCTTGTAAAGGAAACCACTGTAAAAAAAACCTCACCAAAGTAAACTTTGAGCTTCTAAAAATGGAGGTGGCAACCTTTACGATGTCCATGCAGTTGGAAAATAGCTGCTCAACTGCTGAATCACATACCATTATTCTGTACGAACACATTCACAACTGCATGGATAGAGCCATCCCAAACAGAACCAAGACGCTTACCTCCAAAAAAAGAAAGAAAGTCTAGTGGTCCCCTACCATAAACAAACTCTAGAACAGAAGGAAGAAACTGTTGCAGAAAAAGGTAAAGTCCCAAGACTGGAAAAAATCCCTAGCTAGCCTTAGCAAAAAATTGAGAAACCTCATCAAATCCTCTAAAGCTAGCTAGGAAAACAAAATAGCAGCAAATACTAAAGACAACAAGGCATTCCATAGTTATGTTAAGAATCTTCAGAGCAACACTCAGGTCTGCTCTGAGCTGCAGCACAATGGCAACACATATACAGTCAGCTGACATTGCCAATACATTGTCTGACAGGTTCAATGCAAACTTTACCCCCCTTTCACCCTCCAAAGGGCCAATAACAATTCCTGAGGAGTGTCAAGTTCCTAACATTACTGCTGGTCAGGTTGAAACCACACTGTCTAAACAAAAGAACACAGCTTCCATGGGACCCGATAATATCCCTGGATGCATCCTACATTTGCTACAAAATGAACTGGCACCACATCTGAGTGCCCTGTTCAATCACAGCCTCACTTCAGGCTTTGTACCCATCGAATGGTGAACGGCCACGGTCACTGTACTCCACAAAGGGGGAGTGACTACAGACCCCAGAAACTACCACCCCATTAACCTGACTAGTCTGATATGCAAGGCTATGGAGCGTATCATCATGGACATTATAAATAGGGATACAAGAACCCTCCAAACTCTGGACCGCACGCAGTTCGGATTTGTGACGGGTAGATCATGCCTGCTTAATCTGGTAGATTATTTGAGTCAGTCTCCAGAGCTGTGGACGAGGGCAAGGTGGTACACACAGCCTATCTCGATCTTGCCAAGGCCTTTGATACCATTCCTCACTCGGGAATTATTGACAGACTCACTAATCTAGGCATTAACCCCTATGTCACAAGGTGGGTTACTAACTGGCTCACAGATAGAATTCACACTATGAAGGCTGCAGACTCCAAATCGGACAACCAACCAGTCACGAGTGGTCCCACAGGGATCTGTCCTGGGTTCACTTCTGTTCGGCATCTACTTCTCAGATGTTCAAGCCAACACAAAAGGACTCTGGCTAACCAAGTTTGCAGATGATTGCAAACAGAGCCATTACAGAATCCCCAACTGACGTAGACATCCTACAAAGGGGCCTCACCGACACCAATGACTGGTGTCTGACCATGGCCTTAAACTAAATATCAAAAATGCATAGTTATTCCCTTCAGGAAAAACTCTGTGCCCATGGACTACATCATCAATGTTGTTCCAATTGACTCAGTAAGTGCAATAAGAAATCAGTTACATATTGAAAGAACTAAAGTTACAAAGTGCAAACACTCAGATGAGCGAAAATGCCGCAAATTGACATTTTGTTTTTTTACACAGTACAGTGAAGACCGGAATATTTGACCTCTCTTCACTGTAGTGCAATCTCAAAGTTGGAATATATATTTAGTGGGGGGGGGGGCACAGCCCCCCCACAATAACATTCTTGACTTGTGGCATTTTTGCTCATCTGAGCGTTCACACTTTGCAACTTTCATTCTTTCAAAATAGACCCTAAGAAATCTGGAAAATAGAAGTTATGTTCTTACCATAACGTTCCATGTTAGTTGTCTTCTTCTCGCCTTCTTCTTGCTGGATGGGGGTTGGAGAGCCGACCGGCTCAACAAACAAACCTCTAAAGCTCGAGTTTGTTCCACCGACTCGAAAGGCTATATCCATATGGCGTGAGTGCGTTCCAGATCTCGTTCATAAGCTAGGCCCCAGGCCCAGCCATAATAAAGAATAACTATAAAATAAACAAAGTCCACCCTAGGGAACCAGGGAGGAAAGAGAAACCTCTACCTCCTGATCCAGGAAAATATGGACATATACCTATATAAATAAAATAAAAGAGGTCACAGGAGAGGTCCTCTAGGTCTGTCCTCTGTCAGGCCCAGGGGGGGGGGACGCCAAGAGAAAGAGAAGAGAGAGAGAGAAGACAACTAACATGGAGCGTTATGGTAAGAACATAACTCTTCAAGTAGATTGTCTATCTCGCCTTCATTCTTGCTGGATGGGACGCGTCCCTAGCCTAACACCTCGGGTGGACCTGCCCTAACGAACAGTGACGAACGGAACCCAAAGTTAGCTCATGCCTAGAAGCTAAATCCAACTTATAATGAGAAATGAAAGTGTGAGGAGTAGCCCAAGTGCAGCTGCAACAGGTGGTGTCCAATAGCAGTCTGTCTTGGAAGGCTAAGTAGCCAAAGCTCTCTGTGGGATGGGCTTTAGGTTTGTTAGGCAGCTTTTGGTGTCTAATTTCATAAACAAGGGAAATCAGAGATGTTAGCCATCTAGATAATGATACCTTTGAAAGAGACAAACAGCTGGTCAGATTTTCTGAATTGTTTTGGTTTCTCAATATACCTTAACTGACTATGAACATCTAGCCAATGCAATTTTTGTTCAGACCTATTAGAATATTCTGAAAAACACAGGGAGGTCAATGCTTTGATTTAGGTTAGGACGCCGAGGCTATCTTAGGCAAAAAGACGGGTTGGTTCATAAAGATACCCTGTCCTATGGAACAACAGATAAGGAGGTCGACAGCTGAGTGCATGAAGTTCTGAAACTCTTCTAGCTGAAGTAATAGCTACCAGTCTTCCATGATAGCAATTTAAAGAACAGGAGGCTGCAGGTTCGAAGGGGAAGAATCAAAGAACTAAGAACTAAATTTAGGTCCCCAGGGAGAGGAGGATTTCTTATAGGAGGTCTGAGTAGAAAACTCCTTTCAAAAGGCTTTGCAAAGCTTGTGGGACATTATGGCAGACTCTGAAATGCCCACATGAAAGTTAGAAATAGCTGCCAGTTGAACTTTAAGAGTAGAAGGAGATGAACCTGCATGGAAGAGTTCAGCTAGAAAATCAAGGACCATTTGGATGGAAGCAGTGAAAGGATCTATGTCCCTTCCTTGAGCCCAATAGGCGAAAACGTTTCCACTTTACTCAAATAAATCTTTCTAGTGGAAGATTTATGGAAGCTATCAAAATATCTCGAGATATTTGAGGTTCAGAGAGGAAGGAGGCGATGAAGCGACCCGGAAGGAGCTGAACTGATGGATCGAACTAGGTCCAGATGCCAAGGTCGCCCAACGAAAATGATGATAGGAACCAAACCTGTCGAGGCCTCGGGTTTAGGAGCAATGAGGATCAGCCCTTGACGAGGCCTTTCCTGCGAGTAGCTTGTACCACTTGAGAGATTAGTGGGAAGGAGGAAATGCAAGTCCCGGGGCCAAACTTGGACTAGGGCTGGCCTGGTAAAGGAATAGGGTGAAATTCTGCACTTGCTTTGCTGTTTGGGAGTAGCAAAAGGTCGCAGCAAGGCTGACCCCACTTGAGAAAAATTTCTCTCCACAAGAGTCTTTCAGAGACCACTCGTGAGGCATGAGGATAGCTCTGCTCAACTTGTCGCGATTTGATTGACTTCCCGGGGGGGATGTGCGTTGCTATCAGAAACAGCTGAAGAATCGCGCCATTGCCACAGTCTGAGTGCTTCTCAACACAGGGGTAGGACCTGGTTCCGCCTTGTTTGTTGATATACACCACACTAGACATATTGTCCGTCGATTGCTATCGTTCCCAAGGGAAGAGTCTCTTGAAGGCTTTGCAACGCCTAAAGCACTGCTCTCATCTCTAGAACATTTATGTGCAAGTGGCATTCGACAGTTCTGCCCCACCCGATCAGGAGGCGTCCGTTCAGTCGGTAGCAACCCGGAGGGGAGGAACAAGGGTCTTCCCAATAAGAGCTGAGGGAAGACATCCACCACAGAAGATGATTCCTGCATGATTGGGTGATCATAATGGGACATCGGAAGTTGCTGGTATGACCATTGTGAAGAGCATCCATTGAAGAATTTGGAATCTGGCTAATGGAAGCAAAGGTGTGGCCGCCGCAATCCCCAATATGCTGAAGATGAGCGACCAGTTTTGTATGTCTGTTATTCTCTGATCTGTTAGCCTACTTGAACATGTTGACTGTGTCTAGAATTGCGCCTATGAAGGTAATAACACGACAAAGCGACAAAACAGACTTTGCAATTTATTGAAATGCCTAAGTTTTGACAAGTCACGAAGGTGTAGTCCCTGGCTGTTAGAAGAAGATGTCGTGGGGGGAACCATAAAGACCAGTCGTTCAGGTGAGAAGCTACCACTGCCATACATTTGGTAAACACCGGAGTCCAAGGCAGGGCTCTGAATTGAAAATGACTGGTTCCCAGCCTGGAAGCGGAGAAATCTTCTGGGCGTCTGTTCATCTATTTTATATGATAGTACGCATCCTGAAGGTCTGCATAGAAACACAGTATAGAGCTACATCCGTTTTTCTTCCCAATAGGGAAGGATGGGACGTAGCGACCATCCCAAAATGTGGTTTTTCTTGACTGACTTGTTCAAGATACTGAGATCCAAAATTGGTCTCCAGTCCCCTGTTTTTGGAACTAAAAGAACCTGGAGTAGATTCGGATCCTTGCTGGTCTGCTGGAACTGGTTGAATTGCTCTTTTGCAAGCAGTTTTGAAACTTCCAAAGCTGCAAGATCCTTTGGTAGGTGGAACATCTGGAAGGGATTTTTTGATCGGTTTGGAATGCAAAGAAAGGGAATGGAATAGCCTTCGAAATGATGGACTGTACCCACTTGTCTCGAGTTAGGGATAGCCAGGCTTCTGGGTACAGTGACAATCTTCCCCGACTGCCTCGAGTGGGGACAGTCGGGCAACACCTCAGGGATGCTGAAAGGGCTTATCGGAGAAAGTTTCTCGATTGCCCTGGTTCTCCGGTCCCCCTGCCTCTAGGGCGCACGTCTACCATTGTTGTTCCCCCTCTGCCTCTGGCGCTAAGTCCTTGAGATTGTTTGCGGAACCACATTTTCACTTTTCTGGCCCTTGGGGTAAGGCCTAGAATGAGTAGCAAAAGCGGACTCCGACTGCAGAAAGAGTCTTGCCATCAGTCTCGCACCTAGTCAAGAGATGATCCATCAAATGGGGAATTAGTGAACAGCGTTTTAAAGGGTCCGCAGTTGCATAACCACATCCAGGCATGCCTGAAAGGAGGCGCATGGAGGAGTTAGCTATGGAGTTCAGGGTAGCCAGCTGAGTGTTCATCTTGTCTTGAAAAAGGATCCTTCAACATATCACCTTCTTTGATCAAGTCCCTTTGAAGACGAGTAAAATGGCATAGGTAGTTCAGCGACGCATTAGCAAAGGTCGCTGGCGAGAACATCCGCTTCCGTATCTGTCCATGGACCTAGATTCCTTGTTAGGTGGATGGACAGGCAATCAGCTAGTTCCTTCTTAGTGGCAGCAGCAACCACCATAGCATCCACAGAAACTCCTTTGTCAGAAACTGTTTATCTGCTGGTGCTGTGATGAATTTTGAGGGTCTCCTGGGGTCCACTGAATCAGGAGCCGTCCATGCCTTTTGCTACCACCTGCATGAGGGGGTCAAAGGAGACACCCAGGAGGTGGAAGGCGCGAGCCAAACCTCAAGGTACACAGATTCATCCTCCGAAGGGTTGAGGGCTGGCCAATTCCCTCTGCTTAAGGATTTCTAGAATGTCTGCAAATGAGACATCTTCAGAAGGGGAACGGGGAACCTCGGGAATCCTCTAAATCTGTGTCAGAGGGGGCCAGACTCAGGTGAGTCTTATGTGTTTCCTTCTACACTCCGAGAGGCTCTTCTGCCAAATCAGGAGAGCCTCGGAGGATGAGATCTGAGGAGCTGGCTCTCTGCGGTCCGGGATGAGGGAGTGAGTCGACTTGACCTGAGGCACCCGAAGGGAGGCGGACGCGGCGACTGTGGAGGGAGTAGAACCAGGTTCCCTGTCAGGCAGAGCCAGAGGTCCCCGCCCGGAAGCTTCCTCGGCACCGACAGTGATGGTTCGAGAAGTCCGCCGCGGTGATTCTTCTAAGAAATCGAGCCGATGATGGAGCCGAAGACATTTGTATCGGCTCGGCCTTTACAGTCTCTGTTCCGGCGCCTCGCTCCGAGGCCTCCCGGGTGGGAGGAGGAACATAATGAGGACAGGGTCAGGCATCGACTGATGAGTCGGGCTCTGCAGTGCCTCGACTCTGAGAAAGACCACTACCCTCTGAAGGTCATGGTCCGACAGCCTCGATGACCTAGAGGAGAGATCTATGGCTCCGTTCAGACAGCAGAGGAGATGCTGGCGCCGAATGGACGGAGCCAAGGGCCGGTGACCTGGACCTCTTTCTAGATGTCGGAACCGACACAGGGAAACCACAGAAACTGTAGTCTGAGACTCATCGGCTCCAGCCGGAGCCAATGTAGACGGAGGTTTTCAGAAGCTTGGAGTCGGCTCTCAGTAGCTGGCCGAGGACCTAGAAGCCTTGGGCTTTCCAAGGGACAGTAAACCTCTCAAAATCAGTTTGTTTTTTTTTTCCTGCAGGACCCTGGGGCTGAAGCCGTGGCATACAGCACAGGAATCCTGCAGGTGCAAATCCCAAGCAGTAGACACAAGTGTGACCGTCTGTCAGAGACATTTTCTGACAGCACGTGTCACACTTCTTGTAGCCTGAGACCTTTGAGTCTTTAGACATTTTGAAGAAGTGTAATCACACACACCCAGTCAAACACACTGATTACACCTATCCTATTTTAAACTCAAAAATAAAACCAAATAACAAAGTTTTAAATTCTTAGGAAAAAACACACACACCCCACTAAGGGATGGGAAGAAAAGGCCCAAAGGTCTGGGGAAGAACTTATAAGTTCTTGTGGAAAAAGGGATTTAGAGAGAAGGGAGAAAATCCACTAAACTAAGGGAGACAACTGTTAAAATTAAAGCTAAAGGGGTTTAAGTATACTAAATTTTACTCCAAAGTTACTCACCAAGAAGCCGGTAGAAACCAAACACCTCGATCGCTGTAGCGCAAACGAGATCTGAGGTAACTCACGCCTAGCATTGTGGGATATAAGGAGCCTCGAGCCGGTGAACCAACTCTGAGCTTTTAGAGTGGCCGGGCCGGTCGGCTCCGAACCCATCCAGCAAGAATGAAGGCGAGATAGACAACTTAACATCATAGGTTAATGGCAACCTCTCCTTTGACAACCACATCGCCACTGTGGTTAGAAAATCCTTTTATGTTGCTCATCTAATCACAAAGGGCTTCTAATCTAAGAAGAAAGAGGTCATCGTCCCTCTCTACTCGTCCGTCATTAGACCTATTATAGAATGCAATGCCCCTTTTGGCATATACCTCACTAAACACCTGCAACACCTGGAAAGGCCACAAAAATACCTCACCAAGAGGATTTTAGGCCTTAAACACATGCCCTATACTGACAGACTCGAAAAAAACTCCAGCTATACTCAGTCTCATACCGCCTCCTTACAAGCGATCGCTACTTAACCTACAAAGCCATGTCTGATCCAGAGCTGCTTGACGTACTACATCTTAAAAACCTGCCATGCCATATGCTCCAGGGACCTCAGTCTTGTTACCACATTAAATAGAACATGCTGGAGGGATAGGCTCTTTACCCAGAGACTGCCCATGCCCTGGAACAGACTCCCCATCCACGTCAAGCAGAGCTCCTCTCTGGCCCTCTTCAAAAGAAATATTGACGAGTGGATGGGAAATAGAAAATTCACCCTGGGGATCACCTCAGCTGCCCTGCTAGATAAAGGCAATGGGTAGTAACATCTGTTGACATGACTCTAAGGATTCTTATTGGCTAGGCTTACATAGGCCCCAAGGCCATTAGCCTAGTACACACCTATGAACCTATGAACTGTACGGTCTCCTTCCATATCAATGTTGCAATGCTCAACCTCTGGGAGAGTACAAAAGCTACAGTGAAGGCAGGGAGGAGCTCTCCACAAACCAATGTAGGATAGCCTTGGCAAAACCTGACCTGGCTCTAGAAATGAGATCCAATTTGTAATCTTTTCTGAAGGTGTAAACCGAAGACCAAGTGGCAGCTTCAAGCATTGAGTTGAAGAAAGCCCCTGAGGAAGCCACTGCTCTAGTAGAATAAGCCCTCACAGAAGCAGGTAACTGCTTACAATTAAAATAATAACAAAAAGGGATGGCCTTAGACATCCAGAAGAAAATGGTTTGCTTACAAACTGCAAAACCCAATGTACTGGTATGAAAAGAAACAAAAAGCTGCTAAGACTTACGCAAGGCCTTAGTCTTGTCTAAATAATATCTAAACTGTCTACACAAACCCAAACTAACAGTGCAGAGAAGGGGAGAAAAGAAGGAAGCTGAATAGACTGACTAAGGGAAAACTCATTAACCACCTTGGACATAAAAGAAGAATTCATACAAAGACACACCCTGTCGCTATGCAAAACCAAAAAGGGTCCACCATAAAGGCCTGCAGCTCAGCTACCTTTCTGGCAGGGGTTAAAACAACCAATAAAACAGCCTTCTATGTGCAATATTGCAAACAAGCGGCGACAGGCTCACAAGGAGCCTGAATCAGCACTTTAAGGACAAAATTAAGATCTCAAGGAGAAGGAATGGGCTTTCTTGGGGGGCCTAACATACAGGACACCTTTAAGAAACTGCTTGACCTCAAACCTAGAGGCCAAAGAAGGAGTAAGTGACAGACAGGCAAAAATGGCTGACAAGCAGGCTTTCACTGAAGAATATGCCAAGCCAGCATGTAGCAATTCACACAGGAAAGAAACCAAGGGGACTTCCAGTGAAAAGTGGTTTTGGTGATGATTAAGACAAACAGAAAACCTCTTTCATCTGGACATTTATGATTTTCTGGTATTGGATTTCCTGGCCTCCTGCAAGACCCTAAGTACTTTCTCCGAATCATGGTGTCAGAAAGGAATTAAATTCCTATCAGCCAAAGTGTCAGCTGAAGACTGGACAGCTGAGGGTGAAATAGAGTTCCTTTGTCCTGTGTGAGAAGATCCATGCAGTGAGGTAACTTGTGATGAATGCCCCTGGTCAGATGCAACAGGAGGAGGAAACAGTGCTGTCTGAAACAAAAAAGGAGTCACCAACAAGATTTCTCGAGTCTCCTCCTTGATTTTGTAAGGCATCCTTGGAACAATAGGAAAGGCATACAAGAACATTTCTTTCCAGAAGAAAGACATGGCATCCACCTTCTAAGCCAAAGGCCTTGGGACTCTGGAACAGAACTGAAGGAGTTGTCTGTTCAGAGAGGGGAGGCAGAGATCTACTTCAGGAATACCCTACTGATGAACTATGTCCAGAAATTCAACCCTGTGAAGCAGCCATCATGAGGCAGTGTCCTGGACTTGCTGAGAAAATCTGCCACAACACTGCTCTGAAGGTATATAGACTGCCTGTAGTGTAACCTCCAGATTGATGGCTATTTCCAATGTTTGAAGGGCTAACCTGCAAAGGAGGCAAGACCTTAAGCCCCCTTGTTTGTTGATGCACCACAAGATGGTGGTGTTGTCCATATAAACCTTCAAGGAACCTAGGACCCAGAGCACATGGAAAGCCTGATGGCTCAGAATGAAAGCCGCCATTTCCTTGATGTTGATGTGATCCACCCTCTACTGAGTGGACCAAAAGCCCTGCACATTCAGAGTGTCTGCAGTGTCTCCCAACCCCAGCCCTGATGCATCTGCAAGGAGTTCTTACTTAAGAAGGCTGAGGGTGGTGGAAAGGAATACCAAGATGGAGAAATAGTTGCCGAACCCACCAATGAGTTTCCAGTCTGAGACAAAGGAGTACAGGAATTATATGTTCCAGTGGGTGGAGGTGTTTAAGCCACACTGATTTTAGGTACCATCAAAACTTCCTCATATGAAGCCTGGCCAAGGAAGCATGGGGATATTGGAGGCCATAAACCCTAGAGCCCTGAGAAACTCCCTGGCTGGCATAGAGGACAGAGGATACAGGGACAGAAAATTTGTGAGGGTCAAAACCTTGGAAGCAGGAAGAGATGCCAGCATTGCAACAGTCTAGAGCCTACAGCCTAGAAAACTGTGATCCTGAAAGAGTCAAAATGGACTTCTGAAAGTTGACAGTAAACCCCAGGCTTAGCAACAGAAGCTGGGTAAAATGAAGATCCTGCACAAACCTGGAAAGGGGTAAGGCCTGCAACAAGAGGTCATCCAGATAAGGAAATATTTAAATCTCCTGAAGCTTGCAAAAGGCAACTACAGGAGCTAGATATTTGGTGAATACCATTGGGGCTGTGCAAAGCCCAAAGTATAAAGCAGAGAACTGAAAACAAGAGGAAGTAGCGAAATGTAAATATCTCTTGAATAGATGGTGGACAGAAATATGAAGGTAAGCATCCTTCAGCTCAAAGCTTGGGGGAGCAACAGAGAAAATTGTCTAAAGAGACAGCATTTGGAAGGAAGGTACTATGAGAAAGGTGTTAAGAAAAGAAAGATCCAGGACAGGTCTCCAAGTTCCCTCTTTCCTGAGGACTAGAAACGTCCTGGAATAAAAACCCTCAAACCCTTCTCTGTCTATGGAAGCGGTTGAATGGTACCCAGATACAGCAGAACCTGCAGAACAACCTGAAAGATGAGTAAGTTGTTCTGTTGGGGGTTGAGAAATTCCAGAAAAGGAGATAAGGGCTTCCTATATCATGAAATAACCCTGCCTGATGATGTAGAGCACACAGTTGTCTGCAGTAATCAGTTGCCAAACTGGGATGGAAACCCTGAGGAAGAAGGGAACCTTGTCGAGAGGAAGGAAGGGCAGAAAGTCAGACGGCCGAAGGCTGGTCAGGAAAGGACTGCTTTTAGGGCCTAGGTGTCTGAGTAAATTTGCCACAGAAAACCCAACCAGGAGCTGTCTTACTTTGAAAGATTGTCAAGGTAGCGTTCTCAACAAAGCAATCTTACTAGGACAGTTCCTCAAACTTGGGAAAAGAGGAGATGAAGATTTGCTTCAAATCTTTCATGACCTTACCTTGATCCTGTAAGGTCTTGAAAAGGTCAACTACAGCAGTACCAAACAAATTCCGGTTATCCAAGGGAGCATCCAAAAGCTTTGTTTTGATATCATCTGGCAAGGCCTGAAGGAGAAGCGCCTCATCATACTGCCTGAGGCAGCAGCCCTGGAGGATGCATCTGCTGCATTACAGCTGCATTTGATAGAGTGATGGACAACCTGAGAAGTGTAACTGAGTGAGGAGAGCATTAAGGCTTTACTCACAGAGTCAGGCATATCAGAAACATGTTTCCCAACCTGGGAAAGAACAGAAATTATGTACCTTGTCATAAGAGTCTGGTAATTCAAGTCCCTGAAGGCTAAGGTAGCAGAAGTGTATACCTTTTTACCAATCACCTCCACGGCTCTACTATCCTTATCCGAAGGAAGGTGCTTGGAAGAAGGCAACAGCCTAGCAAGCTCATCAGTAGAAAGAAAAAACAATGCAGGATCAGATGAAGGGCAATTACACAGGAATTTGCAGCCATCTTGCACCTTATAGAATCCATCAGGATTCTTAGGAGCTGCAGGTTGATAATCAGGTGTCGGAGAAGCAACAGAAAAGGTATCTAATAGAGCAGCCAACACAGGACAGATGGCTGAAGGTCTAGGAGAGTCCATTTATAACAACTTATATCTTTTTTTGGATGTTCAAAACTTTGGAACAATCCCACTTAAAATGCTCCATCATACATAGGACAGTGTCAGCAAAGGAAAGTTCCTCCAAAGGAGGATCAGGACTAACAGATTCTTCCTCCTCAGACCTGTAATCTAAAGGTTAAGGAAAGTGAGAGGAATAGAATCAGAATTCCCACCTGAAGACTCTGGGTCCCTAATCATTTAGAGGTACAAGACCAACAAGAAGCAGAAACTGAACTCCCATAAGAGGCTTCAATGCCATCAAGGCACCAAACAAGCCTTGAGTAAGTTCTTGCCATTCCCTGTGAGGGTCACGAGGAGTAAATACCACAAGCTTATTTTTTTGCCTTTTCTTCATATGGATGTCCGCTCTGAAAAAATGTGGAGATTCAGATTCTGCCTACATTCAAATCAAGGTACCCAGTTGGCACCTCTTCCCATACAATGATTTGTGGAATCCCTAGGCCCCTCAAAATGATCAGCCATGGTTCTTCCTTTAAGTCTAAGCAGATGTTTGCAAGGCCTCATATGACATGTGAGAAGCAAGCTCCATACTGGCCTCTGAGAAGGTTACAGCAGAGGAAACCAAAGGTAACGCCGGGCTGTTCTCTGGGTTATTACTCTCCTCAAAAGAGATGTCCGGTGAAGGCTGGACAGCAGCAGATTCAGGCCTAGACTTCTTGGCCTAAAGTGGTGGTTGTACCTCAGACTGTACCTTGGGCCAAAAGCTTGAGACACTGGTTCTCAAGGTAAATGGAAAGGGAAAAAAGGCAACTATGCTAAATCTTGGGTACAAAAGTTTGACACAATTGAAACACTGTCTGCGATAGTGGGACGCATCCAAGTAAAACAGGCACCTACTATAGCAGTCTTTATGGGGAATCTGCCTCCCCACACTGACATTTCCCTTTTTTGGTTGGCATGTAACCTAGTAAACAATAAAAGGAAAAGAAAAAACAACCCCAGCAGGGTACTAATCTGAAAAGTGTAGGCTTAGTAAAACCAGCACAGTGAAGGACGATCAGACAACTGTATGACAATGGTGCTCAGACTGGTGGCAATGAAGTTCCGAGTTGGAAGTGTACATATGTCCTACGCATGCACAGGAAGCATACATCTTATGTACAATGCTTCCTAGATAATAAAGGCTTTGGTATATTGGCCAGATGTTGGGTTATCCTTGGCAGGAGAGCCCAGAGGTTATGAATACTGCAAGAGTGATGGGGAACAACATCTACAGTGACAGCTGGATCTAGAAAGAAAGATCATGGACCAACAAATATAAGAGCAGTCATTCAATGCAATCTAAAGAAGAGTTTCAGAAAACTCTCCAAGCTCTGTCCTTACTACTAAAAAAAGGACTGCAACTGACAGAACCACTATACAATGGGAGACGCAACTGGTGCATACTTAGTTATACAACATTTAAGGACTTTCTAAAAAAATATCAGAGAACATGTTCTCATATAGGCCTGTCAAAATAAATGCTTTACTACAGCATAAAAAAAGAGCCGAAAGAAAAAAGAAAGTACTTAAGCAGATGTCCCTTGCATTTTATTAGCAGAGGTTTTCATGTTCTTTAGGTCTACATAATGCTGACAGGGTAAAGAAAAAAATACATTTGTGTACACTTACCGTAAATGTAGATGTTCGAGAGTATTCACTGTTGCAGTCATCACATTTGAGTTATCCTTGCCAGGGTAGCCCTCGGCCGGCCCGAATACCAGAGACCTAGTATTTCTGCGTTAGTTGCTGTCACTTGAGGACTGACGTTAGGTCGTCAGTAGTATAAAGTAAGGCAGCCGACACCATTACATCAGTTTTTCTTGCCCTAACCTGTGAGGAGCCCCCAAGTAGGAGGCCAGGTTCTGGTGGAAGAATCCCACCAGTGGAAAAAAAATACCAAAACATCCCTTGTAAGTAATGGAGAAGAAGTTAGAATGGTAATATATGAAGAAAGAGAAGAAAGGGGGGTGGAGGGAGGGAAAAGTACAGTATTGTACCTACCATAAATGTAGATGTTCGAAGATCCACATTGCTGCAGTCATAACCTGTGGGTAGTCCGCTGTCCTCGGTCGGCCCGAATACCAAAGTGTTAGGCTGGCGTCGGTCATGGTCGCTCAGATCTGACGTCAGTATGCCATGGTATTAAAGCGCATGACCGACGTCATATCCTCAGTCTTTCTTGCCCCAGATGTCAGAAGGCCCTAAAAAGAAAGGCCATAGCCAAAAACAGAAAAACCTCCAAAACCCATGTACAAACAATATTTACAACCCAAACCATACAACCACTCCAAACTACAGAGGGGAAGGAGGGAGGGTAAATTGGACTGCAGCAATGTGGATCTTCGAACATCTACATTTATGGTAGGTACAAAACTGTACTATGTTGTTCATCTCACATTGCTGCAGTCATAACCTGTGGGTAGAATCCCAAAGCAAAGGTAAAGGGAGGTTGGCAAAATCATAAAGCATTGGGAGCTGCTAACATGCCCTGTAAGACTGCAGTGGCAAACCCAGCCCTAGATTTGGAATAAAGAGGAGATGGTAATGTTTAGAAAAGTGTGCACTGAACTCCAAGTAGCTGCTTCCAAAATATCTTTAGTAGCTACACCCTTAAAAAGCAGTAGAAGTGGCAGTAGCCCTAGTGGAATGAGGTCTGATTCCAGCCAGAATCTCCTTACCATGATGAGAATAACAAAAAGCAATACAATGGCCAATCCACTTAGAAATAGTTTGTTTTGAAACAGGTTTCCCCTGAGAGCCCAAAGCAAAAGAAACAAATAACTGTTGAGACTGTCTGAACCCTTTAGTCTTGCTCAAATAATAACGCAACTGCCTGTGAATATCCAAAGTGTGCAAAATTTTCTCCCTTTATTTTGGGGATCAGCATAAAAGTAGGCAAATTAATAGATTGGTTCAAGGCCACATTTGAAACCACTTTAGGCATAAAAGTAGGGTTAGTACACAGAGATACCCTATCCTTATGAAAAATCAGGAAGGGTTCAACTGCCATTAGAGCCTGTAATTCAGATACCCTTCTAGCAGACGTAATGGCCAACAAAAAAGCAGTCTTCCAAGACAAAAACTTCAACTCAGATGTAGCTGCAGGTTCAAAAGGAGGTAAAGTAAGTTTTTCCAACACAAAATTGAGATCCCAGGAAGGAGTAGGAGCTCTATGCGGGGGTCTTATGTTCTTTGCCCCTCTAAGGAATTGCTTAAACAAAGGATGAGAGAATAATGGTGGGTCACAGTCATAGTGAGCAGAAATGGCTGCAGCATGAACTTTTACAGAGGAGAAAGACAAACCCTTGTCTAATAATTCTGTAAGATATTGAAGTGAAACACTCAAATTAGGCCTGGAAACATCAAAGCTCTTTGCTTTGCTCCAAATAAAAAATCTCCTCCATTTATCAGCATAAACTTTCCTTGTACTAGGCCTCCTGGCCTCCAAAATGACATTCAAAACTTGTTGAGGAAGCTGCGACCCTCCAGGTTCTAGAACAGAATATGCCAGGCTGTCAGATGCAGGGACTGTATCCTGACATTGAGGAAATGATTGCCTGCCTGAGACAAAAGGTGTGGAATTGAAGGCAAAGGCCAAGGAGGCTCCCGTACTAAACTCCTCAGCAGAGGGTACCAGTGCTGCCGTGGCCAATCTGGAGCTATTAGAATCATGGAGGGCTTGTCCTGTCTGACCTTCAAGAGCACCTTGGGAAGGAGAGGCAGAGGAGGAAAGGCATAGACGTGAAGATTGCTCCAACTGAATGATAGAGCATCCACTTTCCAAGCTGTTGGATGAAACATCTTTGTGCAAAACTTTGGCAACTGGAAATTTAGTGGAGAAGCGAACAGATCTATGTCTGGAGTCCCCATATCACTGTCAACTGTCGAAATACATGAGGATCCAACTTCCACTCGTGGGGATCCACCATCTGTCTGCTCAAAACATCTGCTAAGGAGTTCTGTGCTCCTGGCAGAAACCTTGCCTGAAGAGTGAGGTGCAAACTGAGAGCAGTCTCCCACAAAATCATAGCTTGCCTGCAAAGAGGGTACGAATGGGTTCCCCTTGCTTGTTGATGTACCACATGACAGTTGTGTTGTCTGTTTGAATCAACACTTGTCCTGGGTGAAGTAGATCCTTGAAAGCCATCAATGCAAATTGGACTGCTAACATCTCCTTCAAGTTGATATGTAAATGTTGAAGTCTGGCAGGCCACGTGTCTTGAACCCATTTTCCATTGAGGTGTGCTCCCCAAGCCTTGTCTGAGGCATCTGTCGTTAAGATCTGACTCTCCTCTGGTCGGGTCACAGAGAGTCCCTTGTTTAGGTGACATTCCTGAGCCCACCACAAAAAGTCCTTTTGAATGCAAGGTATTATCTGAATGACAGTGTCCAGATCGTGGCAGTGTTGCGTGCATACACTTTTGAGATACCATTGTAGCTTCCTCATATGCAGTTTGGCATTGGGAAGCACCAGAATACAAGATGCCATGAACCCCAAGGCTTGAAGGACTGTCCTTGCAGTCAGCCTGGACCGTAGAGACAATTGTTGGAAGTAAAGTGTAAGATTTCTTTGCTTGTCCGGGGTCAAAAAAGCCATCTGGGAGGCTGTATTCAGTCTCACACCCAGAAAGCACATTTCCTGAGAGGGTACTAGACTGGACTTTGTTTCATTCACAGAATACCCTAGGCACCTTAACACTGCCATAACATACTGTAGATGGTGAAGTAGCTTGTTTTTGTCTTGAGCAAGTATCAGGCAATCGTCCAAATAAGGATAAATTTGTATTCCTCTTAACCTTAAGAAGGCTATCACCGCAGCCAGAACCTTTGTGAACACCCTGGGTGCAGTAGATAAGCCAAAGGGCAATGCAGAGAACTGATAATGTAAAGTCCCAGCCCGAAAACGCAGGAATCTCCTGCAACTGGGCCTGATAGGAATATGAAGATAAGCCTCTTTGAGATCCAGAGTTACCATCCAGTGATCTTTGCCCAACAGAGGCAGAAGTTGTTGCAACGTCAACATTTTGAATTTTGGAATGTCCAGGTATGTGTTGAGGATAGATAAATCCAAAATTGGCCTCCAAGTGTTTCCTTTCTTTGGTACAAGAAACAGGCAAGAATAAAATCCTAGGCCCACTTCTGACAGAGGGACCTGCTGTATAGCCCCCATTTGAAGAAGTAAAGAAATCTGTTTGTGAGCCTCCACCCTTTGCTGAGGATTAACGTCTGGCATGCCTTTGAAAGGAGGCAATGTGTGGAAATAAAACTTGTAGCCTCGGTCTATAATGTCCAACACCCATTTGTCCTGGGTGACTAAAAGCCAGTTTTGCCTGAAGAGTGCCAACTTTCCTCCCAGAGGAGCTGCCAGACAGGAAGGATCTGGCAGCTGAAGATGCAGGTCATTGGGTCTGTTTACGAAAGGACTGGCCCCTGCCCTCACCTGTAGATTGTGCAGGGGAACTCCACGTTCTAGGCCTGAAAGAACCCTGAGCTCTGCCCCTACCACGTCTAGATCTGCCCCTAGACTGTAAATCAGAAGAAGGGTAAGCCCATCCCTTAGTAGGCCAATTTCTGCTAAACGTAGGGGGCTGCACCTGCAAAAATTCCTTAACAGTCTGCATAGACTTAGCTTTGTCTTCCATTTTCTTTAAGACTGACTCCACAGGAGAACCAAACAAAACTTCAGACTGC
This sequence comes from Protopterus annectens, assembly GCF_019279795.1. NCBI lineage: Eukaryota > Metazoa > Chordata > Ceratodontiformes > Protopteridae > Protopterus > Protopterus annectens. The sequence continues at coordinate 1,109,424,286 of NC_056727.1, forward strand.
AGAGGAGCATCCAAAATTCGAGCTTTAACATGCTCTGACAAGTTCTGATCCTTAAGCCAGGCGTGCCTACGAATAACTGATCCAGTGGCAGCCACCCTGGAAGAAGCCTGTAAAGCATCGAAACCACACTGCAAAGAATGCTTACCCACCTGATCAGAGGCATGAACCAAATCCTGTAATTCCTTACACTCTATGCCCTCTGCCAAAGCATCTACCTTAGATTTTAACTGAGTAAGGAGAAAATTCTGGTACTTCAACATATGAAACTGGCAATTCAAAGCCCTCATTGCCAGAGTGGAAGAGGTATACACTTTTTTACCCCACCTATCCAAAGCTCTAGAATCTTTATCCATAGGAACTGGATTCTTTACAACAGAAGCCCTGACACCCTTAGGTCCCTGGCTAATAGTTTCTGGGTCAGCCCTTGGGCTCTTATACAGATATTTATGAGCCTCTGGCACTCTGTAATACCTATCTGGTTTAACTGGCGCAGGAGGCAGAGAGTCTGGATTAAGGGAAGCTTCAGAGAAAACATCCTGAACAACATCCAAAACAGGAGGTATAGCCAAGGGCCGATGTTGTGGTAAAAACAAAAATTCCGTAAGCCTCTTTCGGGAATCTGAGAAATCCTGACCTTCCCATTTAAAATGCTCCCTCATACAATGCAGGGTTTCTGAAAAACAAAATCGTCTGGAGGAGAAGCAGAAGGACTGGAATCCTCTGCGCCTGAATCAGAATAAGGAGGAAAATCCTGAATGTCTTCAGCCGAAGACTCTGAGTAATCTGAAGCATGTTCCAAACTTTCCACCTCTGGCTCCACCCTAGGCCTCTTATCTGGAGGGGGCATAGAACCCCTGATTAAGGAAATCAAATCTTCTGCCATTTTAAGCATGTGTTTTTTAGGTACAGAACCTGCAGAACTAGGACTGACACCAGAGGAAGACAAACCAGGCCTGACCTTGGAAGGTACCTTAGAGACAGAAGGGGAAGGCCTAACCACCTTATGCAAAGAAGGGAGTACAGCAACCTGAGAGGCCCCCTCAGCCTGACCCGACTCCTGAGAGGCCACATCTTGCAAAATTAACGGCTCCCCCTGAGACTCAGCTGAAACCTCGGCTGGATCCACAGATTCCACCGTAGTTTCTAAAGAACCGGCGTCCGGAACGGACGACTCATCCTCCTTGGACTTTAACGATTTTTCCTTGCGCTTCTTAGCGGTAGTCGGAGGATCCGACGGCATATTGTAATTACACCGCTTACCGAAGACAAGCCTAGCGCAATCTAACCTACGTTTAATGGTGCGCTTATTAAATCTACCACAAAAGCGACACCCGACTACGTCGTGCTCAGGCCCCAAACAAGGAATACAGAGAGAGTGGTAATCCCTATGCGGTATCTGTTTCCCACAAGAAATACAATTATTCACTTTTTCTGACATCCGGAATTAACTGAGGCAAGAAAAACAAAAATATTCCCCAACGGGGTACTTAGCCCAACTTGGTTTTCGGTCTGAAACTCAGAATATGAAAATTTCAGAACACCGAACGGCACTTGCAAATGCTGCTTCTGCTTCGGACCATGCGGCAAGAAAGACTGAGGATATGACGTCGGTCATGCGCTTTAATACCATGGCGTACTGACGTCAGATCTGAGCGACCATGACCGACGCCAGCCTAACACTTTGGTATTCGGGCCGACTGAGGACAGCGGACTACCCACAGGTTATGACTGCAGCAATGTGAGATTAAGAACATCCAGGACTGCAACACTGAATACACTCTAACATCTACATTTATGGTTAAGTGTACACAACTGTACTATGTTCTTCATGTTTTATTGTTGCAGTCATCACATTTAGATTGATTCCCAAAGCTGAGGAAAAGGGTGGAGGCAGTCAAGGAAAAGTACAGTTGTGTACCATAAGTGTATTCACTGTTGCAGTCATCACATTTGGGTTATCCTGCCAGGGATAGCCCTCAGTCGGCCTGAATACCAGAGGCTTAGTATTTTTGTGTTGGTTGTTGTCACTCCATGATTGACGTCAGGTCGTCTGTGGTATAAAACCAGGCAGCCGATGCCATTACATCAGTTTTTCTTGCCCTGTTAGGAGCCCCCCAAATAGGGAGCTAGGTTATGGTGGAAGAAGACCAGCAGTAGAAAGTAAATACCAAAAACTCCCTGTAAGGAGACAGGAAGAGAGAGAGAGAGATAGAGAGAAACAAGGGGGAATGAAGAGAGGGAAATTAGGACTGCAACAGTGAATACACTCGAAGATCTACGTTTATGGTAAGTGTAAACAAATGTACTATGTTCTTTGTGTTTCACTGTTGCAGTCATTACATTTGGGTTGATTCCCAAAGCTGAAGAAAAGGGTGGAGGCAGTCAAGAAGACTGTGGGTGGGCTAGGATGCCCTGCAAAAATGCGGTGGCAAAGCCTGCCCTGGATTTGGAGAAGATAGGCGGGTGGTAATGCTTGATGAAGGTATGAACAGATGTCCATGTTGCAGCCTCCAGGATGTCCCTCGTGGGGACACCTCTGAGAAAGGCTGTAGAGGTTAAGGTAGCTCTGGTGGAAAGTGTTCTGGCCCAATTTGGGGGTGGTTTCCTGTGCACTCTGTACCAGAAATGGATGCAGTGTGCTATCCATTTGGAGACGGTTTGCTTGGATATGGCCTTGTCCTCTGCTCCTACTGCGAAGGTGACTATCAACTGATCAGTTTTTCCTGAAAGATTTAGTCCTGTCCAGATAGAATCTGAGCTATCTGTGCACATCTAGAGAGTGCAGAATCCTTTCCCCCTTGTTTTGTGGGTTAGGGAAAAAGGTTAGCAAATGTATGGATTGGTTGAGAGCCATACTGGACACCACTTTAGGCATGAAAGATGGGTTAGTCCTGAGTGAGACTCTGTCAGCATGGAAAATGATGAAGGGCTCTACAGCCATGAGTGCTTGTAGCTCTGATACTCTTCTAGCTGAAGTGATGGCCAGAAGCAAGGCGGTTTTCCAAGAGAGAAATTTTAACCCTGCTGAAGCTGCAGGTTCAAAGGGGAATAGGGTGAGCTTTTCCAACACAAAGTTAAGGTCCCAAGCCGGGGTAGCAGCTCTTCTGGGTGGCCTTAAATTGTTAGTCCCTTTTAGGAAATGTTTGATGAGAGGGTGTGAGAAGAAAGGAGGCTCTGTGCTGCAATGAGCAGAGATGGCAGAGGCATGAATTTTAATAGAGGACAGACCCCTGTGTAGTAGATCTGTCAGGTAATCCAGGATGAGAGGTAGGAAAGGCTGTGCCATTCTAGCTCCCTTAGACTGGATCCAGGTAAAAACCTTTTCCACTTGTCAGCATAGGATTTTCTAGTGCTGGGGCGTCTGGCCTGACGTATAACATCCAGGACTTGTTTGCTTAAGCTGGCAGCTTGAGGGGTGGTCAGGGAATAAAAGAAAAAAAGCACCAAGGAACCGTACATACTATTTTTAATATAATAAAAATAAAATCATCCAAGGTAAACCATGTTAAGCGCTTTCATCATGTTAAAATGACTTCATCAGAACTGCCCAAAATTACAATCCACATTTAAATAATCTCCCATAAAACAGTGTAAGCCAGTTAATACACTAATTAACATTTAAAGCACCAAGTACCAAAATGTTGAATTTTAAAAGTAAAATTTGTATATATCAAATACAATTCTCCTAATATCTTGTTTATACACTTTTCATATTATATTACATATATATTCATATAAATCATAGTTTTACATAAAATTTTGTCTAGGCAAAACTATACATAAAAAATGCATTCAATTTAAAAATGTGTTTTATATATATATATATATATATATATATATATATATATATATATATAGAGAGAGAGAGAGAGAGATGTGTATGTTGTTTTATGTATGCTAATGTCAAACTCAACCTGCATTCAAAATGGGGCTGTATAAACTATCTAATTTGATTAGCCCTTTCCTTTAAAACTGAAAATATGGATATATGGTCATTTAATCCAGGATAAAAGTTTGCAGCCAACCTAAGCTGCCACATTAATTCCTTTTTATATAGGTGATTTTTTCCAATCCCCCCCCCCCTCACATCCAGATTCACTGTATCCACAAAGGCAAATTTAAAGCCAGTATGTTCATTGCAAACCTGACTGTCTGTAAAGGGCATTGATTTCCTTTTGATGTTTGATTTCATATAAATGCTCATATATTCTACATTTCAGGGCTCTCTCTGTTTTCCCAATATGAAATCCATCACAGGTGTTACACTAATAAGATAGTTTATATTGCATTGCGTAACAGTTCCTTTTCCTTAACTATATAGCACTACCAATTCTATTTTTCAGGTTACCAAAGGTACCTGAAGAATATACCCACAATAAGAACAACGCCCACAGGGTTTAGTGTTTCCTCTGTCATGTATCCCATCCACTCTAGTTTTCTCCAAATTTAATTTAATGTTACTACCAACCTTCATAGAAAAAATGTTTTTTTCCCCCACCTTATTGTATACCTCATTATTTGCCTTGAATATACCCCAGTTTTTGTATAAAATCTGTTTGATCAGATTGGACAACAGAACAGTTTCCACTTGTCAGCATAGGATTTCCTGGTGCTGGGGAGTCTGGCCCCACATATAACATTCAGGACTTGTTTGCTTAAGCTGGCAGCTTGAGAGGTTATCAGGGAATAAGCCAGGCTGCCAAGTTGATGGTCTGCAATTGGGGATGCATGAATTCTCCATTCCCCTGGGTCAGGAGTGTTGAGATCGTAGGTGGCAGGGGTGACAGGCTGTGCAGCAGTGGGTACCAGTGCTGGCGTGGCCAGTCTGGGAAAATCAGGACTACCCTCGGTTTTTCCTCCCTTATTTTGAGCAGTACCCTTGATATGAGTGGTAGAGGGGGGAAATGCATAGACAGAGAGGTTTATTCACTGGAAGGATAGCGCATCCACTTTTCAGGCCTTGCTGTGAAGTTCCCTGGTGCAGAATTTTCTAAGTTGATGACTGGAGTGGGAGGCAAAGCGACCTTCAGGGTGCCCCATTTCTGGGTTACAAGGGTGAAGGTTCTGTGGTTTAGCTGCCACTCGTGTGGGTCTAGCAGGTTTCTGCTCAACTTGTGTGCCAGAGAGTTTATAGAGCCTGGCAGGTGTAGTTGCATGGCTGAGGCCGTATGCCAAAGGGTCATGGTGAGCCTGCAGAGAGGATAAGAGTGAGTCCCTCCCTGCTTGTTGATCTACCACATCACTGTGGTGTTGTATGTTTTGATCAGTAGAGGCCCAGGGGACAGTAGGGGTCTGAAGGCTGTCAGGGCAGCATCTCTTTTTGACTGATGTGCAAATGTATTTGCTTTGGGCTCCAATGGCCCTGAATGCACCTGCCATCCAAGTGTGCACCTCAGGTATAGCCTGATGCGGCTGTGGCGAAGGTCTGGGTGGTGTGGGGTTGTGAGAAAGGAAGTCCCTTGTTGTGGGTGCAAGCTGCTGCCCACCAAAGAAAATCCTTCCTTAGACAAGGTATCATTGGTATGAGAGTTTCCAGGTCTTCAGAGTGTTGACACCAAAGGCTTTTTAGGTACCACTGACGTTTCCTCATATGCAATTTGGCATATGGAATGAGTAGGATGCAGGAAGTCATGAACCTTAGAGCTTTGCAGGATTTTCCTTGCGGTTAACTGGGTTCTGGTGGCAAGTTGAGAGAAGTAGCCTGTGAGGTAGGCTTGTTATTCTGGAGTAAGGAATGCCATCTGGGGTGCTGTGTCCATGCTTGCTGCCAGGAATACAACTTTTTGTGTGGGGACTAGATTTGATTTCTTTTCATTGATAGTATACCTCAAGGAGGGCAGTAGGTCATCTATAAAAGTCAGGTGCTGCAACAGCTTTTCCTGACTGCCTGAATCAGGCAATCGTCTAAGTATGGGTTGTTCTTCTTTCAGCTTCTTTCAGTAGGGGGTCGCCACAGCGGAAAGTACAGTTGTGTACACTTACCATAAATGTAGATGTTCGAGTGTATTCACTGTTGCAGTCATTACATTTGGGTAATCTGCTGGCAGGTTGCCCTCGGTCGGAATGATTAACAAAGTCTTGGGTCCTGCGTCGGTTGCTGTCCCTTCTTCCATGATGTCAGGTCGTCAGGGGTATAAAACATGCAGCCGACACCATTACATCAGCTTTTCTTGCCCCAGATGTCAGGTGCCCCCCCAAATGGGAAGCAAATAAAATTAAAAACACACAAAAAATATACCTCCAATACCAAAAGCAAATACACCAGAAGGGCTTTTAAGCCTAGTGAAAGAAAGTAGAGGTAAAGCCAAAGAAAAATAGGGGGCTGGAGGGAGGGTATCCAGGACTGCAACAATGAACACACTCGAACATCTACATTTATGTTAAGTGTACACAACTGAACTATGTTCTTCGTGTTCCACTGTTGCAGTCATCACATTTGGGTAGATTCCCAAAGCTAAGGATGGAAGGAGGAATTTAGATAGCATTAGGGACCAGCTAAAAGGCCCTGCAAGACTACAGTGGCAAAACCAGCTCTGGATTTAGAGAAAATTGGCAAATGGTTATGTACAGAACTCCAGTTAGCAGCTTCTAGGATGTCCCTGGTAGGGACACCTCTGAGAAAGGCTGCAGAGGTGGATGCAGCCCTGGTTGAATGTGGTCTTATCCCCTGTGGGAGAGGTTTACCATGGTGCTTATAGCACAAATGAATACAATGGCCTATCCATTTAGAAATGATTTGCTTTGAAATGGCCTTTCCCTCTGCCCCTGCAGCAAATACCACCAGCAGCTGTTCAGATTTCCTGAGAGGTTTAGTCCTGTCCAAGTAAAATCTAAGTTGTCTGTGGACATCTAAGGAGTGCAGTATCCATTCCCCTTTGTTCTGTGGATTAGAAAAAAAGGCTGGCAAATGAATGGAATGATTAAGAGCCACACTGAATACTACCTTGGGCATGAAGGAGGGATTGGTCCTGAGGGACACCTTGCCTGCATGAAAGATGATGAAAGGCTCCACTGCCATAAGGGCCTGTAATTCAGACACACTTCTTGCTGAAGTGATGGCTAACAGGAAGGCTGTTTTCCAAGAAAGGAATTTCAACTCTGCATTTGCAGCTGGCTCAAAAGGAGGTAGAGTAAATTTTTCCAATACAAAATTAAGGTCCCAGGTTGGAGTAGGGGCTCTCCTGGGTGGTCTTAAGTTTTTGTCCCCTCTGCAGAACTGCTTGAGCAGTGGATGAGAGAAGAGGGGTGGTTCTATGTTGCAATGAGCTGAAATGGCTGAGGCATTAATTTTGATGGAGGAAAAGGAAAGGCTCTTGTGAAGTATTTCAGTTAAGCATTGAAGAATCTAAGGTAAATTGGGTACTGCTGTGCTCATCCCCTGAGTTTTGTTCCAGGAACATAATCTTTTCCATTTTTCAGCATAAGATTTTCTAGTACTAGGCCTCCTTGCCTCCAGAATGACATCCAACACTTGTTTACTGAGGGATGGTAATGGAGAGATCAGGTAATTAGCAAGGCTTCCAAGTTCAGGGTTTGAAGCGGAGGGTGCAGAATCTGGCCATTCTGCTGGGACATCAGGGTAGGGGTCTGAGGCAGGTGCCAGCAGTGATGCTGCGCAAGAGGGTGTACCAGTGTTGGTGTGGACAGTCTGGTGCAATCAGTATTCTCCTTGGTTTGTCATGTTTGATCTTTAGTAGCATCTTGGAGAGGAGAGGCAGAGGAGGAAAGGCATAAATGGATATATTTTTCCAGGTGAAGGACAGGGAATCCCCTTTCCAAGCTTGTTTGTGGGGAGTCCTTGTGCAGAATTTGTCCAATTGGTAGTTCTGGGGGGAGGTAAACAGGTCTATCTCTGGGCTCCCCCATTTGTTTATCAACACGATGAATGCCTTTGGTTCCAGTTTCCACTCGTGTGGGTCCATGAGATTTCTGCTTAGATCGTCTGCCAGTGTATTTTGCTTTCCTGGCAGGAACTGAGCCTGTAGGTGCACACTTGGTAGCTCAAGGCTGTGTTCCACAGAGACATGGCTAGTCTGCAGAGAGGGTATGAGTGAGTTCCCCCCTGCTTGTTGATGTACCACATAACAGTGGTGTTGTCTGTCTTTACCATTAATTGTCCTGGAAGAATGTGGTCCTTGAAGGCTGTCAGAGCATTCTGTACAGCTAACATTTCTTTATGACTGATATGCAGGTTGACTATGGTTCCATTTACCCTGAATGCACTTCCCTGCCAAGTGAGCCCCCCATGCATAGTCTGATGCATCTGCTGTTAGGGTTTGGGCGGCAGGGGTAGAGTGAATGGCAGTCCCTTGTTTTGGTGGCAGGCTCCTGCCTACCAAAGGAACTTCAACTGTAGGCAAGGTATGATAGGAATCATTGTTTCTACATCACGAGAATGTTGACACCATAAGCTTTTTAGATACCATTGTAGTTTCCTCATATGCAGTCTTGCATATGGAATTAGAAGAATACAGGAGGCCATGAACCTCAAGGCTTGCAGTATTTGTCTTGCAGATAGCAGGGTATTTGTGGCCATTAGTTTGAAGTAAGCTGTCAAATGAACTGGTTTCTCTGGCGTGAGGAAAGCCATCTGTGAAGTTGTGTTCAAGCTTGCTCCAAGGAAAACAATTTGCTGGCAGGGTACCAGATGTGATTTCTTTTCGTTTATGGTGTACCCCAGAGAAGTTAGCACTTTTTGTACAAAAGCCAGATGATTCAATAGTATGTCCTGGCTTTCTGCCAGAATTAGACAATCGTCCAGGTATGGGTACATTTGAATATTTCTTTGCTTGCAAAATGCAATGACTGGAACTAGGCACTTTGTGAATACCCTGGGCGCAGTAGATAAGCCAAAAGCAGTGCAGCGAACAGATAGGGCATGAAGCCTGCTTTGAAGCGTAGGTATCTTCTGCAAGATTCCCTGACTGGGATGTGCAGGTAGGCTTCCTTTAAATCCAATGTTGCCAACCAGGCATCCTTCCCTAGCATAGGAAGCAACTGGTGAAGAGTTAGCATCTTGAATTTTGGAATCACCAAAAAGGTGTTTATGATAGAGAGATCCAGGATAGGGTGCCAAGAGTGGTCTTTTCTGGGCACCAGAAAAAGTCTTGAGTAGAAACCTTGTCCCCTTTCCTCTGGGAAAATCTGAATAGCCCTTATACTTGAGAGAACTTGCTTTTCAGCCTCTGCCCCTGATTTAGGGGTAGATCTAGCCAACAGTTTGGGGTTGAAGTGTTTAAGTGGAATCTGCATCCTTGGGAAACTATATTTAAAACCCATTTGTCCTGGGTAATGAGTTCCCAGTTTTTTGCCTGTACAGCAATATTTCCCCCTAAAGGAGCAGTCAGTTGAGAAGGGCTTGGAAGTTTTTAAGTTAAGTCATTGAGACAGTTTACCATAAGGGGAAGTCTTACTACTCCCTGCTTTGGAAGTGGGAGTCCTCCACTGCTTAGTCCTGTGTTTACCTTGGGACTGAAGCCTGAGTGTTCTCTGCTGGTTCTGGGTTTGGACTGAAGGCCTGGAAGAGGCTGGAAAGGACCAGTTCTTAGAGAGCCAATGTCTACTAAATCTTGGAGGCTGTACTTTCAGGAAATCTTTAACAGCTTGCATAGATTTAGCTTTTTACTCCATCTTTTTAAGTACTACTTCTGCTTTGTTGCCAGACAGGTGGTCCTGGTTTAAGGGAGCATCCAGCAATTTAGCTTTAACATTATCTGGCAAAGATTGCTTCTTAAACCAAGCATGCCTTCTAAGTACAAACCTAGTAACAGCAGCCCTGCAAGATGCCTCTAGTGAATCAAAACCACATTGCAAAGTATGTTTTCCAACTTGTTCAGCAGAATGCATTAAATCCTGTAAATCCTTATTTTCAGCACAGTCAGAAATCAACATCATTTTCTGTTTAAGCAATCCAATAATATGCTGATGATATTTTAACATATGAAACTGGCAGTTTAAGGCCCTAATGACCAAGGTTGCAGAAGTGTATACCTTCTTAACCCATCTATCCAGTGCCCTGGAATCTCTATCAGAGGGGGGCGGATTTTTGGCAGTAGTAGCCTTAATGCCCTTGGGTCCCTGTGAAATGGTCTCAGGATCCACAGCAGGATTTTTAAAGAGGAACTTGTGAGAGTCAGGAACCCTGTAATATCTATCTGTTTTTTTGGGAGCAGGAGGTAAGGATTCGGGGGCCAAGCTAGACTCCGAAAAGGCATCAACAACAATGTCCAGTACAGGTGGGATAGCTAAAGGCCTATGTCGGGGCAGGAGTAAAAAATCCCTAAGCATCTTTATAGAATTAGAGTAATCCTGGCTTTCCCCGCGAAAATGCTCCCTAAGAGTATGCAAGGTTTCACCAAAAGAGAAAGCTTCTGGTGGGGAAGCAGAGGGAATAGAGTACTCTGCATCAGAATCCTCATAGGTAGATAAGGGTAAATCCTGGTCATCAGAGGAAACAGAAATTTCAGAATCCTGATAAGAAGAATCATAAGCAAATTCAGTCCTAGGTCTCTTAGAGGGAGAAGGTTGGCTTCCCCTGATTAAAGTAATAAGGTCTTCAGCCATTCTTATTTGCTTTTGAGGCATAGAGGCCTGACCATGCAGTTTGGGCATCTGTTTTCTAAGCATGGATAGAGTTTAGGCCTTGAAGAAGAAGATGGCATTGGTTTAATATGCAAGTCACTAAGCCTGAATACACTCTCAGAAGCCAGTGCCTGCACAGTGGCTCTGGACCCATCCAAAGTAGAGACATCCACAGGTTCCACAGTTGAAGCATCTCACGGCATACCGGACTCCGAATGGGTCTTAGAGGCTTGCAAATCTGACGTAGCGGATATCAGGGGCTGCTAAAGTGCCTGTGTACTGGTGAACTGGCGACTAGCTTAGGAGAAGCGTCGTCGGCAGCTTTGGACCTAGGCGGCCTGTCTCTATCTTTGCATTTTTTCGTAATGTCGGTAGTCAGGTGGCTTACCAAAGCCATTTCTGGATAATTGAACAGAGTACCAAAATATTTAGAAACGTAAATATACAGACGACGAATAGTTTGTTGTTTAAATATGGCACAAAACCGACAGCGAGGTACGTCGTGGTCAGGGTCTAGGCAAGGAATACAGTACAAGTGAAAATGTTTATGAGGTATTTGCTTTCCACAAGAAATTCAATTATTGACTTTTACTGACATCGGTTTAGAGCAAGAAAAAGTTTCCCCAACAGGCTACTTAGCTTTAGTTGAAGACTTTGGTTCTGAAACTCGAAAATGAAAATTTCAGGAGTCAGCCAATCGGCACTTGTGAATTGCTTCTGCTACCGCACGGCAAGAAAGACTGGGGTAATTGCATTGGTTGCATGCTTTATACCCCTGACTACCTGACATCATAGAAGATGAGACAGCAACACACGCAGGACCCAAGACAGGCTGACTGAAGGCTACTGCAAGCAGATAACCCATATGTGATGACTGCAACAGTGAAACACAAAGAACATCAACTACGTTATATGAGTTGGAGACAGTGGCATTGACAAAAAGGCAGGAGTCAGAACTGGATGTGGCAGAGTTCAAGATGTTAAGATTTGCACTGGGTTTGACGAGGGTAGACATGATTAGGAATAAGTATATTAGAGGGTCAGCCCAGGTTGGACAGTTTGGAAACAAAGCCAGGGGGGTGAGACTGCATTGGTTTGGACATGTGCTGAGGAGGGATGCTGGGTATATTGGGAAAAGGATGTTAAGGATGAAGCTGCCAGGTAAGAGGAAAAGAGGAAGCCTAAGATAAGGTTTATGGATGTGGTTAGAGAGGACATGCATGTGATTGGTGTGACAGAGCAAGATGTAGAGGACAGGAAGAAATGGAAACAGGTGATCCGCTTTGGCGATACCCTAACAGGGAAAAGCTGAAAGAAGAAGAAGGTATGCCTCTTTTAGGTCTAGGGTGGCTAACCAAGCATCCTTGGAAAGCACTGGTAGAAGCTGCTGGAGGGTGAGCCTTTTGAATTTTGGTACTGCCAGAAAGGTGTTTAGAATGGATAGAGGATGGGGCGCCAAGTGCCCTCTTTTCTGGGTACCAATAACAGTCTGGAGTAGAAAGCTTGGCCTATCTGTTCTGCAGGAGCATGCTGTATTGCCCTCATGGAGACCAGGAAAAGGACCTGCTTTCTGGCCTCTGCCCACTGGTTTAGAGGAAGATCTGGGAACCCTTTTGGGGTTGGCGGAGTGTGGAAATAAAATTTGCATCCCTGGGACACTATACTGAGGACCCATTGGTCGTTTGTAATAGTGGCCAAGTTGCTTGCGTGGATGGAGAGTTTTCCTCCTAGGGGCACAAGCAGGTGAGCAGAGGTAAGGGGTGGAGGTGTAAAGTCATTGTGAGTTCTTACCATAAGGGGGTGGGTTTACATTCCCTGTTTTTGAAGAGGAGGAATTCCATTGCTTAGATCTCTGCATTCCCTGGGGCTGCTGTCTGGGGGTGGGGGGGTCTGCTTCCCCTGGGTCTGGGCTGAGCTGGCCTGGAGGGGGCAGGAAAGGACCAGTGCTTGGAGGGGCAATGCCTACTGAACCTCGAAGGCTGGACCTGTAAGAAGTCTGTCTGCATAGATTTAGCTTTTTCTTCCATCTTTTTTAAGACCTCTTCTGCCTTGGTACCAAACAAGCTGTCTTTGGTTCAATGGTGCGTCCAATAATTTGGATTTGACATGGTCTGGCAAGGTCTGTTCCTTAAGTCAAGCATGTCTTCTACGGACAGAACCAGTGACTGTTGCCCTGCAAGATGCTTCTAGGGCATCAAAGCCACATTGCAAGGTGTGCTTAGTTACTTGACTTGCAGAATGCATTAGCTCTTGTAATTCTTTATTTTCTGCACAAGCAGGAAAGGAAGACATTTTTTGTTTGAGGAGCTCAATGGAATGCTGCTGATATTTCAGCATGTGGAACTGACAATTTAATGCTCTAACAGCAAGAGTAGCAGAGGTTTATACATTTTACCCCATCTGTCTAAAGCTTGAGAATTCCTATCTGAGGGGGTGGGATTCTTAGCTGAAGTAATTCCTTTAGGTCCTTGAGAGATTACCTTTGGGTCAGCAGTAGGATTTTTGAAAAGAAATTTGTGAGAGTCAGGGGACTTTAATACCTGTCAGGTTTCCTGAGAGCAGGAGGAAGGGTGTCAGGAGTCAAACTGGATTCCATAAAAACATCATCCACAACATTCAGGATAGGAGGAATTGCCAAAGGTCTGTGCTGTGGTACATCTAAGAATTGTAATCCAAGCACGGACACCAAACCAGTAAAAACACAAAAACACCTTTCCATGTATCAATAAAGGCTGTCCTCCTTGTTCATTTCAATGATTACAGCAGGTCATTTCCCACAAAACTTCTTTTATTTAAAACAATCACTCTTTGTCCTGATTCCAGTATTTCCTTTTGGTTCAAAATGTTTCCTTCAGCTACATCACAAAGGAATAAAATAATACAGACACAGATTTCCAGCTCTAAAACAACTTGCTTCCTCTCTGTGTATGTAATTCCCTAAGCACATCCTGCATTCTTTGTTCAGTTAGTAGTGACAGCTGTTGGAGGGTGAGTATTTTGAATTTTATGATCACCAGTAAAGTGTTTAGAATGGATAGATCGAGGATGGGGTGCCAGGTGCCCTCTTTTCTGGGCACCAGAAAAAGTCTGGAGTAGAAACCTTGGCCTAACTGTTCTGCAGGAATGTGCTCTAATGCCCTCATAGAGAACAAGGAAAGGATTTGTTTTTGAGCCTCAGCCCACTGATTCGGTGATAGATCTGGATACCTTTTTGGGGTTGGAAGGGTGTGGAACGAAAATTTGTATCCCTGAGACACAATGTTCAAAACCCAGTGGTTCTTGGCAATGGTGGCCTAGGTGCTTGAGTGAAAGGGGAGTTTTCCTCCTAGGGGTAAGTGACGGTAGCAGAGGGAGGGAGTGGAAGAGGCGAGTCATTGCAAGTTCTTACCATAACGGGGTGGCTTAGAACTCCCTGGTTTAGAAGCGGAGGTAGTCCATTGCTTAAATCTCTGTATTCCCTGGGGCTGCTGTCTGGCAGTGCTGCTTCCATGGGGCCTAGGCTGGGCCGGTTTACTGGGAGCAGGAAAGGACCAGTGTTTGGAGGGACAATGCTTGCTGAACCTAGGTTGCTGGACCTGCAAGAAGTCCTTAACTGTTTGCACAGATTTTGCTTTGTCTTCCATCTTTTTTAAGACCTCTTCTGTCTTAGTGCCAAATACAATATCTTTGTGGAAGGGGGCATCCAACAATTTAGATTTGGCATGGTCTGGCAGGGGCTGTTCCTTAAGCTATTCACACATGACAGATCCAGTGACTGCTGCCCTGCAAGAAGCTTCTAGGGCATCAAAACCACAGTGCAAGCTGTGTTTAGTTACTTGACTTGCAGAATGCATTAACTCTTGTAAATCTTTACATTCTGCCCAAGCAGAAAAGGAAGACCATTTTTGCTTAAGGAGTTCCAAGGTATGTTGCTGAAATTTCAGCATATGGAACTGACAACTTAGTGCCCTGATAGCAAGAGTAGCCAAGGTGTATTTTACCCCATCTGTCCAATGCTTGGGAATCCCTGTCTGAGGGGGTGGGATTCTTAGCAGAGGTTGCTTTAATCCCTTTTGGCCCTTGAGAAGTTACCTCAGGGTCAGCTGTAGGATTTTTAAAAAGATATTTGTGTGAGTCAAGGTCTCTATAGTATCCATCTGGTTTTCTGGGAGCAGGAGGAAGGGCTTCAGGAGTCCAGCTGGATTCGAGGAAAACATCCTCCACAACATCCAGGACTGGGGGGATGGCCAAGGGTCTGTGTTGTGGAAGATCTAGGAATTCCCAGAGTCTCTTTTTAGACTGAGGGTAGTCCTGAATCTCCCATTGGAAATGCTCAGTTAAAGTATGCAGGGTTTCCCCAAAGGAAAAATCCTCTGGGGGAGGGGGTGAAAGAATGGAATCCTCTGCATCAGAATCCTCATAAGTGGAGAGGGGTTGCATATCTTCATATTCAGATGCATCAGATTCATCTGACATTTGTTCAGACAAAGCTACAGGGGAGAGATCTTCTCTTCCTTTTGGAGGGGCTACCTTGGCTTCCCCTGATCAGCATGATAGGTCTTCTGCCATTCTAAGCATTTGAGATTGAGGCAAGGTAGCAGGTGCCCGAGAGTGGGTCGGTTTCTTGGGTGTGGTTCTTACCCTGGGCCGAAGAAACTCTGTAGTTTTAGAAAGAACAGTAGTTGTGAAAGAAGATGTCAGTTTGTGTCAAGATTCAGTAGTGCGAAGGACTTCCTCATAAGCCAGTGTCTGCTCAGCGGCTCCAGACCCATCCAAGGTAGAGACGACCGCAGGATCCTTAGTCAAGAGTTTTGCGACATACTGGACTCAAAAAGAGTCTCGGTAGTGGTCTGCAAATCAATAGAAGTGGGCATCAGGGGCTGCTAATGTGCTTCACTGAGTACCAGAGAACTGACAACTAGCTTAATGGAAGCATCGTCGGTAGGTTTGGACCTTTGCGGTCTTGTCTTTATCTTTACATTTTTTTCGGAAGATTTGCTGTTGGATGGCTTACCGAAGCCATATCAGAATTCGAGGACTGTAAGCAAAATTACCTGGCTACAATAAGGGTCCGACGGCATTGAAAAAAGCACAGAAGCGACAATGAGGGACATTGTGGTCTGGGCCAAAACAAGTGATGCAGTAGGAGTGGAAGTCTCGGTGTGGTATTTGCTTTCCACAGGCAAGACAATTACTACCTTTTTCTGACATTGGTTAGTGTAAGAAAAAAGGATCCCCAATGGGGTACTTAGCTTTAGAAGACTTCAACTTCAATTTGGTAGACGAAACATCAGGTAGCGGCTGACCGGCACTTGTGCGAACTGCTTCTGCTTTGGGCTCCATGGCCAGAAAGACTGGTGTAATGGCGTCGGCTGCCTTACTTTATACTACTGATGACCTGACGTCAGTCCTCAAGCGACAGCAACCAATGCAGAAATACTAAGTCTCTGGTATTTGGGCCGGCCGAGGGCTACCCTGACAGGGATAACCCAAATGTGATGACTGCAACAGTGAAACACGTAGAACATCACATACCTCTCTGTCAGGCACTAGAAAAACTAATCCTTTTTTTTTTAAACCAAGAGAAGGCCAGTTGTATGATGTACTATCATAAAAGCACATCTACATGTCAGAAAAAAAAAGTCATGCATACTTACCAAAATGCTAGACATCTAACAAGAGGGTCGTCAGTTCTAACTAGTAGGACTTGTTGCTCCAAGTGTCACTACTGATGGGCATATAAAACTACCAGGTTGCCAACTCTGCCCATACCCCACAGTATATCATTTTGACCTCCCTCTCTCAAGTTCTAGATCAAGGGAATGCTGACAAAAAAGCAACTCTATTTAAAAAAAAAAAAATTACAGGATATCAAGCTAAGGTGTGTGTGCGTGCATGTGTGCGTGTGTCAACATCATGGTATGTGCACATTATTTTTGTACCGGATACTGAAAAGTTTCAGCTACAGTAACAACTAGGATACACTGCATTACTTACTCTCCAAGGGCTGTACTACAGAAATATGGAAATACACACTTAATTATTTTGACCTGGTAGTTACTGGCTTATAATCTTTTCACAAACAACTATTGAGCATTAACTGTGCAACTGTCATTTAATGAAATATTCACAATGCCACAGAGGTAAAGACAGCTCAGGTACAACTGCACATTAGGCAAAGACTGTAAAAATGTTGGTATACTTACTACACCAAAGTAAAATGCAACTGGAAAGCCAATGAGTAAGGTATAGTTAAATCACTCTTACCCTCTCCATCTCTGTTAGAATCGCTGAGATCACCACCAGTGGAGTCCCACAGGGCTCTGGGCTAGGCCCACTCCTCTGGCAACTACTTCTCACATATCAAAGCCAATGTCAAAGGTCTCTGAATAACCAGGTTCGCAGATAACTGCAAACTGGGAGCAGTCATCGAATTGCCCCAGGATGAGAATACACTTCAGGAAGGTCTAAATACAGATATCAGTTGGTACCACAGCCATGGCTTAAAACTCAATACCGAGAAATGCATTAAAGTACCTTCGGGAAGTCTACCACCTCAGGTAATTACATCATCAATAAAACACTGTTAAAAGCTGATTCACTAGTCAGGTATCTGGGAACTCATGTGGATAGTAACCTAGCCTTGTAACAACTTATGTCCAAGGTAGTAAGAAAATCCTTCTACGTTACTCAGCTTATAAGCAAGGGCATGGCATCTAGGTCCAGCAAGGTCATCATACTACTGTACTCTGCACTCATCATTCCCATCACAGGAGTACAATGCTCCCTTTGGCAAGTACCTCTACCAGACACATGCAGCAACTGGAATGTCCACAAAGGTTCCTTACAAAAAGAATACAGTGAGTAAACACAATGTCTTACACGAAATGCCTCAATGTTTGTTTATTTATTTTTACATTTGTTAACTGAGTTAGTCTAACTTGGCCCAGAGAGCCCTTTTTCAGCAGAGACCAGAGGAGAAAAGCTCCATGAAAGTAATTAAAAAATAAGAAAAATCTAACAATTCAAGTTGTGTAAGATACTTAACAGTACATAAGCAGAGAGAAATATACAATAAAAACATATACAAGGCAAAAGTGCAGTATTTTGTGAATGCATTAACAATATGTTTGAGAAATATGGTTAGTATGGAGTTATTTACAAGGAATGGAGCAATGCTTAAAATAAAAAAAAAAAAAAATCAGAGTAACATTACAGCACAGTACAACAAAGATGCAATTAATAGCATAGGTACAAACTGCAGAGAGAATAATATATGTAGACAGTTTAGGTAGATACCAGGCAGATATGTTAAATGAGAGAAGAAAAATTCATTTGGTAATTTCCTGACAAATACATATCCATGCATGTTGGAAATGAATTTTTAGTTGTTTTTTGAATTTGCCACTTTTGGTGTTGGAGCGAAGGGACAATGGAAGTTTGTTACATGAGAATGCAATTGAATGAATGTAAAGTATTTTTCCAATATTTTTGTTTGGCTTGGTCACCTGCAGAAGGTTTTGTTGTGTGCTTCTGAGGTCACGATTGGGTGTGTAGGATTGTAATTATGGATGTAAGGGCAGGGCAAGAGTTGGGGCTATTTAGGATGCTGTGTGCAATTTATGGTTGTGATATTTGAAGCATGTGGGGGAGCTCAGGCCATCTTAAGCTTTTCAGGGATATACAGTGATGGGATTTGTAGGCATTACTGGCTGCAAATCTTGCTATCTTGTTATAGGTGATTTCTAGTTTGGTTAAGAGATTATTTTGGAGGCAAGTATGGGAGCAGCATACAGCTGGGATGATATAATCAATGTTTGAATCAGTATAGGTCTAGATTTGTTAGGTATATATTTGCTGTTGCGGTACAGAAGACCTAGTTTTTGATTGGACTTGTTGATACAGTTTAAGATATGTAGGTCGAATTTTAATTGGTCTGTAGTGATGCCAAGCAATTTGGTGTTTGGGTTGGTGGTGATAACTGTATGATCAATGTCTCTTTGCTTGGTATCGTGCAGAATTCATAGGTGGTCTTTGCCTAGCATACAAGGCATCCCTGGACCCTGTTTTGATGAATCTTTTGCACAGTGGGGGAAAAAAACAGCATTATAACTACTGGATTACATTTTCCTTGAGACATAAATAGAACATGCTGAAGAGAGATGCTTCTCAGAATTCCCATTCTCTGGAATAGTTAACCCTATCCATGTGAAACAGTGTTCTTTCCTACCTCTACTTAAAGTGCAACGTAGACCCATGTATGGTTAAACTGCAGATTCACTCCTGGTCTGGCTCCTATGTCTCTGATGGAGACAGGCACTCAGTAAATAACCAGCTATATAAATCAAAACCTGTGGGTCACATTTGGGTTAAACAGCTAGGCTTATAAAGGGCCCTTGTGGTCACTAGCCAGGTATACACCTATGAAAGAAAACAGAAATATGGCCCTTTCTGGAAATGGCCAGAGTTCATTTAGAGAACTTGTTTACAGCCATCTGCAGAGTGCAGGGGGTACTATCCTTGATTATACTGGGATAAAAAGACTGGCAAATGAAAAGTGTGTTTGATGCTAGATTCAGTAGTCACTTTACTTATACAGTAGTCACAGACAGATTAGGCGAAAACTTGACCCTCTGTCCCATCAGTAAAGGAGGACATCCCCAGTACCTGCCCCTTCCCCTTACATCTAGGGAACAGGTCATCGCTGCTCTCTCAAAGGCAAAAATACAGCCTCCATGGGAACCGATAACATCCCAGGCTGCATCCTATGTGAACTCAGGCAGGAACTTGCAGCACCATTAGGCACCCTATTCAACCAAAGCCTGAGTACTGGCTTCATCCCAGCTGAGTGGAGGACAGCCACCGTCATCCCTTTACACAAAGATGGAGCGTCCACCGATCCGGGAAATTATAGACCCATCAGCCTAACTAGCCTGAACTGCAAGGCCACGGAATGGATCATCATGAACCTCATTAACAAGGACACTGGCAACCTCCAAACACTTGATCCTGCACAGTTTGGCTTCGTCGAGGGGAGATCATGTCTGCTAAATTTGCTCGACTTCTTTGAGACAGTCACCAAAGCCATGGACGAGGGGAAGACACTGCACACTGCCTACCTTGACCTGACTAAAGCCTTTGACACTATTCCCCATTTGGGCATAATAGATAAGCTCTCTCAACTAGGCATCAATCCATATGTTACCAGATGGGTAGCAAACTGGCTCAATGATAGACCCCATGTAATCAAAATAGGGGAAGCCACCTCAAGCAGTAGACCCATAACAAGTTGCATACCCCAAGGTTCGGTCTTGGGGCCTCTGTTATTTGGGATATACTTTTCTGAAGTACAGACCAAAACCAGTGGGCTATGGCTGACCAAGTTTGCAGATGACTGCAAGCTGGGTGCTGTCATCAATTCCCCTAGTGATGTGGGCATCCACCAAGAGGGTCTCACTCACACAAATGACTGGTCCTGAAACATGGCCTCAAGCTGAACACCAAAAAATGCATCATCATCCCCTTTGTGGAGAGTGACGTCCCCCACAAATAATCACATTAATAACAATGTCATAAGCACTCAGTCATGAGGGGTTTGGCCACCCAGGTTGATAGCAACCTGACATTTGGCCACCATGTTGCTTCCATGGTACGGAAAGCCTTCTACACCTCATAAGTAAGGGTATCTCATCCGGGACAAGGAGGTCATAGCATCCCTGTATTCTTCCCTTATAAGGCCCATTATTAAATACAATGCATCATTCAGTATGTACTTTGTAAAGCACATACAGCAGCTGGAGAGACCACAGAGGTTCCTCACCAGGAGAATCCAGGGCCTCAAATATCTACCACACACACACACACACACACACACACACACACACACACACACACACACACACACACACACATAGGCTAAAGGCCCCCTATTCCTCTACTCAGTTTCATACAGACTCTTAAGAGGTGACCTCTGTCTGGCATACAAGGCGATCATGGACCCCATCTTGATGGGACTGCTGATGGGATGCAAGTCAAGCTCTACTCTAGTAACCCACACACACGGTCTCAACCTGGTCTGTGACATCAACAAGACTTGTCAGGACAGATTTGCGTCCCAGAGACTCCCTCATCTAGGGAACAGACTCCCTCTCCACATCAAGCAGAGTACCTCTTTACTCCTTTTTAAGCGCAACCTGGATAACTGGATGAGAAACAGAAAATAATCCCCCTGGGATTCCACTCATGTCCCTGCTGGACAGGAGCATTGGGTGCCGATTTGTCTAAACATGGGCTAAACTCTTGGCTAGGCTTATAAGGACCTCAGGGCCAATAGTCTAGTAACCTCCTATGATCCTATGCATGAAAAAAGACTGGATCTAACAGCAACCTTTTGTTTATAGAAAGACAGGACAATTTGACAGACTGCAACTCAGAAACCCTGCTGATGGATGTGGCAGCTACAGAAGGTAAGGTTTTGAGGAGACAGACTAAGCCTGCAGAAACTGCGGGTTCAGAAGAGGAAACAGCAAGTTTCTCTAATAAAGTTAAAGTAATATTCCAAAGAGGAACTGGCTTCTCTGGCTGAAGGTTTTAGAAATAAAGTACATTTAAGAGAAGCTTTACACACTTTTAAAGAAGCCAAAGACATGCAACAATGGCCCAACTTGAAAACTAAAGTTCGTGATTAAGGTAATTTTAACAGATTAGTAATGGACGGCAAAGTCACACTTTTCAGAAAAGAAGCTACAAAACAAGACCTGAAGAATAAAAAAAAAAAAGGATCCGCTCTGCAGCCCATCAGGAAATCACACTTTTCCTTACCCCTCACATACAAGGAATCTAAGAAGGTGATAAAATGAAAACTACTATATTGAAAAAACAACTGAGTTAGCAATTAATCGAGCTGGAAAACCCATAATCTTAACAGCCTGAATGTCCCCCCTAGAATTTCCTCTAGCAAGTAGATCAGCAGCCTCTTGGAAGGGAGTAAGCTTGAGTGGAGACAAAAGCAGGCAGGCTTGCAGCAAGGGAAAAGTACAGTTTTGTACCTACCATAAATGTAGATGTCCGATAGGTATGCATCTGCAGTCCTAACAAATGGGGTTGTCCTGCCTCAGGCAGCCCTTCGGCGGTCGTTCCAAAGTCTGGGTGGCTCTGGGTCTGGCCCGGCTGATGTCGCGACTTCCCCGCATCGCGTAGCTGCTGGGGTATAAAGGCATCAGCCGGCATTTTTTCCTCAGGGTTTCTTGCCCCAGATGCCAGGTGCCCTCTAGGAAGGCTAAATTTGGATAAATGGAAATAATTCCAAACAGAAGAAAGCAAAATATATATATATACATACAAACAAATACACCATAATAGATTCCCCCAGCTAGCTTAAAGAGGGGTAAATACCCTAGGAATACCACAGAGGGGAAGGAGGGTGGGTAATCCTGACTGCAGATGAATACCTATCGGACATCTACATTTATGGTAGGTACGAAACTGTACTATGTCCTTCAAGGATGCATCTGCAGTCCTAACAAATGGGTAGAATACCATAGCTAATCTGGGGGAGGAGGCACTAAGATAATGATGGTGTAGTTAAGATCCCCTGTAAAACAGCAGTTGCAAAACCTGCTCGGGATCTGGAGTATAAAGGAAGATTATAATGCTTGGCAAATGTATGCACGGAGCTCCAAGTAGCAGCTTCTAAAATGTCTTTGGTAGCCACTCCTCGGGAGGAAGCTGTAGTGGTGGCTGTAGCTCTTGTGGAGTGAGGCCTGATATTTTCAGGAGTTGTCTTTCCATGAAATGAGTAGCAGAATCGAATGCAATTTCCTATCCATTTTGAAATTGTCTGCTTTGAAATTGCTTTTCCTTGCACTCCTGTTGCATATGCTACCAGAAGCTGGTCAGTTTTTCTACTGCTCTTGGTTCTGTCCAGGTAGTAGTGCAGTTGTCTGTGTACATCCAAGGTGTGTAGTAGTTTCTCCGTTCTGTGGGTTGGGGAAGAACGGCAAATGTGTGGCTTGGTTTAAGGATACCCTGGATACCACCTTTGGCATAAAAGTAGGATTGGTTCTCAGAGACACTCTATCCTGATGGAAGATAAGGAAAGGCTGCACTGCCATTAATGCCTGTAATTCAGAGACCCTTCTTGCTGAAGTGATTGCTAGCAGGAAAGCAGTTTTCCAAGATAAGAACTGTAAGTCTGCTGTTGCTGCTGGTTCAAAAGGGGAGGTTAATTTTTCTAGTACAAAATTGAGATCCCATGCAGGTAAAGGTGGTTTCCTTGGAGGCTTTACATTTTTGATCCCTCTCAAAAATTGTCTGAGGAGAGGATGAGAGAAGACAGGAGGATCCATGTTGTACTCTGCTGAAATTGCTGATGCATGTATCTTAATGGAAGAATAGGACAGGCCATTGTAGAACAGTTCTGCTAAGTATTCCAGGATGTGTGCCAGGTTTGCTAGTGTGGCATTTTCTCCCTTTTCTGCACTCCAAATGAGGAATCTTTTCCATTTGGCGGAATATGTTTTCCTTGTGGAGGGTCTGCGAGCTTCCAGGATAATGTCCTTGACCCTCTGAGGTAAATCAAGCTGGTTTTGTTTTATGCAATTTTCCAAGCAGTTAGCTGCAGTGTCTAAGTTTGGATGCAGGGTCTTGTAGTTGTTCTGCGTTAGAAGTAGAGGACATAGAGGTAGATGCCATGAATGCGTCCGAGACATGCTTCTTAGTAGCGGGTACCAATGTTGCCTTGGCCAGTCTGGAGCTATCAGAATTACCTTTGGCTGTTCGTCTCTGATCTTCAGTAGAACTTTGTACATCAAAGGAAGAGGTGGGAAGGCATACACTGTCAGGTCCTTCCAGCTGAACGAAAGGGAGTCAACCCTCCAGGCAAGTGGGTGGTATACTCTTGGGCAGAATTTCTTCAGTTGGTGGTTGTGTGGGGAGGCAAACAGGTCTATCTCTGGCATTCCCCATTTCTCTGTTAAGGTTTTGAAAATATCTGGATGCAGCATCCATTCGTGAGCATCCGTGGTAGTCCTGCTTAAGCTGTCTGCTAGTGAATTTTCTTTTCCTGCAGTTGAATGTTGAGATTCAGGGCCAAGTTCCACAGGTCCATTGCTGTCCGGCATAGAGGGTATGAATGTGTGCCTCCCTGTTTGTTGATGTACCACATGACTGTGGTATTGTCCGTCCTTAGCAGGTGTCCTTGCTGGATGAATGGTCTGAATGCCTCTATTGCATGCTTCACTGCCAGCATCTCCTTTAGGTTTATGTGTAGATTCAGCCGGTCTTGTGACCATAGGCCTTGAATGCACTTGTCTTCCATGTGTGCCCCCCAGCCTAGGTCTGAGGCGTCCGTGGTAATGGTCTGCCTTGGATGTGGTTTGTGGAAAGGCAATCCTCTGTTCATCTGACAGGCCTGAGCCCACCACAGGAATTCTTTTTTCAGACATGGAATGATTGGTATCTGGGCTTCTAGACTGTGTCTGTGCTGAGACCATACATTCCTTAGGTACCATTGTAACTTTCTCATATGCAGCCTGGCATGTGGGATCAATATTATGCAGTATGCCATGTAACCCAGGGCCTGCAAGACTTTCCTTGCAGTAAGCTGAGTTTGTCTTGTTAATACCATGAAATAGACTGGTAGTTGCTTTTGTTTTTCCTCTGTGAGAAAAGCCATCTGAGTTATTGTGTCCAGTTCTGCCCCCAAAAATGTTATCCTTTGAGATGGCACTAGTCTTGACTTTTGTATGTTGACTGTGTATCCGAAGGCTTGCAGCAGTTGTATGACATAGGCCAAATCCTGTATTAATTTTGTCTTGTTGTCCGCTTGTATTAGGCAGTCATCCAGGTATGGGTAGATTTGAATTCCCTGAAGCCTGCAGTGAGCGATTACTGATGCCAGGCATTTCGTGAATACTCTGGGCGCAGTAGATAAGCCAAAGGGCAATGCTGAGAATTGATAATGCTCTGATCCTGCAAGAAATCTGACGTGTCTTCTGCAATCTGGTCGTATAGGGACGTGCAGGTATGCCTCCTTGAGATCTAGAGTCACCAGCCAAGACTCCTTGCCCAATTGCTGTAGTGTCAGCATTTTGAATTTTGGAACAATGAGGTATGTGTTCAGTGCGGACAAATCTAGAATAGGCCTCCATTGATTTTCTTTTCTTGGTACAAGGAATAGTCTGGAGTAAAATCCTTGGCCTTGTTCCATAGTTGGTACCTTTTCTATTGCTCTCATCTTTAGTAAACTGATGATTTGTTTTAGAGCCTCTGATTTCTTGGCTTGGTGGAAGGTTTGGCATTCCTCTCTTTTTGGTTGCAGTCGCAGCTGTGGCGGCACTTCCTTGGTTGGCAGGTTGCCACTGACGACCCCTATAGGCACCCCTAGATTGACCTCTGCCTCTTGAAATGGGCCTATTTCTGCCTCTCTGTGCTCTGGAGCTGTCTGGAAAGGACCAGAGGTTGGACCTGCAAAAAATCCTTAACTGTTTGGACAGATTTTGCTTTTTCTTCCACTTTCTTTAGAACCTCCTGTGCAGGGGAGCCAAACAAACTTCGCTTCTCCATAGGGGCATCCAGGAGTTTAGACTTAACATGGTCTGGTAAGGATTGTTCTTTTAACCAGGCATGCCTTCGAATCACTGCTCCAGCCATAGCTGATCTAAATGAAGCCTCCAGTGCATCATAGCCACATTTTAAAAAATGATTACTGACCTGTTGAGAATTGTGCACCAAATCCTGAAGGGACATACGGTCTAAAGGTTCAGGAGAGGCCAGTTTTTTATTCAGTTGATCTAACAAAAATTCCTGATACTGAATCATGTGAAATTGACAGTTTAAAGCCCTCGCAGAAAGAGTAGCAGATGTATAAACCTTTTTACCCCATCTCTCTAATGCTCTAGATTCCCTTTCAGATGGGAGTGGGTTTTTGGCAGAGGCAGCTGCAACACCCTTAGGGCCCTGAGAAATGGTTTCTGGGTCTGCAGCATGAGCCTTATACAAGTGGTAGTGAGAATCCGGGACCCTGTAGTATCGGTCAGGCTTTGCAGGGGCCGGGAGAAGAGAATCAGGGGTAGTACTGGCATCATTGTATGCATCATCAACAACTGAAAGTACAGGTGGAATGGCTAAAGGCCTATGCTGTGGTAAGTGTAAAAAAGTCCTTAGCCTTTTCCTAGAATCTGAAAAATCCTGACCCTGCCATTGGAAGTGTTCTCTCATGGAGTGTAGGGTTTCCCCAAAAGAAAATTCTTCTGGAGGAGAGGCAGAAGGAATGGAGTCCTCTGCATCAGAATCCTCATAAGGTGGGTACGGGCCTTCCTGATGGTCTGATACATCTGAACCATCTGAGGAATAGTCAGAGGACAGAGGTTCAGGGGGTTCAGCCCTAGGCCTCTTATCAGGAGGGGGTTGTGAGGCCCTGTCTGGGTGAGGATGGGATCCCCTGATCAAAGAAATAAGGTCCTCAGCAAGGCTGAGGATCTGTGAACTGGAGGTAGGCCTGTGAGAGGGAGCTTTTGAAGGCAAGGCCTTGGAAAGTTTGGCTGCTTTAGCCCTGGAGAAAGCCTTGATAGACATAGAAGCAGGGGGTCTAGCTGCCCCACGTGCAGGAGTAGAGATGTCCAACGGAATAGTGTCAGACAACTCTTGTGTGCCTGCTACTTCAGAAGGAATTTCTGTAGCCGACTCAGCCATGGCCTGTGTGGCCTCGGTTATCGGAGGCATGCTTTCGGCCGAAGGGAGAACAGAGGACTCTGTTTCAGCTGAAACAGAGACACTCGCGGTAGGCCTGACCGTGGTTTCAGCCGAAACTGCTGGCCGTGAGTGTCGGTCCTTTTTCTTTTTTAGCTAAATGTGTAGTCTCCGCTCCGGCATTTTATATGCAAAAGTGGAGCCAAAAACTCTTCAGCGAACTCCGACCCGCCTAAGAGTCCAGGAGGCACAGGCTAAACAAGCTGTTACGTCGTGGTCTGGGCCTAAGCCAGGAAGGCAGTAAGAGTGAAATCCTTATGAGGAATTTGTTTCCCACAAGTTAAACAATTATTTACTTTGTCTGACATCGGCTGAGGCAAGAAAGAGTCCCCAACGCTTACTCTAGCTTTTAGAAGTCTTCGGTAGCTGAAATCTCTGAATCTGACCGACCGGGCACTTGCAACAGCTTCTGCTTCGGCACCACGCTGCAAGAAAGACTGAGGAAAATGGCGCCGGCTGATGCCTTTATATCAGCAGAGGCCAGACCCAGACTTTGGAATCCGGCCGACCGAAGGGCTGCCTGAGGCAGGACAACCCCATTTGTTAGGACTGCAGATGCATCCTTGAAGGACATCCAGGCCTTTTTTGGCCAAAAGTATGCAAAAGGAATCACTTTTCCCTTATGGAGCTTTGATTTCTGAAAAAAATTTGTCAAAGGAAATGGCAGGGAAAACTGCAGAGAATACCCAGAGGTCAGGCTTAAATCAAAGTGTTCCAAATTTGACCACTGTGGGGGGTGAGATAAGGGAAATATAATCAGTTATGGATGCTAGAAATAGGCTAATAATATACAATGCTTCAGAAATATTGGTGACTGAGCTGGTCTGCTAGACATCTATCTTTTGAAATGTGAGTGGCTAACAGAAAATGGCCATTATGGCTTATCCATTGCCAGACACTCGTGCTTTCTCTGCAAAGAGGTAACAAACACATACCAGACATCACAGTTATATACCAAGCTACAGTCAAAATGTCAGAGTGAATGGACAAATGTCCACTATGCAGAAAATCTTGGAAGGCCTGCAGAAAAAAGGAGCAACCCCCACCTGCAAAACACTGATGTGTAACAGCCTCCTAGAAGGATCACATCACTTGGGTTGTTCGCTTAGAGTGTTACTGCATCCTCCTACACGAAGAGGTATCAGCTGTAAACATGAACAACTGATGTCCAAGGTAACCAGCCTCCTGGTAAAAAGGTGGTTAGTAATAGTCCACCTGAGGTACAACCTGCAAGCTATGAACAACTTCACAGGAGCAGTAAGGGTATTGGTTCTTTTTCCTACAACCAGTCAAATAGCATCCAATGAATGATGCTTACATGAATCTTGGCATATTGAAGTTTGACAGTGGAAGCAGACATCAGATCCATATCTTGGGGAACTATTTCCACTATAAAAACTGCATTGCTAGAAGAAACAGAATCACCTCTAGAATGTTTGTGATTCTTTATAGGGGTGGAAAAGCTCAAATGCTGGTATCCAAGGCAAAGATAATACAAACCAACACCTCAGTTGGCTAAAACTGGTACTTTGCAAAAGTTTAACTGTTGTGAGACAAGCAAAGCAAGACTCAGCTAAGCAAGACTCTCTAGACACTACAGTCAGGCCACAGTCATTCAAACATGGCAAAACAGTGGTGTTTTGGAGCCTGATATGCACTGGAATTACAACCATGCACTTGTGAACAACAAGAAGACAGAGTTAAGCTTGAAAGGAATGACTGTGGGACCAGCAGCTTGTTACATATTCAAGCTGAAAATGGTACCTCTTTCCTGAAAGAGACAAGCAACATAAGCCAATAAAAACTAAGTCTTTAAAAGTCACATTTTCTCACACAAAACACACAGAAAACACCTCTTTATTTTACTTTGTACATCTGGCAAAGTATTTTAAACAATTTCTCCACAGAAAAAAAAGCTTGCATCTACTTTAAACAGCTTTTAAATGGACATGAAAAAGTACACTTCCATATAAAAGTACAGTTATGTCTCATGACTGCCCAATAAAACAAACTCCTCGCATATAGTACAACAAACCAATATTTGTTTTTAATATGGAATGTTTCCCCCCAAAGGGAACTTACCTGCCTAGCAAAGGAAAGTACAGTTGTGTACACTTACCATAAATGTAGATGTTAGAGTGTATTCACTGCTGCAGTCATCACATTTGGGTTATCTGCTTGCAGTATCCCTCAGTCGGCCTGATTATCAAAGTCTTGGGTCCTGCATCGGTTGCTGTCTCATCTTCCATGATACAAAGCACAACGAAAAAAAAAAAAACAAAAAAAAACACACACCTTTATCAAAAACAAAGCTGGGTACAAGACCCTTTCTCAATGATACACATACACGGTACATTAAAATTAGACATTAAATACACATCAATACATCCGTGACCATAGCCATGGTCATGTGACTAATGCATTAAAATAATTACATTACTTATAATTTTAAAACATAAACAAGTAAAATTAGATAAAATTCATACATACATATATTTGCTTACTTTTGTGTACTTATATTTACATGCACACATATATACGCAAATGCATTACCTATGTTACTTTAACTTAGTGTGTTGTACTTTTATTATTATTATTATTTTTATTTTTATTAGAACAGGTTTTAAGGAAACATCAAAATTGAAAGTGCATGTAAATATAAGTACACAAAAGTAAGCAAATATATGTATGTATGAATTTTATCTAATTTTACTTGTTTATGTTTTAAAATTATAAGTAATGTAATTATTTTAATGCATTAGTCACATGACCATGGCCTCTGTCACGGTGTGATTAATATGTATTATTTCTGTACTGATCTTAATGTACCTGTGTCTGTCAAAGAACTTGTGTCTACCTCAACTTTTTGTTAATTTGATAAAGGTGTGTGTTTTTTACCTCAACTCTTCTGTTGTGCTTTTGCTTTTGCAGCAGTATATACTTGGTGTTCATCTTCCATGATGTCAGATAGTCAGGGGTATAAAGCACGCAGCTGACGCCATTACATCAGTTTTTCTTGCCCCAGATGTCAGGTGCCCCCATAATGGGAAGCAATTATATATACAAGGTTACACCTCCAACAAAAAAGCAAATACACTAAAAAGCTTTAAGCATAGTAAACAAGAATAGAAATATAGCCAATAGAAGTCAGGGGGCTGGAGGGAGGGTAACCAGGGCTGCAACAATGAATACACTCCAATATCTACATTTATGGTAAGTGTACACAACTGTACTATGTTCTTCGTGTTTCGCCATTGCAGTCATCACATCTGGGTAGATTCCCAAAGCTAAGGCTGGGAAGAGGAAATCAGATAGCATTAGGACCAGCTATAAGGCCCTGCAAGACTGCAGCGGCAAAGCCAGCTCTGGATTTAGAAAAAAATTGGCAAATGGTAATGCTTGGTGAAGGTATGTACAGATCTCCAGGTAGCAGCTTCTAGGATGTCCCTGGTAGGGACACCTCTGAGAAAGGCTGTAGGGGTAGTGCAGCCCTGGTTGAATGTGGCCTTATCCCCTGTGGGGTAGGTTTTCCATGGTGCTTATAGCAGAATTGAATGTAACGGCCTATCCACTTAGAAATGGTTTGCTCTGAAATGGCCTTCCCCTCTGCCCCTTCTGCAAATGCAACCAGCAGCTGTTCAGATTTCCTGAGAGGTTTAGTCCTGTCCAAGTAAAATCTAAGTTGTCTGTGCACGTCCAAGGAGTGTAGTATTCGTTCCCCTTTGTTCTGTGGATTAGAAAAGAAGGTTGGCAAATGAATGGACTGATTAAGGGCCACACTGGACACCACCTTGGGCATGAAGGAGGGATTGGTCCTGAGGGACATCCTGTCTGCATAAAAGATGATAAAAGGCTCCACTGCCATGAGGGCCTGTAATTCAGACACTCTTCTTGCTGAAGTGATGGCTAAAAGGAAGGCTGTTTTCCAAGGAAGGAATTTCAACTCTGCATTTGCAGCTGGCTCAAAAGGAGGTACAGTGAGCTTTTCCAATACAAAGTTAAGGCCCAGGCTGGAGTAGGAGCTCTCCTGGGTGGTCTTAAGTTTTTGGCCCCTCTGAGGAACTGCTTCAGCAGTGGATGTGAGAAGGGTGGTTCTGTGTTACAATGAGCTGAAATAGCTGAGGCATAAATTTTGATGGAGGAAAAGGAAAGGCCCTTGTGAAGCATCTCAGTTAAGTATTGAAGAATCTGAGGTAAATTGGGCGCTGCTGTGCCCATCCCCCGAGTTTGGTTCCAGGAACAGAATCTTTTCCATTTTTCAGCATAAGATTTTCGAGTACTAGGCCTCCTTGCCTCCAGAATGACATCCATCACTTGCTTAATGAGGGATGGTAACGGAGAGGTCAGGTAATTAGCCAGGCTGTCAGGTTCTGGGTTTGAAGCTGTGGGTGCAAAATCTGGCCCTCCTGCTGGGACAGCAGGGGAGGGGTCTCAGGCAGGTGCCATGGTGCCAGCAGTGACACACTGCACAAAAGGGGGTAAACAGTGTTGGCGTGGCCAGTCTGGTGCAATCAGTATTGTCCTTGGTTTGTCCTGTTTGATCTTCAGTAGTACCTTGGAGAGGAGAGGCAGAGGGGGGGAAGGCATAAACTGATAGGTTTTTCCAGGTGAATGACAGGGCATCCACTTTCCAAGCTTGTTTGTGGGGAGTCCTTGTGCAGAATTTGTCCAAACTGGTAGTTCTGGGGGGAGGCAAACAGGTCTATCTCTGGGCTCACCCATTTGTTTCTCAACATGCTGAATATCTTTTGTTCCAGTTTCCACTCGTGTGGGTCCATGAGATTTCTGCTTAGTTCGTTTGCCAATGTATTTAAGCTTTCCTGGCAGGAACTGAGCCTGTAGGTGCACTTGGTAGCTCAAGGCTGTGTTCCACACAGCCATGGCTAGTCTGCAGAGAGAGTATGAGTGGGTTCCCCCTGCTTGTTTATGTACCACATAACAGTGGTGTTGGCCGTCTTTACCATTAATTGTCCTGGAAGAATGTGGTCCTTGAAGGCTGTGAGCATTATGTACAGCTAACATTTCTTTTTGATAGATACGCAGGTGCATTTGACTTGGGTTCCATTTCCCCTGAATGCACTTCCCTGTCAAGTGAGCCCCCCCATGCATAGTCTGATGCATCTGTTAGGGTTTGGGTGGCAGGGGGTAGAGTGAATGGCAGTCCCTTGTTTTGGTGGCAGGCCTCTGCCCACCAAAGGAACTCTATCTGTAGACAATGTATGATCGGAATCATTGATCCTAGATCCTGAGAATGTAGACACCATAGGCTTTTTGGATACCATTGTAGTTTCCGCATATGCAGTCTTGCATATGGAATTAGGAGAATACAGGAGGCCATGAAACCCAGGTCTTGCAGTATTTTCCTTGCAGATAGCTGGGTCTTTGTGGCCAGTAGTTTGAAGTAGGCTGTCAAATGAACTTGTTTCTCTGGCATGAGGTAGGCCATCTGGGAAGTTGTATTCAAGCTTGCTCCCAGGAATACAATTTGTTGGTAGGGTACAAGATGTGATTTCTTTTTGTTTATGGTGTACCCCAGAAAAGTTAGCAATTTCTGTACAAACGCCAGATGATTCAATAGTATGTCCTGGCTTTCTACCTGAATTAGACAACTGTACAGGTATGGGTATATTTGAATATGTCTTTGCCTGCAAAATGCAATGACTGGAGCTAGGCACTTTGTGAATACCCTGGGCAGTAGATCAGCCAAAGGGCAGTGCAGAAAACTGATCGTGCATGTAGCCTGCTTTGAAGCATAGGTATCTTCTGCAAGATTCCCTTATTGGGATGTGCAGGTAGGCTTCCTTTAAATCCAGTGTTGCCAACCAGGCATCTTTTCCTAGCATAGGAAGCAGCTGATGAAGAGTTAGCATCTTGAATTTTGGAATCAACAAAAATGTGTTTAGGATAGACAGGTTCAGGATAGTACGCCAATAGTTGTCTTTCCTAGGTACCAGGAAAAGTCTTGAGTAGAAATCTTTTCCCCTTTCTTCTTCTGGGACAGGCTGAATAGCCTTGATACTTAAGAGAGAGAACTTGCTTTTGAGCCTCTGCCCACTGATTTGGGGGTAGACTGGCCAACCGTTTGGGGTTGGTAAGGAGTGGAAGTGGAATCTGTATCCTTGGGAAACTATATTTAAAACCCATTTTGTCCTGGGTAATGAGTTCCCAATTTTTTGCCTGCAGAGCAATCTTTCCCCCTAAAGGAATAGTCAGTTGTGCAGGGCTTGGAAGTTTTAAAGTTACGTCATTGAGAGTTTTCCATAGTGGGAAGTCTTACTACTCCCTGCTTTGGAAGTGGGAGCCCCCCACTGCTTAGTCCTGTGAGTACCTTGGGACTGAAGCCTGGGTGTTCTGCTGGTTCTAGGTTTGGACTGAGAAGGCCTGGAAGAGGCAAGAAAGGACCAATTCTTAGAGGGCCAATGCCTACTAAATCTGGGAGGCTGTACTGCAGGAAATCTTTAACAGTTTGCATAAATTAAGCTTTTTCCTCCATCTTTTTAAGTACTACTTCTGCTTTGTTGCCAAACAGGCGGTCTTGGTTTAAGGGAGCATCCAGCAATTTAGCTTTAACATGATCTGGCAAAGATTGCTCCTTAAGCCAATCATGCCTTCCAAGTACAGACCCAGTGACAGCAGCCCTGCAAGATACCTCTAATGAATCAAAACCACATTGCAAAGTATGTTTTCCAACTTGTTCAGCAGAATGCATTACATCCTGTAAATCTTTAGCACAGTCAGGAATCAACATATTTTCTGTTTAAGCAATCCAATAATATGCTGCTACTTTAACATATGAAACTGGCAGTTTTAGGCCCTAATGGCCAAGGTTGCATAGTGTATACCTTCCTACCCCATCTATCCAGCGCCCTGGAATCTCTATCAGAGGGGGTAGGATTTTTGGCAGTAGTAGCCTTAACGCCCTTAGGTCCCTGTGAAATGGTCTCAGGATCCGCAGTAGGATTTTTAAAGAGGAACTTATGAGAGTCAGGAACCCTGTAATACCCATCAGGTTTTCTGGGAGCAGGAGGTAGAGAGTCAGGGGCCAGGCTAAAATTCCGAGAAGGCATCATCAACAATGTCCAGTACAGGAGGGATAGCTAAAGGCCTGTGTTGGGGCAGGAGCATACCTCTCAACCTGGAAACATTAAAAATCTGGACAAGGGCCATGAAAAATAGGTACAAATCTGTACGCTGATTTACATCTAATTTGCGTACATAATTACATAACCTCGCCCACTCCAATGGGATTGTGGGATACCAACTTTCGAACACAAACTGAAGAACAGACAACCAAAATATGGCCCCAGAGTCCCCCTGCAGCCATTCCACTGTCCCATTACCTGGCTATTTCACCCCATTTACCATAAACACTAATGTGTGCATACTGTTTTACTTTTACGATGATTATTTGGATTTTATTTTTACATTTTTGCAGCACATCAATGCACAAACACCAACAGACATCGATTAAACAAAGCAATACTGTCTCACAATGAAAGTAGACTTAGCATTAAAACTTCTCTGCCCTTGAAACTCACATTCATTGAAACATTGAAACCTGCACCACATCCAAAGAAAATGCAGGTGACCAGTGGTGGATAAAGATTACCTTTGGGCTGTTTTCAAATCATTGGCCCCTTGCACATAGAACAAGAAACATACATGTGTTCTTTTCTTTGATGCACCTACCTGAACATTTTTCCAGTAGGTTGTACTGTAGGCAATGAAAGAAAATGCATGAACCAATAATTACAAAACCGCCCAGTTCAGAACATTTCCATTATAAAAGTCTACTTCGACAACCAGACTATAAACAGAATGACAGTAGTGTAAGCCATAGGCATCTTGCACAACTTCTCACACTTATTTTCAATTTCAGTTTTTTTTTTTTTTTTTTTTTTTTTTTTTTGGGCGGGGGGGCAAAAACCAGGGACACATTTTAAACATTGCTTGTATAATTTTGGAAAGTTGCTATAATAATATGTTGCAGTACCACCATGCAAGTTACTGGGAAGTCTTGAACCCATAACACTATACACTACAGTCAGTGCAAAATACCACTATGCTAAATCAGCAGTTTAAACAGCACGAAGACTGAAACTTAATGGCTATCATTTAGTGAATTCAGTTCTCACCATAGGTCTCAACCTCTTAGCACAAAAAAAAAAAAAAAAAATCTGGATAAAGTTGAGAAATGGTGGTGGCTAGGGACTTTAGGCTCTTTTTACCGTGTACCAAAGGTACAGGGTTTGAGCCTAAATACCTCTAGCAACCAGGTGTATTACAAGCGCATAGTGCTTAGAATTTGTAATCATTACACAAATAAATGTGGTATGCGATTGTTTTCCTTAGTAGCCAGACTTCTGAGACTAATCAGATTACCAAGGAAAATTAATCAATTTTCAAGAAAAGCAGATCAAGCTACAGGAAAACAGTGTGTATAACGTTTATGTAACTCTAGGTTGAAAACTTAGCATTAAATACTCATATTTGTGCTACTGTAGTGCAGCCTACTAAGGCGTCACACTTTTGCTTACAGTTTATGTACCACTGTTACTGTTTTCATCAACCCACTTTACAATGTTAGGTGAATACAAATGGTAACCTAAGACTCTAGTCTCATTAAAAGTAATAAACCAAAACAGCACCAAAAAGATGCAAGAGCAGGACACCCAAGAATGTTTTTTTAACGTAGTCACAGTTTAATAGTCGCTGTTCATAAACTTTGTCAGAAACTAAACATTAGTTTCTGATGAAGTTTTTACGAACAGCGACTATTAAACTGTGACTACGTTAAAAAACATTCCTGGGTGTCCTGCTCTTGCATCTTTTTGGTGCTGTTTTGGTTTATCAGGTTATTGTGCAACTTTGCCTGGTTTGGCTGTGTTCGAGTTCTCATTAAACGTAGTTACTGACCAAACAAAAGTGACAGGATAAAATATAAAGAAAAGTATCACATACACTGCTCAAACATTTAAATATTCAGCTAACCTCAATGACTGTGCGTGTACAGGTGCGTATCTATGTATATACTTGCTTGCATTTTAGTTATTTTACATTTGTCAACCAGTTAGGAAGGCTGATCAAAGGACCATTTGCGGCACGTAGGAAGACACAGTGTTCACATATAAATGGCAATATTTGATTTTGGCCATTTTAGTAGTAGGCATTTTTATACAGTGCAGCTAAATAAACATAAAACACTAAAGAAAGAAACTCAAACGAGTATAAATATAAGGATTCTTTGCAATATTAAGTGTACAAACATTGTTGCTCAATAGGAAGTAAAAACAATCACTAAACAATCGAGGAAAAATGTAGTATTTATAAGTAGATAATATATAGTGTGTGTTAGTCAGTAGCATCACTGGAATATTGTAACATTCACCTCGGAAGGGTATCAGTTCATGTGTAGCACAACACTCATACTAAGTTAAATAGGGCTTGCTTGAATAGAATAGCACTTGTACTAAGTTAACCAGGAAATCAGTAGAATTTGAACATCTTTAACTGGTATGTAGTACACAGAGCACTGTGATTACACACACACCCTCTGTTCCTTACCTAAAGCAAAGTCCCGGCAGCAGCAGATTTAAAGCCAATTTCGGTCTTTGCAAAGCATTCTTCCAAAGTCACAGACAGTTTTCTATCCGCAGAAGAAGCCAAGCGGTTTCTGGATGCAAAGCAGTTGAAAGCAAATTCCCGAACTAAGCATCCAGCCAAAGCAAAGCATTTTAAAGCAAAGTCCGCTTCTTTCAAATTCACTTCCCGCCTGCTCGCACCAGCCGGAAATGATGACGTGAGCTCCTTGAGCTCAATTCCGACTGGCTGGTAGTGCTGACGGAGCTGACATCATCGCGCACAGGATGATGTCAGCTCCGCCAACGCAAAAATTTAAAAAATAAAAAAAAAACAAAAGCAAAAAATCAGAAATAAAGGGGTGCCACTCGAGAATCGTGGCACCCCTTCATTTGGACCCCAAAACTCGGTAAAATCAGAGTAATTTGGGACGGTTGGGAGGTATGGGCAGGAGTAAGAAATCCCCAAGCCTCTTTTTGGAGTCAGAGTAATCCTGGCTTTCCCAGCGAAAATGCTCCCTAAGAGTATGCAAGGCTTCAGCAAAAGAGAAATCCTCTGGAGGGGAAGCAGAGGGAATGGAGTCCTCTGCATCAGAATCCTCATAGATAGACAAGGGTAAATCCTGGTCATCAGAAGAAACAGAAATGTCAGAGTCCTGATCAGAAGAACCAGATGGAAAATCAGTCCTAGGTTTCTTAGAAGGGGAAGGTGGCTTCCCCTGATTAGAGTAATAAGGTCTTCAGCCATTCTTATCATTTGTTTTTTAGACATTGGGGCCTGACCATGCGGTCTGGGAGTCGGTTTTCTAGGTATGGATCGAGTTTTAGGCCTTAAAGAAAATGGCGTTGGTTTAATATGCAAGTCAGTAGGCCTGAATACACCCTCAGAAGCTGGTGCCCTCACAGCGGCTCCGGACCAATCCAAGGCAGACATCTGCAGGCTCCACAGTTGAAGAAACATCTCGTGGCAGACTCCGAATGGGTCTCAGTAGAGGCCTGCGAATCTGAAGTAGCGGGCATCAGCGGCTGCGAAAGTGCCTCACTGAGTACAGGCGAACTGGCAACTAGCTTAGGAGAAGCGTCATCGACAGCTTTGGACCTATGCTGTCTCTGTCTTTATATTTGCATTTTTTCATAATGTCAGTAGTCGGGTGGCTTACCGAAGCCATTTCTGGATAATTGAACAGAGCACCAAAATATTTAGAAGTGTAAATAAACAGACGACAAATAGTTCAAGGTTTGAATAAGGCACAAAACCAACTGTGAGGTACGTCGTGGTCTGGGCCTAAGCAAGGAATGCAGTACGAATGAAAATCTTTATGAGGTATTTGCTTTCCACAAGAAAAACAATTGTTAACTTTTACTGATATTGGTTTAGAGCAAGAAAAAGGTTCCCCAATGGGGTACTTAGCTTAGTTGAAGACTTCAGTTCTGAAACTTGAAAATGAAAATTTCAGGAGTCTGCCGACCTGCACTTGCGAACTGCTTCTGCTTTGGGCACCGCATGGCAAGAAAGACTGATGTAATGGTGTCGGTTGCATGCTTTATACCCCTGACTAACTGACGTCATGGAAGATGAAACCGCAACCGACGCAGGACCCAAGACTTTGATAATCAGGCCGAATGAGGTCTACTGCAAGCAGATAACCCAAATGTGATGACTGCAACAGTGAAACACGAAGATAATCAGTATGTGCTGGCTGCAGATCCTAGGAAAGCACAAGCCCACATAGGAGTGCTCTGTTCAAGTTAAGGAAAGCTCTGGATGGCCTGGCACCTAACCCAGTGTTTTTAGTCAGCTTAGCTAGAGCTGTTTGGGTGCATGGAAGGTGCCCTTAGGCTTTGGAAGCTGGACAGCTGTTATATCCTTGTCAGGATACAACCCATAAAGCTAAGGCTACTGCAGCACTGATCAATATGATGAACATCTATCATTCTATGAAACAGAAAATCAATAAACGGCTGCTAGATATAAGAAAGAAAATTACCACCAAATATCAGCATCAAAACCCAAATAGCCAATTTCTTTAAGGATATATTCATTATCCCATTAAAACTTGGGTTTGTTTCTAGCAGAGTTAACAGAGGTTCTCAAGACAATAAAAGCAAACAAAGATAAAACGAATCCCAGACACATTTCTTTTTGAAAGATGTTTGATTAAGAAGTTAGTAATTTTAAATTTGGGCTTGCTTTTGAACATTACCTTAACTACATGAATAAACTGTGAAACAATTTTTAAGGCTCAGGAACAAGTGAAGTATTTAATTTTGACAATGTATTGTATAATGCATATTTAAACACTACTGCTGCAAGGTCTATATGTTGCTAAGTGTCCGTTAAATAAACACTGTACAAAGCTTTGAAAGACATGCAAATGGGGTTGACATACCATAAATGTCTGGTATAAGTTCAAAGCTGCAGTTTAGAGATCATTTTTTCCAGATATTTTAGTAATCCGTTACTGATTAATGTCTCTGATGGACTTTTGTCCTGCTCTGGAATTCAAATTATGATGGCTAAACTAAAATAAGCATCTAGACACCAATTAGAGACGGGAGAACAAAAAAAGTTATAAAAACATGGAATCCCGTACTTTGATAAATAATACAGATTTGAGTTGTTAAATTATCTGGGTCAGGGTCTTTTTCTTCTTTTAACTGATCTTAAAAGTTCTCTAGGAAATGTTTTATGTTCATCATGAACAAATATTTGTCTTGACTGGCCTTATAATACAAATGTATTTTTTGGAAACATGTGAATGCCTATCATTTTGAGCTGCAGATTATTACCTTAACAATCCCACTCTTTTTAATAGGCTGTAGTGGTTAACTGTGGTCAGTCTACTATTGATAGAAATGCTATTATTTATGCTTCTACATTACTTTAAAGTTCTTGCTTAATGAAGATTGAGGAATTTTAACATGCATTTACTTAATATTTACAATAATTAAAGAGTTTAACAGACATGCAAATTCCATTATATGTATTTATTTTAATAAAGCAGGGCCAAGTAGCAATTTGTTTCACACATTACTTATGTTTTAATGGTGCCCATCTGAATTTATAAGCAATGGATTGTTCAAAATTCATTAATCCATTCTCCGATTTTCCACTTAATCCAATTTAGGGTCAGAGGGTAGACGGGGTCTATCCCAGCATTCAATGAACACAAAGCAAAGAAAACCGATTCTGGAAGATTCCCAGTCAACTTCAGAACACATGAACACACCTACCAGCAGTTTGACAGGATCACCTATTTACCTTAAGTATGACTTTGTGTTGTGGAAGGAAACAAACATCCAGCTAGAAGTCACAGGATCAAACAGAAGACATGCAGACTCTATAAAGGAGACACTAACATGTCACAAAGATTTTCTAAGCATATAGCTACAATTTAAATAATTAAAACTAGGGTTAGCAATCTATCTTAAATGGGCATTCGAACATTGAATTACCAGGGTAAAAAATACTTGTGTAAAATCGTAACATAACCATGGATGTCCTTCTCTTCCATGTTGCAGTACTCATAACCTTTGAGTTATCCTCCACTCTTCTACACGAATGTCCAGCCAGTATGCAAAAGCTTTAGTCACTGTGAGGTATGTGGGATGTCTGATGTTGGCCGTAGAGATGTCTGCACATACCTTCCCCAGAACTAAATGTTCCAATTGGATCCCAGTCCCAGGATAGCTGCAAAAGTCTTGCATCATCCAGCAAAGTTTTTTTTTTGCACACACACACGCACGTGTGTGTGTGTGTGTGTGTGTGTGTGTGTGTGTGTGTGTGTGTGTGTGTGTGTGTATATATATATATATATATATATATATATATATATATATATATATATATATATATATATATCCATCTATATCTATCTATATCTATATCTATATATATATATCTATATCTATCTATATATCTATCTATATATATATATATATATATATATATCTATATATCTATATCTATATGTATATCTATATATATATATATCTATATATATATATAAATATATATATATATATATATATATATATATGCATATATATATATATATATATATATATATATATATATACATATACACACACACACACACACACACACACACACACACACACACACACACACACACACACATACATACATATATATATATATATATATATATATATATATATATATATATATATAGGGGGTTGAAGGGTGGGATAGAATACTGCAACACAGAAGAGAAGGGCATCTGTGGTTATGGTAATATTTTACACAACCATTCTATGTCCTTCTATTCACATGTTGCAGTATAACCTTTGGGTGAGTGCCAAACCTCAAAGGGAAGAGGAGGAGGGTGGTTTAGAACGGTTTTCCTAGAATCAAGGCAGGATTGCCCTAGCAAAACCTGCTCTAGATCTGGAAATGTGGTCCAGTCTGTAGTGCTTGGTGAAGGTATCGACAGATGTCCAGGAAGCTGCACTGGAATGGATGCAAAGTCCAGCCCTTTGAAGAAGACTCCAGATGAGGCCATGGCTCTACTGGAGTGGGCTTTAATTTTTGAGTTTAGATGTTTGCCTTGGAAGGTGTAACAAAAGGAGATGGCCTTGGAAATACAGGCAGAAGTAGTCTATTTTGTCACTGCTTTCCCTAGAGCTCTGGGGTGAAGAGAGACAAACAATTGCTCTGATCTCCTAAGGGACTTGGTCTTGTCTAGGTAAAATCTTAGTTGTCCGTGAACGTCAAGGGAATGCAGGGCACTCTCACTGTCATTTTGGGAATGTGGAAAAAAGGTGGGGAGGTGAAGACATTGGTTCAGGAACAGCTCATTGACCATCTTAGCCATGAAGGGCGGGTTAGTCCTTAAGATCACTCTTATCCTTGCAGACTAAAGGGTGGGGTAGCCATGACTGCCTGCAGCTCCGACACTCTCTTGGCTGATGCAGGGCCACCAGCAGCACAGTTTTTCAAGTGCAGTGTTTTAGAGAAGTTGCAGCTGCTGGTTCAAAAGGAGCAACAGAGAGCTTCTCTAAAACATAGTTCAGGTTTTATGGCAGTGGAACTGGTCTTCTGAGGTGTAGTACTCCCTTTGGGAATAACTTCACTGGAAATAGAGAGGCAAGAGGAGGGTCAAGAGGCAGACAATCAGAAATAGCAGCCAGGTGGGCCTTAAAAGAAGAATGTGTCAGGCCTGCCTGCAACAATTCACACAGCCAGGACAGCACTAAGGGGATCTCTCCTTGAAATGGGTCTAACTGTCTTCAGACATCAAAATTAGAACCATTCCAATTTGGACAAATAAGATCTCCTAGTATTGGGTTTCCTGGCCTCCTGCAGGACATTAAGCACATCCTCAGTGTAAGGGCGTCTGAAAGGGATCACACACACGGTTAGGTTCAGAGATTCCAAGTGGGGATGGATTAGGAATCCCTTGTCCTGTGTCAGAAGGTCCACTCTGTGAGGTAACCTGTGATTATTCCCCCCGGCTAATTGCAGGAGGGGGAATCAATGCTATCTTGGCCAAAAGGGAGTCG
Organism: Protopterus annectens; assembly: GCF_019279795.1. Lineage (NCBI taxonomy): Eukaryota > Metazoa > Chordata > Ceratodontiformes > Protopteridae > Protopterus > Protopterus annectens. Next base: position 1,109,465,700 of record NC_056727.1, read on the forward strand.
CCCACAAGATTTTTTAGTTTGTCCTGCTGAATTTTCAACATGATTTTTTGTAAGAGTGAGAAGGGGGAAATGCATAGAGAAACATCCCCTTCCATGAGATAGAAAAGGTGTCCAATGCCCTCGCTAGGGGGCTGGGTACTCTGGTACAAAAGTGTGGAAACTGTCTGTTCAGATGGGAGGCAAACAGATCTACTTGTGGTGTAAAATCAACTGTGGACTATGTCCAGGAACACATCCCTGTGTAGCATCCATTTGTGGGATTGTGACATGGACCTGCTCAAGGTGTCTGAGTGTTCTGAGCTAAGGGAATGTAGACCACCTGCAGGGTGACAATGTTTGGCTGCCAATTCCCAGACCTGGAGTGCAAGCCTGCATAGCAAGTAAAATTTTCTTCTCCCCGTTTGTTCACATACCAGAGAACTGTAGTTGTCTGTGAACAATTTCAGGGGGCCTTGCTTCAGAATGTGTTGGAAGGCCCTCATTGCAAAGATGATGGCCTTCATCTCTCTGATATTGATGTGTTCACTCTTGAAGGTGCCTGTCCATGTGCCTTGCACCTTCAAGCTGCCCATGGCAGCTCATCACCCCAGGTCTGAGGCATCTGTGTACATTTCTCAAAAATGGGCTGAGAGGATGTAAGGCAAGTCCTGGGTTGAGGGACATTTGATCCATCCACCAAAGGATCTCTTCCTTCGGGATGGTAGGAAGGGGATGGTGTAGTCCAAGGGATGGGCATGTTGGGTCCATGTGGACCTCAGGTATCACTGACATTTCCTTATGTGGAGTCTTGCCAGTGGCAACATGGGTATAGTAGAGGCCATATGTCCTATGAGTCTGAGATATTCTCTTGCTGTCATTGTAGTGGCGTGGAATATAGACAGTAGGTATTCCTTCAGGTTTTCCACCTTTTGGGGTGGAAGGAATGTTCTCATAACATCTGTCCTGATTCTGCACCCCAGGAAAACTTGGTCCTGGAAAGGGTTTAGTTTGGACTTGGGGAAATTGATGTTGAAACCCAGGGACTGCAGAACAGAAATTACTTTTTGGAGATGGATTTGTAGGGAAGTGGAGCAATCTTGCCTGGGTCAGGAAGTCACCCAGGTATGGAAATATTTGAATATTTTGGACTCCGCAGTAGGCTATTACTGGGGCCAGACATTTGGTGAATACCCTTGGAGCAGTAGATAGTGCAAAGGGTAAAGCATAGAATTGAAAATGCAAGGAACCCACAGAGAAGCGTAACTACTTCCTGTAACTGGGCCTTATGGGGATAAGTAAATAAGCATCTTTGATGTCCAAAGTAGCCAGAAATACGAGGCACTTGCAGGGGGAAAAAAGAGCCTGGAGACTAAACATGTGAAAAGTGCGTACTTGTAGAAAGAGGTTGAGGTGGGAGAGGTCTAGGATGGGTCTCCATGGGCTATCTTTCCTTGGGACTAGAAAAAAAAGTGTGGAGTAAAAGCCCTTTCCCTTCTCTGACAAGAGAGACAGGTTGGATAGTCTTTTGAGAGAGGAGACTTTCCAAGAACAGTTTGGAAAAATGGAAGTTGCTTCTTCAGTGGCTGTGGGATGCCTCTTAAGGAGAGAGAAATGATCCAGGTCATGAAGTAACCCTTTTCTATAACTGATAAGACCCACTTGTCTGAGGTAATGTTTTGCCAGACAGGAAGACAGTGGGAGAGTCTTTGGGAAAGGGGGATAGAATCTGGAAGGGGTGGAGAAGGCAGGTAGTTACAGACTACATGCTCTGCTCTCAAACTGAGGTTTATGATCGTCTAAGCAGGCTTGGAAGGAAGCTGCTGCTTCCTGGAGTTCTTTTTGCTTCTAGAATGAGTAGTAGAAGCAAAATGTTTTCTGATGAACTGCGTCTTAGTGGGATAATTCCCATGTAATTTAGGGACTGGAGACACAAACAAATGCTTTAAATCCTGTAATTCTTTCCCTTTTTGCTGAAGGGTCCTGAAAAGCTCTGCCACTTTGGCCCCAAAAAGGGCAGAATTGTCCAGGGGTGCATCCAGAAGCGTAGCCCAGATATAGTCAAGTAGGGGTTGGAGTCTCAGCCAAGAGTACCTCCTGAGCACTGAGGCAGAAGCTGCAGATCTGGCTGAGGCATCTGCAGCATCATAACTGCATCTGATTGAGTGTCTTGTCACTTGAGAGGACAATGAGACGAGATTAGACACTTGAGTCTTAGTAGGAGAGTCTGGGAGAACAGCCAAAAGTTTAGAAACTGAGACAAAAGTGACAGGGCATACTTAGACATGTGCGTCTGTTAGTTAACAGCCCTAAAGGCCAAAGTGTCAGAGGTGTATAATTTTTTGCCAATGCATTCCATAGTCTTACTGTCCTTATCAGTGGGAAAGACAGTGGTGGAAGTAGTAATCTGGAGGGCTTGTCTGCAGAGATTGAAATAGTGCCTGCATCTGCAACAGGGCATTTGATTAGAAATGTGGCCCCTTCTGGGACCTTATAAAACCTGTCAAGACTTCTAGAGGCTGGGGGATGGGATTCATGATTTTTAGAGGCTGCATAGAAGGCGTCTAAAAAGGCTAGTAAGACTGGTGGTATAGCAGAAGGTGAAGGGGTGTCCATTTGTAAGAGTTCATAATATCTCTTTTGAACCACAGTCATTTTAGTGGAGTCGCATAAAAAAAAAAAAAAAAAAAACACTCATTCGAGAGATGGTTTCACCAAAGGTGATGTCCTCTCCGGGGGAGTGAAGAATCTTAAGAGTCTTCAACTTCAAATGGAAAAGGACCTTCAGTTTGAGGCCTAGGACTGATAACTGGTGGGGGAGGGGGGCAGCTGGAGGGGAAGCAGCTACTGCAGACCTAAGGCCCATGAAGGCATTAGATAAGTTCTGTGAGAAAGCTAGCCAATCAAGCAGGCTTTCAGAAGGTGGAGAGACATGTTTTGTCTGTTTTCTTTTTAATGAAGAGACAGGCCTGTATGGCGTAGGGCCTAGGTTCAGATGGCTATATACCAGTGGAAGGGCCGGTCTGAACATCCGTTCCAAGACAAGGTTCCCCCTTGTCGTTGGTGCCCGACATCTGCATAACCTTCACAGACGTGCTTTCAGCCCTAGGTTCTGTGGCCTCTAACAGTACCCGCTTTATCTGAATTGTCTGGTTCCATACATTCCTCCAGGTGAACGTCAGCCACAGGGAGAATGTCGAGTGGAAGAGGTGCAGCAGTAGGTTCAGGCCTTGAAACTTTGGCCTTTTTGGTGGCTCAATGGTCTGCCCTGACTGCTCTTCCATTGCCAGAGCCAGGCATTTAAGATGGTTTTCCAAATAGATGTTTAAGGTGGTGCAGACGGCTGCAAAGAGTCTTAGGAATGAAGACTTGAGAAACTGTGCACGTTTTATGGTTGTGGCTAATCCCTAGGCAGAAGAAGCATAGGTTGTGGGAGTCCTTATGGGGGATCTGTCACCTGCACCTACACTTTCCTTTCCTGGATGACATGAACCTGAGCAGGCATGCAGTGACCAAAATAAGAAGGAAAAAAGGCCCCAACGGGGTACTTATCTTAAACACAAATGATCCGATGGCAGAAATGGCAGGATGAGCTGACATTCGACTGGCGGCAGAGAAGTTCTGGGGAAGGTACATGCAGATGTCACTTTTATGGCCCATACAGCCTACGGCCGTCAGACATCCCATGCACCTTGCAGTGACTAAAACTTTTGTATACTGGCTGGATGTTTGGGTAGAAGAGCGGAGGATAATCCAGAGGTCTGACACTCACAAAGAGAAATTAGCTAGGCTAAAAATGAACCACAAGAGCATGCAGCCTACTACTTTACTTACAAGCCTATAAACCTAAACAAAATACGAAAAGGACGGCTGCAATGTGGCCAAAGTCGGATAATGTAATAAACAGGGGCTAAAACTAACAAAATGAGATTAACTTCTATTCACAACTTTTGACAAGCAGCACAATGGCACATCATTCTCAGAGATGCAACACAAGGCAAATTTAAGAAGTACACCACACAGTGACTAACAGACTGAAAAAAGACAAATTAAATGTGAAATGAGTGATAAAACAGTTAAGTATAAGATCGGAAAGCAAGCTTTGGAAGTGCAGGCTTTCTCTATGCAAAACTAAGTAGAAGGACATAAGAACAATGTTGGATCATAGTCAAAAGATGGCAAGGAGAAATGGGTGTGTGAAGAGCAATAAGACTATATTACAGAGGAAAAGGGAAACGGGACAATACATTGAAGATAGCACAACATTAACAGATGCAAACGTGAAGCACAAAGGAAGAGAGGGAAGTTGGGAGGTATGCCTCTCAACTGTCCAGACTTTCGCATAATGTCCAGATTTTTTACTCATATTTGTGGTCCATTTCTCATAAAATTGTGGTTTTCTGTCACGTCTTTGGCAAATCATTAAGGATTAAAATCAGAAAATAATGGCAGACATTTGAATTAATAGACTCCTTACCCTTCAGAAAATTCACACAGATATAAAACATGTTATTTTATCAACTTTCTAGGTTTGTAAGAGCAATATAGCAATATTTAAAAAGTGTCCCTATTTTTGGGCCTTTGTTCTCCCCATGTGTTGCATCTTTGTCCAGATTTCTTGCTCTCAGAGGTTGAGAGGTATGCTGGAAGGCAAACTGCATTACAAAAGTCACAGAACATCAACATACAGGAAAATAGCAAAACTAAGCAAGAAAAGCAGACCCCCCCCCTTCCCAAATAAAGGTCTAGCAAAGCAGGACTATATAGAACATATAAGAGTGTAAACAGTCATTGAGTAAAGGGACAAGAAAATATGGGGAAAAAGAAGGTAACAGCTTGCAAGTCTAAATCTCAAAATGCATGCGCTCGAAGCACTCCTCAGTATGGAGAATGTCGACATCTGTGCAGTAACTGAAACCTGGTTCAAGGCTCCACAGAGCACTCCAGCACTACTGGGCTACAACTCATACCACACATTTCAGCCACAGAACATGGACCGAAATACAAAAGGAGGGGGTGCATCCATATTCATCAAGGACACCTACACCTCCAGGTTAATGGCACAGCATGATACCTGCAACAGGGAATACACTCTAACATCTACATTTATGGTAGGTACACAGCTTTACTATGTTCATCGTGTTTCACTGTTGCAGTCATTACTCTTGGGTTGAATCCCAAAGCTGAGGTTGGGTGGCTGGATCTAAATATGAGTGGCTATGAGGCCCTACAGAACTGCAGTGGCAAAGCCTGCTCTGGATTTAGAGTAAAGAGGTAAATGGTAGTGCTTTGTAAAAGTGTGCACTGAAGTCCAAGTTGCAGCCTCCAAAATATCCTTGGTTGGTACTCCTCTGAGGAAGGCTGCTGAGGTGGCTGCTGCCCTGGTCGAATGTGGTCTAATGCCCTTAGGCACTGATTTGCCATGTTGTGAATAGCAGAAACGAATGCAGTGTCCTATCCATTTTGAAATACTCTGCTTTGAGATAGCCTTTCCTTGTGATCCTGCAGCATATGCCACTAAAAGTTGCTCAGTCTTTCTGAAAGCTTTAGTTCTGTCCAAGCAGAAGTGTAGCTGTCTGTGTATGTCCAAAGAATGCAGAAGTCTCTCCCCTTTATTCTGGGGATTTGGATAAAAAGTAGGCAAATGAATGGTTTGATTAAGAGCCACACTGGATACTACCTTTGGCATAAATGTTGGGTTTTTCCTTGGAGAAACCCTGTCCAGATGGAAAATGATAAAAGTTTCCACAGCAATTAATGCCTGTAACTCTGAGTCTCTTCTTGCTGAAGTTATTGCTAGGAGCAGAGCTGTTTTCCATGATAAAAATGTTATCTCTGCTGTACTGGCTGGCTCAAAAGGAGGCAATGTGAGCTTTTCAAAGACAATATTGAGGTCCCATGTAGGTATTGGTGCTCTCCTTGGGGGTCTTGCGTTTTTGGCCCCTCTGAGGTACTGCCTTAGCAGTGGATGTGAAAAAAATAGGTGGTTCTGTATTGTAATGAGCTGAAATGGCAGAGGCATGGATCTTAATTGATGAGAAGGATAGGCCTCTGTCCAAGAAGAATAGACCTTTGTCCAGCATCTCAGTTAGGTATCGTAAAATCTGAGGAATATTTGGAACAAGCGAGTCAATTCCTTGTGCCTGGTTCCAACCACAGAATCTCTTCCATTTTTCTGCATAAGATTTTCTGGTGCTGGGCCTCGTGGCTTCCAAAATAACATCCATAACTGCTTTAGAGAGAGGTGTGTTCCGAGTGGTTATATTATTCGCCATGCAGCCAGATTTAAGGTTCTCAGTTGGCTGTGCAGGATCTGATTGTTTTGTTGGGTCAGAAGATGAGGAACTTGAGGTAAAGTCCAGGCTGGGTCTTGAGACAAGCTCTTTAGGACTGGGTACCAGTGCTGGCGTGGCCAGTCTGGGGCAATCAGTATCATTTTTTGGCTTCTCTTGTCTGACCTTTAGGAGTACCTTGGGGAGGAGAGGCAGTGGAGGAAAGGCATATACTGTAAGGGTTTTCCAGCTGAATGATAGAGCATCCACCTTCCATGCTTGTTTGTGACAAGTCCTTGTGCAGAATCTCTGTAGTTGGCAGTTGTGCGGGGAGGCAAATAGATCTATGTCTGGGCATCCCCATTTCCTTGTTATCATGCTGAAGATTTGTGGATTTAGTTTCCACTCGTGAGGGTCCATGAGGTTTCTGCTTAGTTCATCTGCCAGAGTATTGGTCTTTCCTGGCAGGAATTGTGCTTGCAGATGCACTTGATGTCAATGCTGTGTTGCACAAAGTCATGGCTTGCCTGCAGAGGGGGTAGGAATGTGTGCCCCCTTGCTTGTTTATATACCACATGACCGTAGTATTGTCCGTCTTTAGCAACAGTTGTCCTGGATGGAGTAGATCCTTGAAGGCTGTCAGGGCATTCTGTACAGCTAGCATCTCTTTTTGGTTGAAATGAAGATGCATTTGGCTTGCGGGCCACGTGCCCTGAATACATTTTCCTGCCATGTGTGCCCCCCAGGCATAATCCAATGCATCTGTTGTTAGTGTCTGCCTGGCTGTGGGTAAAGTGAATGGCTGTCCCTTGTTGTGGTGACAGGCCAGTGCCCACCATCGAAACTCCTGTTGCAGGCAGGGAATGAGGGTAATTAATGTTTCCAGGCTGTGGCAATGTTGAGTCCAAACACTTTTTAGATACCACTGTAGCTTCCTCATATGCAATCTTGCATATGGAATTAGCAGAATGCAGGATGCCATGAAGCCCAAAGCCTGCAGAATTTTTCTTGCAGGTAACTGGGTTGTTCCGCACTGGAGGTCAACCTGTCACTGGTTAGATCAGACCATAAACTAATCACTCTATGTCCACACCCCACCACCACCCCTAACAAAGAAAACCACAGTGAAAAAACTTTTCTAAAGCAAACTTTTGATTGATATGAAGGTGCATTTGATTTGGGCCCCATTTGCCCTGAAAGCACTTCCCTGCCAGATGCGCCCCCCGCCCCAAGCATAGTCTGATGCATCTGTAGTTAGGGTTTGGGCGGCAGGGAGTGGTGTGAATGGCAGTCCCTTGTTTTGGTGGCAGGCCTCTGCCCACCATAGGAACTCTAGTTGCAGGCAAGGTATAATAGGAATCATGGTTTCCAGACTGTGACAATGCTAGCTCCACAGACTTTTTAAGTACCACTGAAGTTTCCTCTTATGCAGTCTTGCATAAGGAATTAGGAGAATGCAAGAGGCCATGAACCCCAAGGCCTGCAGTATTTACCTTGCAGAAACCTGGGTTTTTGTGGCCACCTGTTTGAAATAAGTCACCAAATGAATTTGCTTTTCTGGCGTAAGGAAAGCTATCTGGGCAGTTGTATTCAAGCTTGCACCCAGGAATGTAATTTTTTGAGAGGGTACCAGTTGTGATTTCTTTTCATTTATGGTGTACCCTAGACAAATTAGAACCCTTTTTACAAATGCCAGATGGTTTAGAAGAGTGTCCTTATTTTTTGCCTGAATTAGAAAATCATCCAAGTAGGGATATATTTGAATATTTCTTTGCCTGCAAAATGCAATTACTGGAGCCAGGCACTTTGTAAAGACACTGGGTGCAGTAGATAAGTCAAAGGGCAGTGCAGAGAACTTGTAATGCAAGTAGCCTGCTTTGAAGCGGAGGTATCTTCTACAAGACTCCCTGATTGGGATACGCAGGTAAGCCTCTTAAATCTAGAGTTGCCAACCAGGCATCTTTGCCTAGCATAGGAATTAACTGGTGAAGAGTCAGCATCTTGAATTTTGGAATGTCCAGAAAAGTGTTTAGAGTAGATAAGTCCAGTATTGGATGCCATGATTTGTCTTTTCTGGGAACCAGGAAAAGTCTTGAATAGAAACCTTGTCCCTTTTCCTCTTCTGGGACTGGTTGAATAGCCCTCATGCTTATGAGGGAAAATACTTGTTTCTGGGCCTCTGCCCACTGATTTGGGGGCAGGTCTGGTCATCTGTTTGGAATTGGTAACGTGTGGAAATGAAATATGTAAAGTAATCAGAATAGCGCGCTCTGCTAATGCGTCCGTCTCTAGTGTCATAACATAGTTAGGTAGGGGTTTGAAACCAGCAAGTGGCAAGTGTGTATGAAGGGGGGTAAGTGTGCGTGTAAGTGTGTATGAAAGGAACATCCCTTTAAAAACCAGGGATATAAACCTTGTCATCACAATAAACAAAACATGCTGGAGGGATAGGTTCCTGACCCAGAGACTCCCCAGACTCTGGAATAGATTGCCCATACATGTCAAGCAGAGTGCCTCTTTGGACCTCTTCAAGAGGAACCTTGACGTTTGGATGGGAGAAAGAAAATTCACCCCAGGGATCACGTCAGTCGCCCTGCTAGACAGGGGTCCAGGAAAGTAAATAATGTGGGAAGAAATAGCCAGGGAATTGTTATGGCTAGGCTTGTATAGGCCCTAGGGCTGATAGCCTAGTACCAACCTATGAACCTAATCTGTATCCTTGGGATACTATGTTTAAAACCCATTTGTCCTGGGTTTTAAGTTGCCAGTTATTTGCATGAAGAGCCAGTTTTCCCCCCAAAGGGGCGGCTAAAAGGTAAGTGCTTGGTAAGTGTAAAGGGAAGTCATTGAGACTGCTTACCATAGGGAGGTGTCTTGTTGTTTCCAGATTTGAAAGAGGAGGCACCTCATTGTTTTTTTCTGAAAGTCCCTTGTGACTGAAACCTGGGCCTTTGGAATGTCTGGGTTTGGCTTGAGTGGCTCTGGAAGGGACTGGAAAGGACCAGTTCTTAGTAGGCCAGTGCCAATTAAATCTGGGAGGTTGCACCTGTAAGAAATCTTTCACAGTTTGCATAGAATTAGCTTTATCTTCCATCTTTTTTAAAACTTCTTCAGCCTTATTACCAAAGAGACTATCCTGTTGTAAAGGAGCATCCAACAATTTTGCTTTAACATGATCAAGGAGATTTTGCTCTTTGAGACAAGCATGCCTTACCAAGCATGCCTTCTTAGCACAGATCCAGTTACAGCAGCCCTGCAAGAGGCCTCCAAAGAATCAAAACCACAATGCAAAGTATGTTTTCCAACTTGTTCAGCTGAATGCAATAAATCCTGTAAATCTTTGTTTTCCACACCGTCAGAAATTATCATTTTCTGTTTAAGCAGTCCCATGATATGTTGTTGAGATTTAAGCATATGAAATTGACAGTTTAAAGCTCTGATTGCAAGGTTGCAGAAGTAAACCTTCTTACCCCATCTATCCAGCGCTCTGGAGTCTCTATCAGAAGGGGTAGGATTTTTAGCAGTAGAGGCCTTAATGCCCTTGGGACCCTGAGAAATGGTTTCAGGATCAGCAATAGGATTTTTGAAAAGGAATTTGTGGGAGTCAGGAATCCTGTAATATCTGTCTGGCTTAGAAGGAGCCAGAGGCAGAGAATCAGGAGTAATACTAGATTCTGAGAAAACACCAACAATGTCTATAACAGGAGGTATAGCCAAAGGCCTATGCTGAGGAAGAAGGAAATTCCTAAAGTCTCTTTTTAGATTCAGAGAAATCCTGACTTTCCCAGTGGAAATGTTCCCTTAAGATATGTAAAGTTTCCCCAAAAGAAAAATCCTAGGGGGGGGGAGAAGCAGAAGGAATGGAATCTTCTGCATCCAAGTCCTCATAAGGAGATAAAGACAAATCCTGTTCATTACAAAAGTCAGAAGGAACTGAATCCTGTTCAGAAGATTCATAATCAATGTCTTGCCTAGGCCTCTTAGGAGGGGGTTGGCCACCCCTGATCAGAGTAATTAAATCTTCAGCCATCTTGATAATTTGTTTTTTAAGCATAGGGGCCTGCACATGTGGCCCAGGCGTCGGTTTTTTAGACCTAGATTTTGATTTTGGCCTTAGTTTTGAAGACTGCGTTGGTCTAATATATAAATCTGTAGGCCTGAAAACACCCTCAGAAGCCAGTGCCTGCACAGTGGCTCCAGACCCACCTAAGGTAGAGACATCCACGGGTTCCATAATTGAAGCATCTCGCGGCATACCAGACTTCAAATGGATCTCAGTAGAGGCCTGCAAATCAGAAGCGAGTATCAGGGGCTGCGAAAGCGCCTCACTGAGTACCAGCGACTGGCTTAGGAGAAGTGCTGTCATCAGTTTTGGAACTCAACGGCCTGTCTCTGTCTTTTTCTTTGCGTTTTTTAGGTACTCCAGTAGTCGGAATGCTAACTGACATGTCTGGATAATTGAAACATGAGCCAAAATATTTAGAAGCAAAAATATACCGACGTTTAATAGTGCGTTGATTAAATTTAGCACAAAACCGACAGCAAGGCACGTTGTGATCAGGGCCTAGGCAAGGAATACAGTACAAATGAAAATCCTTAAGAGGTATTTGCTTCCCACAAGTAATGCAATTATTAACTTTTACTGACATTGGTAAAGAGCAAGAAAAATCTTCCCCAACGGGGTACTTAGCTTTTTAGTAGAAGACTTCGGTTCTGAAACTCGAAAATGAAAATTTCAGGAGTCGGCCGACTGGCACTTGCGAACTGCTTCTGCTTCGGGCACCGCGCAGCAAGAAAGACTGATGTAATGGCGTCGGCTGCATGCTTTATACCCCTGACGACCTGACGTCATGGAAGAAGGGACAGCAACCGACGCAGGACCCAAGACTTTGTTAATCAGGCCGACTGAGGGCAACCTGCCAGCAGATTACCCAAATGTAATGACTGCAACAGTGAAACATGAAGAACATCCCTACTCTGCTTATTTCATCAATTGCCCAACCATGTTTCAACAATCTTCTGCTTGTGTTATTAATATGAGCCTTAGCTCTGTAGCTCTAAAAGTATCCTTTCAAATTTTGTAATCCTAAACCACTGTGTTCTACAGAGCCCTCTCTCTCTCCGAAATAAATTCATTCAGTTCTTCATGAATTATGGCCTACAACTTTGCCTATGGTGGATAAAAATATTTCTGACCTGTATACAATACTAAAGAGATTAGAAGCATTTTCACTGTTTGTTCCTTACTATCCAGAGTCAAGAAATTACAACTTCTCAAGTTTTGTATCATCTTTTCTTTAGACTCCTTCCACATCCTTAGTTGCCATAATACAACACTTTTCTCTCCATACATGCACTAAACACTTCTATATTATGTCTCCATAAATTTGGGTATTGCTGAACAAATTCACGTGTATGAACATAATTTACTGCTATAACTTTTGTTTCATCTTCCTTCATTAAATTTTATACCCTGAAAAAAGGAAACTGTCTAAAATGTTCCACACAATGGAAATGTCTATTTATGGATTTATCAAACAAAATATAATCTGCAAATAAAGCAATTGTTTGTGATTACCATATCAGCTATATCCTTGAATTTGTGAGTTTCTTATTTTCTTTTTCAATGGCTCCAAGCATAAAATAAAGGGGAAAGAGAACACTGTGGCCTAGTTTCTGTTTGAATACAGACCGTCAGACAGAACCCCCCCCCCCCCACCTTAATTCTTCCCTATAGCTCCTCACATATCTTAACTCCTTTAATCAATTGGGGAACTCAAATGTTTCCATTACTGAACTCAAAATCCCATCTGACTTTTGAATGGCATGCCCCCATCAAAATCCACAAACAATAGTGATGTTTTTTAAACTCCGTTTCCTTCTGGAACATCATTGTTCTGTTAGTGTTGTTGAATGTTTTCCTCTCCAGTATAAAACCACACTACTCTATACCTACCATCTTTGGTAACACCTTTACCATTCTCTTAGCTAGAGCAGACAAACATTTCATCATGGACTAAAAAGTGAAATGAGTCTATATAAAGCCAGATCTCTTTGGTTAATACAGCTACTGTGATTTTTTCCAGATGACAGTACTTCGCATACTTACAAAATAAACAGTTTTATACAAAACTTTCCAGATCTTTGCCACTTTCTTCCCTCCTAACTTCCAAACTTGCTCAGGAATACCACCTGTTCCTGTTGACTTGCAATGTTTACTCATCCATCACCACTTTAATCATTTCCTATATTACCTGTTAAATTTTGAGCCTCATCTTCTTCTAACCTTAGCATAATTACATCTACCACATACATTTGTGTGTGTGCCTTTTTTTTGCTTTCCACATTCCTCTACTCTACACAAACTTGTCATAAAAATTCCAAAATATATCCAATATAATTTGTAAGATATCTGGTTATTTATTTATTTATTTATTATCACAGTCTCACTAAGTCTGGATCCAACTCTATTTTATGTTGCCCAAGTTATTGTGCCAAACGTTTTTGTGCTCTAGAGTTATCAAACAGTTACTTAACAGAAATCTTCCTAAATTCATGCAAATTATCCAAAGATTCCCATATTTCCCCTGCAGCACTCTGCAGTTGCTCATTCCTGTTCTAGGACTGCCCATCTGCTGCAATACTTCAACTTTTTTTGTCAACTCCTATAAATAAGTCCTATTACTTCTTCCCCATATTTTTTCTCTCAGTTCTACCATGTTTTGGACTCATTTTCATTTTATTTCACTCACTAACCATCATTTTCAAATAATTTCCATCTTCCCTAGTAACTCTGGATTCATATAAACTACTCATTCCTTTAATTCCTACTAATCTGTAAAATAGAGGAAGCTGCCAAAGGTCTCTTTTTTGCATTATCTTGCATTGTCGTAAATGCACATTCTCATGTAAAAAGTAATTTCTAGATAGTCTGATCCAGCTATTGTATACTGGGGAATAGTATACAAATTCTGTTTGAGTTTCTGCTACTGAATTCACATTTTTCATACCAAATATTCCTATACTCTTCAGAAACATATTTCCTTTTTATATTTTCCCTTTTAGGTCCCCTTAATATATCCTCACTGCTGCAGGTCAGGTCCCAGTCCCCACCCATAAATATTAACTGATGGAAATTCACTAGTTCTCCCAAAATTCTTCTAAGCTCCATAACAATGCATGCCAGCACAATCCTTCCTCCATAATTGTAGCCACTTGCTACCGCAAATCTACCATTACTACCATCTTCCTCTATCTGTAAGTCCCCCTCAAAATCAGTATTACTCTACTTTTTCTTTGACCCCAATACCCTGATGAATGCCCATCCTGAAATCTGTTTCTTTGTCAAATTCATATCCTCATTTCTATTCAAATGTGGATCCTAAAACACACTTCCTAATATAATTCAATACTCTGGTTTCTGCCTATACTTGTAAGGCTATTTACATTCCACATTAATAATGATAAAGTAGCCATTCTGATAAAAAAGCTAATGTTCCCATGTATTACATATGACAGCTCTTCTGAAAACACATTCCCAACTTGCAGCTTATATACCCAAACTGATGTCTGGTGGGCTGATCTTGTATGCAGTTGCTTTTATTTAGTGTGAGTCAGTCAATGTCATATTTTCCCCAGACATTTCAGTTCAACAGAAACACTCAAGAAATAAACAACTTTTTAAACCCCAGTCTCTTTTTTTATTCGCAACAAACACAAGCTGACCCCTTCAAACAGAAACATTTTCCCCATACATGTCCTTCACCCAAAGTTATTGGCTGTTCTAAAGTTAGGGTTAACCATGCTACAGGGCATGTTAGTGTCTGTGTTACCAATTAATCAGACTTTCCGCATGTATAACCTCTCTTTTCTTCTCTTAGATGTGAAAAAAAACTTGCATGCTTTCAGTAAACATCAACTTTGAGCTACAATGAAAACTTGCAATGGTTACTCTTAAACTACAGTGTGCATTGTTTTATTTAAATAAGTTAAAATACTAAGGCTGCTGGGGGGAAACTACTTGTATAAATTACACTTTACCTTATAAATTCAACTCCGAACACGCCGTTCATACCGTTCACGAGTAATTGCACATGTAGGCTACTTTTCTCCAACTAAGGGCATTTGTTAATGGGGAAAAAAAACAACTAGTAACTTTGCAAATGCAAGAAAGAACCATTTGATATTTCACTCAGAACACACCAGTGAGACCTCTTAGTTAACCGCTTCCAACTGCTTGCTACTTAACAGCCAAAAGCACATGCTAACAGAAAGACAAACAGCTAATAATGCAAGAAAGTACAGTTCTGCAAGACCTTACCTTAACAGATAGCCAATTTACAGATGCAGTATTCAGTATGCATGGGAAGTATCCTTCCATGGATACCATACATCTGTCTGCATATCAACGTTTGGTATCTTCCTTTCATACAGTACGTCCAACATATGCCCTAAGCACAAGATCACAAATATGCAGATAAAGGATGTACAGGCATGAGAATCCTAAATATTTTCTTGCCCTAAACCAAAAAGGTAGAGGCAAAAGATAGTGTGTTAACTATGAGGTGGGGGACTGTAAAACAGGATACCACCTCTGCTAGAAAATGGAGAAATTAATCTAGAAATCTATAAAATAGAAGGGGGTAACAGGGATGTTGTTCATACTGCAACAGTGACCTAATCAGACATCTACTGTTATGGTAAGATTTTAGACAACTGGACAACACTCTTCTTTGATCATTGCTGAAGTACTCATGACACATGGGAAGATTCCTGAAAGCCTTTAGAGTGTCTGGGAGGAGGAAAAAGCCTGTGAACTGGAATACAGAATTCCTTGTAAGATATCAGACAAAGTCAGCCCTGGATCTGGGAAAAAAAAAACAATTTTAATACTGCTTAGAAAATGTGTTTATAGCTGTCAAAGAGGTATTTTCTAAGATGGATCTAGAGTTCAGACCCTTGAAAAAAATATCCAGAAGACTTGACTGCTCTGGTGGAAAGGGGTTTAACTCTGTGTGGAAAGGATATGTCATGAAAGGAATAATAAGAAATAGACAAGGAAAATCTAGAAATAGTTTGATTTGAGGCAGGATTACACAGACTATTATCCTGAAATGTGACCGAGATGGTCAGTCTTTCTTAAAGTTTTAGTCTTATCAGGATAAAACCTTTGCTTCCTGTGGACATCTAAAGAATGCAAAATTCTTTCACTTTTGTTATGAGGATTGGGGTAGAAAGTAGGCAAGTTTTTTGACTTTACAGAAATTTCACTGATTACTTTAGGCAAGAAAGAAGGGTTCAACCTAAATGTTACCCTGTCCTTATGGCAGACTTCTAAAAGGAGGAGATGCTATGGCCGAGGTAAGGGCAACTAGTAAAATTGCATTCCAACTACAGAATTTTAAACAAGGGGCAGGCTGAAAAGGAGGTACAGTCAGTCTGCAAATCAAAATTCAGGTCCTAAAAGAGGCGGTATAGATTTCTTTAGTGGTATGTAGGATACCCTTCAAAATTTTCTTGACCTCAAAACATGCAGAGTGTAGTGGATCTAAAGGTAGACTGGCAAATATGTCTGACAAATCTGGCTTAATGGAAGGGCACACCAACCTGAACATCTCAAACATCTCACAAAGAAATGAAAGTATAGTAGAAATGCTCATATAAGGGCCCTGTTTCCTGTGTTGGTGCCAAATTGAAAATAGTTTACACTTAGAAACACAGATTTTCTTGTAGCTGATTTTCTAGCTACCTGTAAAACCTGTAGTACATCCTCTGAGGAAAAAGTGCCTCAATGGTATCAGAAATTTATCACTCACAGAGTGAAGCTCAGTGTCTGCATGGTTGGTCAAATGACTAAGTTGTAGAGAAGGAAGAACAGATTTTTTTTAAACAAGAAACATTTTTTGTTAAATTATCATGTACTACGTAGGCCATGTTATATTTATATAAATGGCAAACCACAGTGACACAATCTGATTGCAAACATTATACATTCCAAACCGTGCGACACAACTGTAGCTGCAAACATTTCATCATATCCGGTCATTGTCAGTCAACCATTACATAGCTCATTCAAATCCTGCCTTCTTTTAAACCTCGTTCCTCCTCTATATGTATTGATCCCACAGTTCCCATTTTTCTCCTACGTAATTTACGCCTACCCTTTTCTAAAGATCCCAGTTCCAGTTGCTTTAACTCTGTTACTATCTTTGCTACTTCTAGTAAATTTGGTTTAGACTTTATTTCCATTTCCTAGTTTTCTAGTAATTGCATTTTTGGCAGCCATCATAATTCGGCTCCGCAAGGCCTTACTATGTCTAGGCAATTCCAAGTTTGTATCATAGCTCAAAAAAAAATAATTTCCCTAGTCACTTCAACTTGCTCACCCAGCATCGCAGACAGAACAGACTGCAGGGAATCTTTAAATTCTACCAACTCATTACACTCCCAGAAAATATATTTCCAGTTACCGCTTTCAGCCCCATCACACCTCCAACATTTGCTGTCTACCTGAAGAAAAATTCTTTGAAGTCTGCTCGGTGTATAAAAATACCTATTGTGAGCACTTCCAGGCAAAGATCCAAAATCTTCTAAGTGTTGTTGCATATTTGAGAGACAAGCATATATCCCCCATTAATTCTTTGTGAATTGCTTGTATATTCTCTCTT
Organism: Protopterus annectens; assembly: GCF_019279795.1. NCBI lineage: Eukaryota > Metazoa > Chordata > Ceratodontiformes > Protopteridae > Protopterus > Protopterus annectens. The sequence continues at coordinate 1,109,482,615 of NC_056727.1, forward strand.
CCCAGTCCTTCCTAACCTTCTTTGATTCTTATAGTCATCATGCAATATTTTATATGCTCTACTAATTCTTTCTTTCTTAATGGCAATTTCTGTTCTAGATTCTACTAAAAAACTCTACCAGTGTTGGTCTTTTGTTTAGGACCCCCCAATTTCTTTCTTTTTGCCTACATTCTGATATCAATCCTTGATATGGAAGGCAATCTTTAGCCTACAGTCCAAACAGGTTCTTGGCATCTTCCCAATCTACTACCCTTTCTCTAGTTATTTGTTCCCAGTACCTTGGTTCCTTTGCCAGTTTTCAAAATACATTCTTGCCGCATATTGTCGGTATCCCTAATTGCAATCATCCCTATCAGAAGAATCTCCCTTCTCCATTCCCATGTTGGCTTAGTTCTTAGAAGACCTTCTGCTACTTTATAAATATAATATTCTGTATGATTATTGTTCTCCTTAAAGGTCTGCATCCAAAATCTCATTTTCACCCTGTTACTTGTGTCCCCCCCCCACCCAGTTTCATCATCACTTTCCACTTCAAATTATAGTTTTCTGATTGTACTGTGTGTATAGGAGCCTTAACTGTGTTGCTCTGAACTACTCCAACTTGTGTATTCTCCCAATCCACCCTGTTCTATGAGAAGAACACATCTTTTCCCACTTGACTCTTGTAGTCTTCCTTTCCTATTCAGACAAAATCCTTCAGCTCTTTAGCAACTGCTACCCACAACTTTTCTTTATTAATTGCTATCCACAACTTCTCCTCTGTTTGATAAAAATATGCCTGACCAGTGTACAAGACTAAACGGGCTAAATACATTTTAACTGTTTGCATCTTGCTATCAATATCCATATAACAGAGCTTCCATTTTCTTAGTTTTTGTATCATCTTTTGTTTAGTCTCTTCCCACATATCCTCAGAGGTCACACCATTATCATTTTAATCCATTCTCCTAAATACTTCATTTTACCATGTCCCCATAAATATGGATATTGCTAAACCAGTTCATGTATGGGTAAAATAAGTATACCACTATTGGTTTTGTTTCTGCTTCATTAATTTTGTATCCTGAAAAGGTTTGAAACTTATATTCCACAACACTGTAATGTCTCTTTTGGTTTTGTCAGGTATATAACAATGTCATCTGCAAACAGAGCCAACTTTTCTTGACTACCACACCAATTATATCCTTGAATTTCTGAGTCCCTTATTTTTTTTGCCAGTGGTTCAAGGGAGAAAGGATGTTGTCTGGGCCAAAAGGGGGTCACCAACAGCATATTTGGATTGTTCTTTCAAAGTCTGAGCAGGACATTGGGAAGAAGATGAAAGGGAGGAACAGCATAAATGAATTGCCTTTTTTGAGAATGACAGTGCATTCATTTTCCAAACCTGTAGGCATGGGTTTCTTGAGCAAAATGGTTTTAGCAATCTGCTCCAAGTGGAAAAAAAAATATCCGTTTGTGGAACTCCCCACTGATGGGAAATCTGAAGTTATTTTTGTTCAACATCTACTTGTGAGGGTCTTGTTGAATGTACTCAGATAACTGGCCACAATATTTACCTCTAAAGGACTGTACGCTGTCAGAAGAAAAACATTGTGCTAAATTGCTATCTCCCAGGCTTTTATGTCTAGCCTGCAGATGAGATGATTTTGACCCTCCTCATTTTTTGTTAAACCACATCACAATGGTATTGTCCAAATAAATTTTGAGAGGTCTCAAGTCTAGAGATGATGCAGGGATTGAAGAGCCAAAATCAGGGTTTTCATTTCCTTGAAATGTACATGCAGATTTTTGGTTATGAACTGACCAAACTCCCTAGACTTAAATTCACTGAACAGGGCCCCACATACCACATCTGAAGCATTTATGGAGCTTCCTAACTGGGAGAAGGAACCAGAAAGGGCACTCCTGCATTAAGTGACATCTGGTTGGTCTACCAGATCATTTTCCTTTTTTATAAAGGATAAGAGAAGAATTCAGTGGTTCAAAAGAACTACCCAAATAGACTTTAGGTCCCACTAAATCCTCATGTGGAGTTTTCCAAAAGGTATTATTATATGCATGAGTATGTGCCCCAGAGTTCTCAGTATCTGTCTTGTGGAGGTCAATTCTGGGGAGTAGGAGAAACTGGAAGTAAGCACTCGGGAAACTGTAGCTTAAGCAATCATGGAAACTGTGTTGAGATGAAGCTTAAAAAAGTCAGATTATGAGATGGCAGGAAGGCAGGCTTTTTCATGTTTATTGCAAAACACAGGTGGTGGTCTATTGTGAAATTGAAATCCAAGAAAAAATTGTCACTTGAGGAAGCTTAAAGAAGTTAATCCAGAAAGAGATGTATTATAAATACTCTGGAGCCTGAAAAACGGGCTAGGCATTTGGTGAATACCCTTGGCTGCACAAAAAATAAAAAAAAAAATAAAAGTGTTACTGCAAGGCAGAGAATCTTAAGTATTTTCTGTGAACAGGATAAGTGGGTATATGAAGAATTGTATCTGTGAAGTCAAGGGTAACCAAAATGGCTTTCAGAAACACAAGGGAACATGGGTTTGGAGAGAGAGAGAGAGAGAGAGAGAGAGAGAGAGAGAGAGAGACAGAGAGAGAGAGAGACAGAGAGAGAGAGAGAGAGAGAGAGAGAGAGAGAGACAGAGAGAGAGAAAGAGAGAGAATCCTGAACTTTGGCACCCTTAAAAAAAGTGTTTAAGACAGAGCCAAGATAAGCCTCCAATTCCCCACCATTCTTGGAACCAAAAAAGACAAGTAAAAACCCTGCTGTTGCATGCAAACTCGTTCTGTAGTGCTCTGATGGAAGATAAATTTTAGAAAGGGCAAAATAATGTGCTCTTAGTTTGGGGGCACCTGTGGAATGCCTAAATGGGTCAGAGAAGGCCACGTTAGTTTGTATCCTTTCTCTGATAAGCTGTGGACCCATTACTCTGATCAATCATTACACAGAGAGGGCATGTGATAACTTGCTTGATAAAGACAGATTAACTAGGCCAAGAGTGGGGGAATGATGGAGGGAAAGAATCTGATAACCCCAAACTGGTAGACTTGTCTGGAAAGGAACATTTTCTTCCTTTGAAATAGGTCTTATATTTTTACTGGAACTTTCGTTTAGAAAGCTTTTTACCTTTTTGCTGTTGTTTACAGGGGGGGGGGCAGCCTTGGAAGGGTAATGCCTCTAGAAAATGTGTTTAAATTCCTGCATAAGCTTACCTCACTCTTGCAGGCTTATAAAGATTTCAACAGCAAAAGTAACATCTAATAACTTGATTTTTAATCTGTTCTCATCTGTCCTGAAACTGCTTACCCCCTATTTCTAAGGAGGATTTTATAAAACTGGTCTAACAGCTTCTGTGTTATCCGATTGCTTTAAGGCTTGCTGATTTAAAAATAGTTTCTGTTTGTAAATTCTTGCATTCACTGTTGGACACTCCTGGGTTCTGGCTAGTGTGATTCTCAAACAATCTGGAAATATACTGCTGACTGATAAGTATATTTCTTGGCATTTTAACCTTTCAGAGTTCTGCATTGTCTTAATTTTGCCTGACTGAATTGTTTTATATATTTTCTGGCATTGTTTTCTGTTCTCATGTGTCCTGAAACTGCTTACCCCCATTTCAGAGGTGGAGTTTATAAAACTGCTCTAACAGCTTCTGTGTTATCGGATTGCTTCAAGACTTGCTGATTTAAAAATAGTTTGTAAATTCTTGCATTCACTGTTGGAAACTCCTGGGTTCTGGCTAGTGTGATTCTCAAACAATCTGGAAATCTATTGCTGATTGATAAGTATATTTCTTGGCATTTTAACCTTTCAGAGTTCTGCATTGTCTTAATGTTGCCTGACTGAATAGTTTTATATATTTTCTGACACTGTTTTCTGTTCTCATCTGTCCTGAAACTGGTTTTCCCCTTTCCCCCACCCTATTCTTGTGGTGTTGTTATAGTCTGTGGCTTTGCCGTTGCCCACCCCTACTGTAAATTTGATCTGGGCCACCCTCCCAGTCTGGTGTTCACTCTACTTAATACAGACAGAACATTTGAGAAGGTCAACCTACTTAGGTTCTTAACCTCTGCTCCTCCTTCCTCTCTCCTTGCACTTTACTAAAAAAAAAAAAAAAAACTTTTTGCCTCTTCTTAAAAGTATTCAGTTGTATTTATTCTGCTGCATTTATTACTGCTTGGTAATAGCCCGATTAAATTGTAACTGTTATTCTAAGCCTTTCGGCTTAAGCTTTTTGCTTAAGCAATTGGGCTTAAGACCAGTTGTTTTACATTAAGAAGGTTTGTGGTCTGCAATGCTGTGGCAGGACAGGTAGCTTACATCCTTCTAAATTGGGAATTGCTGATTGAAGGTTCAGTGTCTGTTATTCTAAATGTGTATTAATTCTGATTTAAGCACTTGGGCTTCAGGCCAGTTATTTTACATTAAGGCAGTTTGTGGTCTGCACTCTTGTGGGAGGTGATGTTAGATTCTGCCCTTCTGAGCTGGGAATTTCTGGTTAAAGGATTATTGTGGCCGCTTATTTTCTTTCTGAAATTGGTGCATCTTGTTTGCTGTAGCATAGACTAGATTCACGCATGCTGAATCTAACTTTGTTTGTATAACTTGAGCACTAATCCAGGCCATCTTTTTTTGGAGAAGGTTCCCCTGCACCCTAGTGGCAGGAGTGTGCAGATAGAACTTGTTTGATTGAAGACTGCTGGAACAGGGCTCAGTTTTGAGCTTTTTTACTGGTTAACTGGGTAATTTGTTTAAATCAGTTTGCTCATTTTCTATCGTTATATAAATAAAACTGCACTTTATTCATCTGCTTTTACTGTATTTGTGTCTCTTCCCACTTTATTGCATTTATTCTGCTGCATTTATTACTGCTCATTAGTAGCCTGATTAAATTGTAACTGTTATTCTAAGCATTTGATTGAAGCACTTGGGCTTCAGACCAGTTGCTTTACATTAAGAAGGTTTGTGGTCTGCACTGTTGTGGCAAGACCGGTAGCTTACATCCTTCTAAGTTGCGAGCTGCTGATTGAAGGGCTTAGTGTCTGTTATTCTAAGAGTGTATTAGTTCTGGTTTAAGCACTTGGGCTTCGGGCCAGTTATTTTACATTAACAAGGTGTGGTCTGCACTCTTGTGGGAGGAAAGGGTAGATTCTGCCCTTCTGAGCTGGGAGTTTCTGGTTAAAGGCTTATTGTACCTGCTTATTTGAACTGTTTGTTGTAGCATAGACTAAATTCAGACCTGCTGAATCTAGCTTTGTTTATATAACTTGAGCACTAATCCAGACCATCTTTTTTTGGAGAAGGTTACCCTGTACCCTAGTGGCAGGAGTGTGCAGTAAGAACTTGTCTGATCAAAGACTGCTGGAATGGGGCTCAGTTTTTAGCTTTTTATTGGTTAGTTGGTTTAAATCAGTTTGCTCATTTGCTACTGTTATATAAAAAAATACACTTTATGCATCGCTGCTTAGCTAGGATTAAACTATTCCTAGTGCCATAAAGTCAGCTCTTCAAATTTTCCATTAGAACTAGCCAGTTTTTTTAGTTTTAGCACAAAAATCTTGTTTCTTTGAGCTCAGCACTTGTTCAGAACTCATTGTAAGCACTAAATAAGCTACAAATTACTACAGCACTCAACTTTCCTCACTTGTCTAGAGGAAAACAGGTTTTAGTACTTAATAAATAAGCACCTATCCAGGCATGTCTAAGGGTCAGCTCCCAGTGTTTTCGCCTGTCTACTTGATGAATCTGGGCATCTTAGGGAAATGCAGCAATTGCCTCATGTACACAGACAACCCTCTCCCCTCCTACCACCCAACACTACAACCTGTGAGAGATGCACTTATATAGCCAAACTGAAAGCAAAGCTCTTTTCACCAAAGACTGGACTAGACAGTCAAGAGAAGGTAAACACTTGCACCACACCACACTCATCACATAGTCCCTCAAAACATACACCACCAAAACACACACATACCAACACAAAACACACACCTACATTTGCAGAGGCTCTCAATAAAAATCTGCTCAAGCAACAGAGACCTCCAAAGCAGAAACTCAAGCAACCTCCACCCCCAAACACAACCCAAATGACACATAGCCCACAAACTCAGTAGGCTACTCAACTACAGCCAATAAGACATAACAATGTACCCAATACTCTAGTCATAGGTGACTCTATAGTCAGGCACACTGATGTTCCACTCACCAGGCTAAACAAGGAGAAAGTTATTGTCAGCTGCCTGTCGGGTGCCAGGATCTGCCACATAATGCACGCATTCAGGTCACTCCACAACAAGTACAAATATGACTCTGTCTGGACTACATGAAAAAGAGACACCTGGAGGAGCTGTCCGATCTTGTAGCCCAGGCAGGTATGACCCTAGCCCTGAGTAGCATCCTGCCATCACCCAGAAATATACCACAGTACAAGGACAAAATTATTGAATTCACCACTTGGATAAGCTTCCGGTTTCAATTTAAGGGGATCCAGTATCTGTCTGCCTGGGATGACATGATCAACAGACCACGATGCTTTGCCAGAGATGGCCTGCACCTGTCGATCTTGGGATTCTGGATACTGGCTAAGGCTCTTGCCACCCCTATAGTGCCTTTTTTGGCAAGGTTCAAATGACAAATTCACCACGTAACAGATACAAGCATGCAAAACCTGGGGGTATTGCGACTCAATGCTAGAAGTCTAAACCTCAAAATGCATTCACTCGAGGCACTCCTTAAAATGGAGAACATCGACATCTGTGCAGTGACAGAGACCTGGTTCAAGGCTCCATAGAGGACCCCTGCATTACCAGGCTATAATTCATACCACACCTTTAGGCCACCTAACCTGGACCGAAACACTAAAGGTGGAGGCGTGTCCATATTCATTAAAGATATCCACACCTCCAGGCTAATTGCTCAGCATAATGCATCCGAGATTATCCAAGTGCAACTAACTCTGGGCAAGACCGCAATCCAAATTGTAACTTGCTACAGATCCTCCACACCATGCCCCAGGATTCCCACTCACTTCTTGATACACGGGAAAATATTAGGGTACAACCCAACACCCTAATGGGTGATTTCAACTACCCCACCATTAACTGGGAAAACTACTCCTGTACCAACTCTTGCTCAAAGTTTTCTGGAATTCATAAATTCCAATGCCTTGGATCAACTTATCCACACCCCCACTAGGGGCAGCAATATCCTAGACCTGGTCATTACCAACATGGGCGACCAGTGTTCCACACCAGAGGTCAATTCCTCGTTTGTCAGATCCGACCACAAGCTAATCACCCTAGACATCCACATCCCGCCCCCACCCCCCATTAGGGAAACCACCGTAAAAAATTTCTCCAAAGTCAACTTCACGCTTCTTAAGACAGAAGTGGCAAACTTCACAACACCCATGCAGACGGACAATAGAGGTACGACTGCTGAATCCTACACAAATGCTCTTTATAAGCTCTTACAGGAGTGCATGGATCGTGCTGTCCCTAACAGAACCAAGATGCTATCCTCCAAAAAAGGAAGCCAATCTGGTGGTCCCCTGCCATAAACAAACTCTAAAAAGTACAGTTTTGTACCTACCATAAATGTAGATGTAGGAGTGTACACCCTGCTGCAGTCATCACACTTGGGTTATCTTGTCATCAGGCGGTCCACGCAGTCGGCCTGAATTTCAAAGTCTTGGTCCGGCATTGGTTGCTGTCGCTTCTTCCCTGACGTCAGTGCGCCAGGGGTATATATAATGCATCAGACGCCATTTTCTTCAGTTTTTCTTGCCCCAGATGTCAGGTACCCCCAAAAAGGTGGTCAAGAATTAGTACCAATTTAAGAAAATTTAGCACTAACACAAAATCCCTCCAGCTATAAGCAAATACATCAGGAAGGTATTGCAAAGATTTAGCCAGTTAGATCAGAGGGGATGGAGGGAGGGTAACCTGGACTGCAGCAGGGTGTACACTCGAACATCTACATTTATGGTAGGTACAAAACTGTACTATGTTCATCGTGTTACCCTGCTGCAGTCATCACACTTGGGTAGAATCCCAAAGCTAAGGATGGGTGGAGGAGTCAAAGAGGGCTAGAGGAGGCTAGAAGGCCCTGCAGAACTGCAATGGCGAAGCCAGCTCTAGTCTTAGAGTAAAGTGGTAAGTGATAATGTTTGGTAAAGGTGTGTACTGAACTCCAAGTTGCAGCTTCCAAAATCTCCTTGGTTGGAACCCGCTGAGGAAGGCTGTAGATGTAGCTGTTGCCCTGGTAGAGTGGGGCCTTATGGTAGCAGGAACTGGTTTCCCATGATGGGTATAGCAAAAATGAATGCAATGTCCTATCCATTTGGAAATTGTTTGTTTTGATATAGCCTTCCCTTGTAAAGCTGTAGTATAGGATACAAAGAGCTGGTCAGATTTTCTGAAAACCTTAGTTTTATCCAAGTAGTAACGAAGTTGTCTGTGAATGTCCAAGGAATGCAGGAGTCTTTCTCCTTTGTTCTGTGGATTTGGGAAGAAGGTGGGTAAGTGGATGGTTTGATTTAAAGCCACACTGGAAACCACCTTAGGCATGAAGGAAGAATTAGTTCGTAGAGAAACTCTGTCTTGATGGAAAATGAGGAAAGGTTCCACTGCCGTTAGTGCCTGCAGCTCTGAGACTCTTCTGGCTGAAGTTATTGCTAGCAGCAGGGCAGTCTTCCATGATATAAGCTGTAGATCAGCAGAGAAAGCTGGTTCAAAGGGAGGTAGCGCAAGTTTTTCCAGAACAAAATTGAGGTCCCATGTTGGTGTAGGTGCTCTCCTGGGGGGCCTAATGTTTTTTGCCCCTCTGAAGAACTACCTTAGTAGTGGATGGGAAAATAAGGGTGGATCCGTGTTGTGGTGGGCTGAAATAGCGGATGCGTGGATTTTAATGGAAGAAAAAGAAAGTCCTTTGTGCAACATCTCAGTTAAATACTGTAGAATCTGAGGCATGTGAGGCTGACGTGTATTTTGGCCTTTAGCTTGGTTCCAGGCGCAAAACCTTTTCCATTTGTCCGAGTAGGCCTTCCTGATGCTGGGCCTCCTAGCTTCCAGAATAACATCCATAACTGCTTGGGAAAGAGGAGCTGGCTGGATGCTTAGGTGATTTGCCATGCAGTCAGATTTAAGGTTTTAAGCTGGCTGTGTAGAATCTGATTGTTTTGCTGTGTGAGCAAATGGGCAATTTGTGGTAAAATCCAAGGTGGGCCCTGGGCCATATTACTTAATAGTGGGTACCAGTGCTGGCGTGGCCAGTCTGGGGCTATGAGTATCAGTCGTGGTCTCTCCTTTCTGACTTTCAGAAGCACCTTTGTGAGAAGAAGCAATTAAGGGAAGGCATATACTGTCAGGTTTTTCCAACTAAATGAGAGAGCGTCCACTTTCCAAGCTTGATGGTGAAGTGTCCTTGTACAAAATTTTGTTAGCTGATAGTTTTGGGGGCTGGCAAACAGGTCTATGTCTGGGAGTCCCCATTTTTGAGTTATCATTGCAAATACATGATCCATGATGTTTCTGCTGAGGTCGTCTGCCAATGTGTTCTTTTTTCCTGGCAGGAATTGAGCTTGTAACTGAACTTGGTAAGCCAATGCTGTGTTCCACAAGGTCATTGCTTGCCTGCATAGAGGGTAGGAGTGTGTACCCCCTTGTTTGTTTATGTACCACATTACTGTGGTGTTGTCTGTCCTTATTGTAAGTTGTCCTGGATGTAATAGGTTCTTGAAGGCTGTCAGAGCATTCTGTACAGCTAGCATCTCTTTTTGATTGATGTGCAGATTCCTTTGATCTGCAGTCCATATGCCTTGAACGCTGTCCTGCCATGTGTGCCCCCCAGGCGTAGTCCGGTGCATCTGTTGTCATAGTTTGCCTGGCTGGGGGCAAGGTGAAAGGCTGACCCTTGTTGAGGTGACATGCCTGTGACCACCATAGAAGCTCTTGTTGTAGGCAGGGAATGATAGATATCATTGTGTCCAAGCTGTGGCTGTGTTGAGACCATACGCTTTTTAGGTACCATTGTAATTTCCTCATATGCAGCTTTGCAAATGGTATTAGTAGTATGCAAGATGCCATGAAGCCCAAGGCCTGCAGAATTTTTCTTGCAGGGAGTTGGGTCTTTGTTGCCATTGTTTTGAAATATTGAGTCAGTTGCAGTTGTTTGTCTGGCGTCAGATAAGCCTTCTGGGCCGTTGTATTCAAACTGGCACCCAGGAATGTCATATTTTGTGAGGGTACTAGTTTTGATTTCTTTTCATTTACTGTGTACCCCAGGCAACTTAGAAGATGTTTTACAAAAGCCAGATGTTGTAAGAGGATGTCCTTGCTTTCTGCTTGGATGAGGCAGTCGTCCAGGTATGGGTATATTTGAATTCCTCTTTGTCTGCAGTATGCAATTACTGGTGCCAGGCATTTTGTGAAGACCCTGGGCGCAGTGGATAAGCCAAAGGGCAGTGCAGAGAATAGGCAATGGGTTGAACCTGCAATGAAAAGGAGGTATCTTCTGCAACTTTGTCTGATAGGGACATGCAGGTATGCCTCCTTGAGGTCCAACGTTACTAGCCATGCTTTCTTGCCCAACATGGGAAGAAGCTGCTGTAGTGTTAGCATCTTGAATTTGGGTACTTGTAAGAAGGTGTTTAGAATTGAAAGGTCCAGAATTGGTCTCCAGGCATTGTCCTTTCTGGGGACTAAAAAGAGTCTCGAGTAAAATCCTTGGCCTTCCTACCGTGTAGGTACCAGTTGAATGGCTCTCGTGTCCATGAGAGCTGTAATTTGTTTTTGTGCCTCTGCCCATTGATTTTGTGGCAGGTTTGGCATTCCTCTTTTCATTGGCAATGTGTGGAAATGGAATCTGTATCCTCGTGAAATTATGTCTAGGACCCATTTGTCCTTGTTGGCAATGTGCCAGTTGTCTGAAAAAAGTGCGAGTTTTCCTCCAAGGGAGCTGCCAAGAGAGTGTTGCTTGGCCAGATGAGGTGCAAGTCATTGAGTTTGCCTTCTAGTAGTTTGGGGCCTGTCTTCTCCCTTCTGTGTTGCATTGTTGAGGTTTGTATTGGGCTTGTGTGGTTGCCCTCTGCCTCTTGGACGTCTGCATTTACCCCTCTGTGGTCTGTCAGTAGCTGGAAAGGACCAATTTCCGCTGAAGCGAGGGGGTTGTACCTGTAAAAAATCTTTGACTGTCTGCATAGATTTTGCCTTATCCTCCATTTTCTTTAAGACATCTTCTGCTTTAACTCCAAATAGGACATCCTGCTGTAAGGGAGCATCTAGAAGCTTTGCTTTAACATGATCAGGCAGAGTTTGCTCCTTTAACCAAGCATGCCTACATATAACAGACCCAATGACAGCTGCTCTGCAGGAAGCCTCTAAAGAATCAAACCCACATTCTAAAGTATGTTTGCCCACCTGTTCAGTTGCATGCAACATATCCTGCATTTCTTTCAATTCAGACTGTCGAGGGAGTGTGCTCATTTTTTGCCTTAACTGAGACATTAGAAATTGCTGATATTTTAGCATGTGAAATTGGCAATTTAGTGCTCTCATAGCTAGAGTGGCTGAGGTGCAAACCTTTTTCCCCCACCTGTCTAGTGCTCTGGAGTCCCTTTCAGAGGGTACAGGATTTTTTGCCATAGAAGCCTTAGCCCATTTGGGACCCTGGATCAGCAACAGGGCTTTTATAAAGGAATTTGTGGGAGTCAGGCACTCGATAGTATCTGTCTGGTTTGGCTGGAGCAGGAGGCAGAGAATCTGGGTTCATACTAGATTCTAAGTAACCATCATCCACAATGTCTAAAACTGGGGGGATGGCAAGAGGTCTGTGCTGGGGGAGTAAAAGAAACTCTCTGAGCCTTTTCTTTGAGTCAGAGTAGTCCTGACCTTCCCAGTGAAAATGTTCCCTCATAGTGTGTAAAGTTTTCCCAAAGGAGTAGTCTTCTGGGGGAGAAGCTGAGGGAATGGAATCCTCAGCATCAGAATCTTCATAAGGGGGAAAAGAGTAATCTTGGTCCTCAGAGGAGCCTGAGGAAATAGACACTTGATCAGAGGAGGCATAATCTTCCTCTTGTCTAGGCCTTTTGTCGGGTGGGGGTTGGGAACCCCTGATTAAAGAGATCAAATCTTCCGCCATTTTAAGCATCTGTTTCTTAGGCATGGGGCCTTGAACTGGAGACTGAAGTGCAGTCTTTTTTGGTTTAATAGGAGTTTTAAGCTTAGGATACGTTTTTATGGTGAGCGTCATCGGTCTGAAGACGCCTTCAGAAACTGAAGGCGTTTCTGCAGCACCGACATCTCTTTCTGCAGTGTCGTCGGTAGGGGCTAAACAAAATGGCTGCATCGGCCTAGCACTCTCCACCAAAGGCGCCGAAGCGGTCTCCGGTTCTAAATCTGCGGTAGCCAGGGGCTGCGTAGGAGCCTCACTGAAAACCGGAGACCGGCCCAGGCGAGGCCTCGGAGTCTGGCTTGGGTCTAGGCTTCCTGTCCTTATCCTTGCGTTTTTTGTGCACGCCGGTAGTCGGTTGATCCGACGGCATTGTGTAGTTAAATTTTCTACCGAAGTAGTGTCATGCGAAATCAAAGTGTCTTTTTATAGTACGCTTATTGAACCTAGCACAAAAACGACAACCAGTGACGTCGTGGTCTGGGCCTAGGCAAGGTATGCAGTAAGAATGAAAATCCTTATGAGGTATTTACTTCCCACAAGAAATACAATTTTTAACTTTTTCTGACATCGGTCTGAGGCAAGAAAAGTTTCCCCAACGGGGTACTTAGCTTTATTGAAGACTTCGGATCTGAAATTCGACTTTGAAAATCTCAGGAGTCGGCCGACCGGCACTTGCGAACTGCTTCTGCTTCCGGCACCACGCAGCAAGAAAGACTGAAGAAAATGGCGTTGGATGCATTATATATACCCCTGGCCCACTGACGTCAGGGAAGAAGCAACAGCAACAGACGCCAGACCAAGACTTTGGAATTCAGGCAGACTGCGGGACCGCCTGATGACAAGATAACCCAAGTGTGATGACTGCAGCAGGGTAACACGATGAACATCAGAAGAAACTGTTGCCAAAAAAAAAAAAAAAAAAGTAAAATCCCATGACTGGAAGAACTCCCTGGTCAGCCTCAGTAAGAAGCAGAGATCCCTCATAAAATCCTCAAACTAGTTATGAAAACAAAATCGCCACTGATTCTAAAGACAACCACAACGCATTCTATAGCTATGTCAAGAATCTCAATGGCAACACTAAGATCTGCTCTGAGTTACAGCACAATGGCACTAAATATACAGAACCAACTAATATTGCCAACATCCTGGCAGATAGGTTCAGTACTAACTTTACCACCCCCTAAAGGGCCCAGCTCTACACCAGAAGAATGCAAATTTCCTGTAATCACGGCTGCACAGGTAAAAACCACACTCTCCAAAGCCAGGAACACAGCATCCATGGGACCTGACAACATCCCAGGCTGTGTTCTACATGAACTACAAAATGAACTGGCACCCCACCTAAGCACCATGTTCAATCATAGCCTCACCTCAGACTTTGTGTCCACTGAATGGTGCACAGTGATGGTTATCCCACTCCACAAAGGGGGAGCCACCACGGACCCAGAGAACTACCACCCCATTAACCTAATGAGCCTGGTCTGCAAGGCCATGGAATGTACCATCATGAAACTTATAAACAAAGACATTAGTAATCTCCAAACTCTGGACCCCACCTAGTTCAGGTTTGTAAAAGGCAGATCATGTCTCCTAAACCTGACTGACTTCTTTGAAGCAGTCACCAAAGCCGTAGACGAGGGTAAAGTGGTTCACACAGCCCATCTACAGCTCGTCAAGGCCTTTGACACCATCCCCCACTCTGGAATTATAGATAAACTTACTAAACTAGGTATATATCCCTGTCACAAGATGGGTTGCCAAGTGGTTCACTGACAGAACCCACACTGTGAAAGTAGCAGACTCCAAATCCGACTTCAGACCAATGACAAGTGGAGTACCACAGGGTTCAGTCCTGGGTCCTCTCTTGTTTGGTATCTACTTTTCTGAAGTACAGGCTAACACAGGTGGGTCTTTGGCTAAAGAAGTTTGCAAATGACTGCAAACTAGGAGCCATAACTGAAGCTCCTAATGGTGTGGACATCCTACAAAAGGGCCTCACTTAGACAGATGCCTAGTGTCAAAGCCATGGCCTCAAGCTCAATGCCAAAACGTGCACGGTCATCCCCTTTGGTAAAAACTCTGTACCCATGAGCTACCATATACATAACACCGAAAGTGTGATAAGAGGCCTTGGGACACAGGTGGACAGTAGTCTCCCCTTTAATAATCACATCACCACAGTAGTCAGGAAATCCTTCTACATGGCACACCTCATCACAAAAGGTCTCTCCATCCAGGGAAAAAAAAAAAAAAAAAAAAAGAGGTCATTGTTCCCCTCTACTCATCACTCAGACTCAGAGTAAAACGCCTCTTTTGGCATGTACCTTACAAGACATCTACAACAAGTGGAAAGGCCACAGAAATACCTCACAAAGAGGATTACTGGCCTCAAACAGATGCAGACCATCTCAAAAAACTCCAGCTTTACTCCGTCGCATATCGCCTACTCAGAGGCGATCTCTGCCTAACATACAAAGCTATGTCAAACCCAGAGCTGTTGGACATGCTCCACAAAGAAATCCCAATCCCTCCGAGCTACACGCTGTAGGGACCTAAACCTGGTTACCACAATAAACAGAATATGCTGGAGGGATAGATTCCTGTCCCAGAGACTTCCCATACTATGGAACAAACTACCTATCTATATCAAACAAAGCTCCTCATCAGCACTCAAAGAAAAATCTTGATGACTGGATGGGAAATAGGAAATTCACCCCGGGGATCACCTCTGTGGCTCGGCTCGACAGGGGCACAGGAAAATAATTTTCTTGGGTAGCAAAAGCCAGGGTACCTTTTGGCTAGGCTTGTATAGGCCCTAGGGCCGATAGCCTAGTACCTACCTATGAACATCTCCAGGTTAAGAATGGAGTCACAACTAACAGTACCTCCTTAAGAAAGAACCTGTAATTGCATCCCTTAAAGACATACAACTGCATTTGATTAAATGCCTCTCTGGATGGCAAAATTAAGCAAAGACAATAAAGAAGTTTTATTATCAGATTCAGGCGTGTCAGTCAGGAGTTTATTAACACCCCAGTAAGGGCCAAAAGACACCTAATCATACAAGGCCAAAAGATACCTAATCATACAAGTTTGTTAGTTTAAAGGCCAGGGGGGGAAGAGTAGCAGAAGTATACACTTTCTTTCTGTACCTGTCCACCATTAATGTAGGGTAACAGCAGATGGAAGTAACTTGGTGGCTTTGTCAGAATCAGCACAAATCTCGGAGAGACAAAAGTCTGAGATAGGATTTTTATAAAGGAATTTGTGGTTGTCTGGAACTTTGTAAAACTTGTCAGGTTTCTTAGAAGGTGAGGGTTGCGATTTGGAGTTTAAAGAAGCAGTTGCAAAACTATCTTGAAAGTTTTTCCAAGACTGATGGAATTGCAGTAGGTTTGGGGATTCTGATAATAGTAACTTTTCGGCATGTCAAAAACCCACTTTCCTTCTAGAAGTGCTGCATCATCTTTATTGGTGTCCTCAAAAAAAAATTCCTCGACAGAAGAGTCTGAGGACATAGCATCTTCATCTACCAAGTCAAAATCAACTGGGAATAAATCTGAGAGAAATAAGTTAAAGAATTGACCTCAGACTGCAAATCTTCCTCAAAGGATATATCTCAACATTTCAAGAAGGCAGGAAGTGGCAGAAGATGAAAAAAACTCATAAGGTTTCGGGGAACAATAGACTTAAGCCCCTGGGAGGAATCAAACCATTTCTGATTAGGGTCCCTAACATAAGAAGGAGAAAAGAGGTAGAATGCTTTGTCTTCTGTTTATTTTTGTTAGGAGGGCTGTCACGAACATATGAAGTAATTAGCCCTTCCTGTACCTCAGTCAAGGTACTTAAAACCAAAATTTAAGGAATGTCATCAGGATCCTTGGATATGAGCTGTCGTTCCCCTTTGCGGCTTTACTGGTCATCTGTTCAGTCTAGCAGGACATGCCAAGAAGTTGCACCTTAATGGCTACCAGAGTATGACAGCAGGAGCGGTGGACAATACCAGGCAGTCAGTGCCACAGCGGAGACACCAGGGTCTGACTGGACAACAAAAGCTTGAGGATTCAACTCTGACCTTTTTCCTTCAGCTGGTTGGGGAAGTCTGAGTGTGAATATTCAGAAGCTATCCTAACCCCACGCAAGCTCTAAGTTTCTGATAGTCAAGAAGTATTCCGAGAGAAGACAAATGACTCCTTAATGTTTTTATTTCAAAAGTCTGAAAAATGGAACACTATTTATAGTTATGACTGGATGCTAAGCAATGCAAACGTTTAGTATGGATTATCTCTTTACAGAATCTGCTTCCCACAGTCACATCTACCTCTACTACTTGACATCAAAAATATCAAGTTTTTGTCAAAAACTGAAAAAAAGAGGAAGTCTTCCCAATGGGGATATTTATCAGTCCATCACAATGGAAAATGACACAGGCAACACTGCTGACAGACCTAAAGAGGTCTCACAGTTCAAGCAGGCTGCAAGAAAGTTCTAAAAGATTTTCATGGCCAAGTGCCCTTTATGTTCCACTTCACAATCTTGTTCTTATGGCATACACCAGACATATGGCATAAAGTACAGTTTTGTACCTACCATAAATGTAGATGTCCGATAGGAATGCATCTGCAGTCCTTACAAATGGGTTGTCCTGTCGTCAGGCAGCCCTTCGGTCGGCCGGATTCCAAAGTCTGGGTCTGGCCTCGGCTGGTGTCGCACTTCACCCGACGTCATAGCTGCAGTTCTTCGGGTATAAAGGCATCAGCCGACGCCATTTTCCTCAGTGTTTCTTGCCCCAGATGCCAGGTGCCCTCTTGGAAGGCTAAATTTGGATAAATGCCAATGATTCCAAATAGTAGAGAGCAAACACAAAAATAAGCATGTATGTACATATATACAAACAAATACACCATAATAGATTCCCCCAGCTAGCTATAAGATGGGCAAATACCCTAGGAGCACCACAGAGGGGAAGGCGGGTGGGTAATCCTGACTGCAGATGCATTCCTATCGGACATCTACATTTATGGTAGGTACAAAACTGTACTATGTCCTTCAAGGATGCATCTGCAGTCCTTACAAATGGGTAGAATACCATAGCTAAACTGGGGGAGGAGGAAAAAATAAAGTTATGGTGTAGTTAGGATCCCTTGCAAAACAGCAGTGGCAAAACCTGCTCGGGATCTAGAGTATAAAGGTAAATTATAATGCTTGGCAAATGTATGCATGGAGCTCCAAGTAGCAGCCTCTAAAATGTCCTTGGTAGCCACTCCTCGTAAGAAGGCTGTGGTAGTGGCTGTAGCCCTTGTAGAGTGAGGCCTGATGTTCTCTGGAGTTTTCTTTCCATGGTAGGAGTAACAAAATCTAATGCAATTTCCTATCCACTTGGAGATTGTCTGTTTTGAAATTGCTTTTCCTTCCCTTCCTGTTGCATATGCTACCAGTAGCTGGTCAGTTTTTTTATTGCCCTTGGTTCTGTCCAGGTAGTAGCGTAACTGTCTATGTACATCCAAGGTATGCAGCAGTCTTTCTCCCCTGTTCTGTGGGGTGGGGAAGAATGTAGGTAGGTGGACAGCCTGATTTAAAGAGACTCTGGAGACCACCTGAGGCATAAAGGAAGGATTTGTTCTCATGGACACTATCTTGATGGAAGATCAGGAAGGGTTATACTGCCATTAATGCCTGAAGTTCAGATACCCTTCTTGCTGAAGTGATTGCCAGCAGGAAAGCAGTTTTCCATGATAAGTATTGTAATTCTGCTGTTGCTGCTGGTTCGAAAGGAGGAAGTGTCAATTTCTCTAGCACAAAGTTCAAGTCCCATGCTGGTAATGGTGGCTTCCTAGGAGGCTTTACATTTTTAATTCCTCTCAGAAACTGTCTGAGCAGAGGATGTGAGAAGACAGGAGGATCCAAGTCATATTCTGCTGAAATAGCTGATGCATGAATCTTGATGGAGGAATAGGACAGGCCTGTGTGGAAGAGCTCTGCCAAGTATTCCAGGATGTTGGCTATGTTTACCAGTGACACATCTTCTCCTTTTGCAGTACTCCAAATGAGATATCTTTTCCATTTTGCTGAATAATTTTTTCTTGTTGAGAGTCTGCGAGCCTCAAGGATAATGCCTTTAACCCTTTGGGATAAATTTGGGTTAATTGGTCTTATGCAATGTTCCAGGCAGTCAGCTGTAGAGTTTTCAGGTTTGGATGCAGATTGTTGTAGTTGTTCTGTGTTAACAGCGGGAACCAGGGGTAGTGGCCATATTTGTTCCCGAGACATGCTCCTCAGTAATGGGTACCAATGTTGCCTTGGCCAGTCTGGAGCTATCAGAATGATCCTTGGACGGTCCTCTTTGATCTTCAATAGCACCTTGTGCATCAAAGGAAGTGGTGGGAAAGCATATGCTGTCAGGTTTTTCCAACTGAAGGATAGGGAGTCCACCTTCCAAGCAAGTGGGTGGTACGTCCTTGTGCAGAATTTCTTTAGCTGGTGATTGCGTGGGGATGCAAATAAGTCTATTTCTGGAAGCCCCCCATTTTCTTGTAATGGTTTTGAAGATGTCCGGATGCAGCATCTATTCGTGGGCATCCGTGGTAGTCCTGCTTAATATGTCTGCTAGAATGTTTTCTTTTCCTGGTACAAAAATTGCTTTCAACTGAATGTTATAGCTCAGAGCCACATTCCAGAGGTCCAGTGCCATCCGGCAAAGAGGATACGAATGTGTGCCTCCCTGTTTGTTGATGTACCACATAACTGTGGTGTTGTCTGTCCTTATCATCAATTGACCTTGTTGGAGAAATGGTCTGAATGCCTGAATTGCCAGTTTTACTGCCAGCATTTCCTTTAGATTTATGTGTAGGTGCAGCTGGTCTTGAGTCCATAAGCCTTGTATGCACTTGTCCAGCATGTGGGCGCCCCAACCGAGGTCTGAGGCGTCCGTCGTGATGGTTTGGCTTGGTTGAGTACTGTGGAAGGGCAATCCTGGGTTTGATTGACAAGTCTGAGCCCACCATAGGAATTCTTGCTTCAGGCATGGAATAATTGGAATCTGGGTTTATAAGCTGTGCCTGTGTTGAGACCATAAATTCCTTAGGTACCACTGTAGTTTTTCTCATATGCAGTCTGGCATGAGGAACCAATATTATGCAGGATGCCATGAAGCCCAAGGCTTGCAGTACTTTTCTTGCTGTCAGATGGTTCTGCTTTGTTAATGCCAAGAAGTAGAGAGGTAGCTGTTCCTGTTTTTCTACTGTTAGGAATGCCATTTGCTTTGATGTGTCCAACTCTGCACCCAAAAAGGTTATTCTTTGGGATGGTATCAGCCTTGACTTTTTTATATTGACTGTGTATCCCAGGGCTTGTAGCAGGTAGATGACCCTTTGTAAGTCTTCTGCTAGCTTGTTTTTGTTGTCCGCTTGTATCAGGCAGTCATCCAGGTAGGGGTAGATTTGGATTCCCTGAAGCCTGCAATGAGCAATTACTGATGCCAGGCATTTTGTGAACACTCTGGGCGCAGTAGATAAGCCAAAGGGCAATGCTGAGAATTGATAATGCTCTGATCCTGCAAGAAATCTGAGGTATCTTCTGCAATTTGGTCGTATGGGGACGTGCAGGTATGGCTCCTTGAGATCTAGAGTTACCAGCCAAGACTCCTTGCCCAGCATGGGAAGAAGCTGCTGTAGAGTCAGCATTTTGAATTTTGGAACAATGAGGTATGTAAAATCCCTGTCCTTGCTCCATAGATGGTACCTTTTCCACAGCTCTCATCTTTAATAATTGGGATATTTGTTTTAGAGCTTCTGCCTTTTGATTTGGAGGTAGGTTTGGCATTCCTCTCTTCCCTGGTAGAGTATGGAAATGAAACCTGTAGCCTTGGTCTATTGTCTGTAAAATCCACTTGTCTTGTGATGTAATGCCAGTTTATGGAAAATAAGGCTAGCTTCCCGCCCAAGGGTGCTTCTAGTTGCTCCCTGGTAGGCGGTGCCAGAGCCAAGTCACTGTGATTGTCCTGTAGTTGTGGTGGTGGCTGTGTCTGTACTTTGCTGGTTGTTACTCTGCCACTGGCGTCCCCTGTAGGCACCCCTGGATTGGTTTCTGCCTCTTGAACGCCTATTCCTGCCCCTCTGAGCTCTGGATGAGTCTGGAAAGGACCAATTCTTGGAGGGCCAATTCCTGCTAAACCTTGGCGGTTGGACCTGTAAGAAATCTTTTACTGTTTGGACAGATTTTGCCTTCTCTTCCATCTTCTTCAGCACCTGTTGTGCAGGAGCGCCAAACAAATTGATCTTATCCATAGGAGCATCTAATAGTTTGGACTTGACATGGTCTGGTAAGACCTGCTCTTTTAACCATGCATGCCTTCTGATAACTGTGCCAGTCATGGCTGATCTAAAGGAAGCCTCCAGTGCATCATAGCCGCATTTTAAGGAATGGTTACTGACTTGCTGAATGTTATGTACCATTTCCTGAACAGATTTTTTGTCTAATGATTCATCAGAGGACAGTTTTTTGGTTAACTGGTCTAGCATAAATTCTTGATACTGGATCATGTGAAATTGACAGTTCAAGGCCCTAGCTGAAAGAGTAGCAGAAGTGTAAACTTTTTACCCCATCTCTCTAAGGATCTGGATTCCCTTTCTGAGGGAGGGAGTTCTTAGCAGAAGTAGCTGCTACAGCCTTAGGTCCTTGGGAGATAGTCTCGGGATCTGCAAAAGGAGCCTTATACAAATGGTAATGTGTGTCCGGGACCCTGTAGTATCTATCAGGCTTAGCAGGGGCCGGAGGTAGAGAATCAGGAGCAGTACAAGCATCATTAAATGCATAATCTACAACAGAAAGAACAGGAGGTATGGCTAAAGGCCTATGTTGTGGTAAATGCAGAAAGGTTCTAAGCCTTTTTCTGGAGTCTGAGAAATCCTGGCCCTGCCACTGAAATTGTTCCCTCATAGCATGCAAGGTTTCCCCAAAGGAAAATTCCTCAGGCGGAGAGGCAGAAGGGATGGACTCTTCAGCATCAGAGTCTTCATACGGGGAGAAAGGAGCCTCTGGAGGGTCCGAATCATCTGAATCATCAGAGGAATCATCTGTAGAAAGTGGCTGAGGGGGCTCTGCTCTAGGCCTCTTCTCTGGAGGTGGCTGAGAGGCCCTGTCTGGTTGAGGTTGGGATCCCGGATTAAAGAAATGAGATCCTCTGCTAAACTAAGCATTTGAGAACTAGAGCTGGGCCTGTGAGAGGGGGTCTTAGCAGGCACAGTCTTAGTTGCTTTAGCTGCTTTAGCCCTGGCAAAGGCCTTAATTGACATGGTTGCAGGAGGCCTAGCAGCCCCATGTGCAGGGGTTGAAATATCCAAGGGAATAGTGTCAGATAATTCCTGAGAAACTGCAACAGCAGGTGTGTTTTCTGAAGCCGATTCCACCAGGTTGGAAGAGGCCTCGGTAGAGGGTAAGTTTTCGGCTGAAGGAAGAACCGCTTGCTCGGTTTCAGCCGAAACAGAGACACTCGCGGTTGGCTTAACCGCGGTTTCGGCCGAAGCGGGCATGAGTGTCGGTCCTTATCCTTGCGCTTTTTAGACATTTGCGTAGTCGGAGGATCAGACGGCATAATATAAGCAAAATCGGAGCCGAAAAACTCCTCGGCAAATTCAGACCGACGTCTAAGCGTCCGCCGGTTAAAAGAGGCACAGGCTAGACAAGCTGCTACGTCGTGGTCTGGGCCTAAACAGGGTAAGCAGTAAGAGTGGAAATCTTTATGAGGTATTTGTTTCCCACAAGTTAAACAATTATTCACTTTTTCTGACATCAGCTGAGGCAAGAAAGAGTCCCCAACGGGTACTTAGCTT
Source organism: Protopterus annectens (assembly GCF_019279795.1). NCBI lineage: Eukaryota > Metazoa > Chordata > Ceratodontiformes > Protopteridae > Protopterus > Protopterus annectens. The sequence continues at coordinate 1,109,504,620 of NC_056727.1, forward strand.
TTAGAAGTCTTCGTAGTAGTATTCGGTAGTAGTAATCTCTGGTTCTGACCGACCGGCACTTGCGAACAGCTTCTGCTTTGGGCCACGCGCAAGAAAGACTGAGGAAAATGGCGTCGGCTGATGCCTTTATACCCGAAGAACTGCAGCTATGACGTCGGGTGAAGTGCGACACCAGCCGAGGCCAGACCCAGACTTTGGAATCCGGCCGACCGAAGGGCTGCCTGACGACAGGACAACCCATTTGTAAGGACTGCAGATGCATCCTTGAAGGACATCAAGAAGACACCCAAGCTTTTGTATACTTACTAGATGCACAATATCCTTGGCAGACCACTTTGCAAATTTGGTCTTGGGGCATACATCTCACACATGGTGTAAGATGCCCTTGCTTTAGTATACATGCAGAGAAGCATGGTATCCTTGACAGGATATTTCCCATACATAACTGATATTGCAACAGTGATCAGTGAAAGACATCTGCCATTTTTTCATGTCTTTCATAATTTTCTTTTTTTTTCAAGCTCATTCACTTAAAAAACATTGTCTACAGCTTATTCTCGACATTCACTTCTACAAAAATTGGAAATTATCATTTAATTCTACATATATGACCAATACAATTTTATAATCCCCAGCAGCTCAACAACACAATACATTAACTTTGCCTCTCTTCTTCCAAACTTTTCTTGTTAGAGTGTAAGGGCTGGACACAAGAAACAATTATCTTATTTTTTTTTACTACTAGCATATACAGGCACTAATTAACCTTCCCTACCTCACAGTTAAAATACTTTTGACTGTACACTATAGAAAACTGCTTTACAAAATAACATGATGTTTACATCATGAAATGTTACATAAACAAACTGTTTTACATAGAGTTACTTCTTCAGTCCCTTCAGTGTCCTAAACATTTGTGACAAAATGGTGTTTATTCTTCAAAGGGCTCCAGTCAATTTAAGTAAATAAACCTCCAGTCGTTATCAGCCACTTCTTACAGAAACACAGAATACAGGTCTGTACTACATCTAATGGGATATATGCTTTACAGTTATTCCACTTGCTCACTAATTTAAGATTGCTGTTGGTTTTCTTTCTGATTATCTTTACCTGTTAAAGCTGACTTGTTCAAGTCCAAGGTACTTCTGATTCTTCTTGTCAGCTACTACCCCTTTTCTGTTCAAGCATTTTCTTTTGGAACTATGAAAAATGTTTCACTGGTGACATCTTCCTAAGGGCTTTCTTATCATCAGAAGATTAATCAAAGTCCTCTTTAGCTTGTCTGGCTCACTTTTTGTTGGTTAAACTTTGTCCCCTTCAGCCTATTCTGCATCAAAAAATGTCTTTCATTCCTGGGAAAAAATATTCTAAAGGAAGCCACACACAGCAACTTGAACCTCATACCCAGCTGTTCAACATCCCTTGACTGCTGAGATAAACTCGCTTCTCTTCTGCCTTGTGAGCATTAAATCGCTTTCCACAAAATCTGGTGTTGCTAGTTTTAATATTTTTGTTTTCTATCACAGTTTTGTCAGGAGCAGCTCTTTCTGTTGGTATGGTTACCAATATAGGTCTTGGCAGCTTTCTCATTGCCAGATTTGGAACATACAATGTGCCCTCTCACTTGTATCCTGCTGTGGAGCTCCAATTCAACTGCTTATTTGATTTTCACTACAGTTAATATAGTCTATTCCTTCAGGTTTCTTTGATGCATCAAAAACTCATGTGTTCTTTGCATATTCTGCCTTCTTTTAACTTTATTTTTTAAATAGTTCTTGAGAAGCCTCATGTTCAGCTGGTCTTTCCATCATTTTAAAATGCGATTTCTGCAGTTTTATCAACTCATCAAAATGGCTACTTAAAGCTTTTTATTTTTTCAGCCTTTTGTTATTTCACTTTATATACTCCTTCAGTGTCTCACTTATTCTAAACATGTCTGGGAGTAGTTAATAATTTTCCTAAATTTAGTAATCCTAAATTACTAAAAGCTACCTCATACTAAATCTGAAACCATGGCTTTTTTGCCAAACAGCTACATGTTTTTTTTTCTTCTTTTTGTGTTGATTTTTCTTACTTTCTTTCCTAAAATTTCTCCTCCTTTGCTAGCGTCTAGACAGACTGATGACTATTACCGGCTTTTAAAATGATTTCTCAAGTCTTCACACTGGGAGAGCACTACTCAGTTTGCAGACATCCCTTTGCCTTTCTCCAATTTGGACTCCCACTAACAACAGTACTAGTATATCTGTCTTTTTTGGACCCAACAGCTTACTAGCAAAGCTAAACATTTCCCTAACAGGTGAAACTGAAACATTTCCCCTAACTGGTGGGAATAGGGAAGACAACAGAAATGAAAATATATTCTGAAGGAGAAACTGTCAAACTACAATTAATTTTTACATTTATCACAGCTAAGAAACAAACACCCAATATAGACAGATGAAAAATTAACTAAAGGCCTCCAAAGCTCAAGCTGAGCAGAGACCCATCCAATACCTGTTAAAGTGCAACCAGGTATTGACAGAGTGAGAAAAGAGAGATGCACAGAGGGGGTGAGGGAATGAGGGGAGGAACTCAAGCTTGTGAGAGATTCTGAAAGATGCCAAAATGAGGACTGCCTGCAGCTACTCGACCAACTGTTGGAAAGTACACATTACAACAAGATTTCTAAAATTCTCCAGCACGAGGTAACTGCCACCAGATAAGTCACTTTCCAAAGTCAGAAACTTGTGCGGGGCACCAACAGTCAAGTTCTAAGGGTGTTCAACTTAATTTGTCCAACAAAATGTTCAGGTCCCACAGCAGAGCCACTACTTTCCTATGAGGCCTTAGAAAGAGAACCCTTTTGAGAAAATTGCTTACAGTAAGGTGGGGGGGGGGGGGATGATCTATGCCTAGGCAGGCGGAAAGAGCAGATAAATGTACCTTCACTGTTTCACAGACTAATCCTGCTGAAAAGTTTTAGATAAGCATACATACGCATTAACAATCCTGATAAGCCAAAGGTCCTGATGTTAATCCTTGTGGCTAGCAAAAACCTTCTATTACTACACCTTCTAGCTTCCTTCGTAACTTTTAGTATGTTGCCTGAGAATAGGTACCAAAGGTTAACAGAGTTAAATAATTTACACTGTCAGTTTTGAGTGTATGTAGGTTTGAATATACCAAGGACCCCTTGAACTGGTTCTAGCACACTGGAGTCAAGTAGTATAGGCAAGATTGCAACTTTCTCCACTACCATCTTCATTAGCAGGGAGAACCAATGCTACCCAAAATACAAACGGCACACCAGGAAAAAGATGAAATTACTCTTCACTGATGCATTCCCGGCACCTCGGCATTCACCTTCAAAAGGAATAAACTTCTACATCAAACAGCTGACTTTTATATTATTACATCACAATTTTTAAATTAGTTTCCACCAATGAACTCAATACATCTATTAAAAAGTATGTCATTCCATTTAAAGTGCCCATTGCTAAATATTAAATACATAAATATATTACAAACTAAATGAAAATATAAATGCATTGCTTATAATTCCAAATAATAAATACTTTTGAAATAATTATTAATTCCATATAACACAGATATCCTTAATATTAATCAGATTTCATAAAGTGGGGTGCAGCCGCTTAAAAATATCACAATTCATACGTTTTTTATAAGTATGCACATATAACTATATATCTAAAGAATTGTGTTCACTATCTTATTAATACAGGACTAGACTACAAGCTTACTAAGTTACAACATATTCAAGTGTTGTGTTGTAACATAATTAAGTGCAACTTTTTTAAGCCAACCATCCTACTTTATAAATCAATGTTTTTCCAAATATACTACAATAAACTACAATAAAACAGTTCCAACATGACAGCATGATAACACACTGTTGCATTCCCCTCTATGCAAATATACCTGAACCTAAATCTGTGTGTATGGGACACAGTTTTTTCCTACAATTTCTAAATATTTTCTAAATATTTAGATCTAACTCCATGTTCAAACCACTAGGGTGTAGTGTCCTAAAATTTATAATGCATTTAGTTTCCAGCTGAATTAACCTATCAACTGAAATAGCTCCCTTCTTTAAACTTGGTTTAGCCAGCGCACTAAAGAAAAAGGACTCACCAGAGCCCCCATGTACCCGTATAAAATGTTCCGCCATGGGGTTCTCCAATTTAGCCCTCCTTATATCCCCCTAGTGTTCCGTCATTCTCTTTTTTACAGCTATTTTGGTCTGGAAAACCACTGATTTATAATAAGAAGGATGGTTGGGTTAAAAAAGTTGCACTTAATTATGTTACAACTCAACACTTAAGTATGTTATAACTTAGTAAGCTTGTAGTCTAGTCATGTATTAATAAGATAGTGAACACAATTCTTTAGATATATAGTTATATGTGCATACTTATAAAAAAGTATGAATTGTGATATTTTTAAGCAGCTGCACCCCACTTTATGAAATCTGATTAATGTTAAGGATATCTGCGTTATATGGAATTAATAATTATTTAAAAAATGATTTATTATTATTTGGGATAAACAATTTTATATTTTCATTTAGGTTTGTAATATATTTATGTATTTAATATTTTGCAACAGGCACTTTAAACAGTTTGACATACTTTTTAATAGATGTATTGAGTTCATTGGTGGAAACTAAATTAAAAATTGTGATGTAATCATATAGAAATCAGCTGTTTGATTTAAAAGTTTATTCCTTTTGAAGGCAAAAGCCGAGGTACCGGGAATGCATTAGTAAAGAATAACTTCAAATCTTTTTCCTGGTGTGCAGTTTGTTTTTTGGAGTTGTATTGTGGCATCTGTGTTTGCAGTTACGTATAACATCCAAGGGACAGGATTATGGCAGCAGATGGTTCCCGTTTTAATTGCACAGATTTCTGGAAGGAGAGAGATTTCTAGGATGGCAGAGGAAGATCGGTTATTGATGGGGGAAGCAGGCCCTAGTGATGTGGACTTCCTTCAAATTGGAAAAGCTGCTTACCAAGGAGGTAACGCTGTACTACGGTATTAAATTATTTGAGAAATACTTGTTATTGGATATTACACCTAGAGGCCTTAGAATAAAACAAATTGCCCGCCTTTGACTTCACGGAAGATGAAAATGATTTGTTAAATGAGTGGAATGCTGCCTCATTGGCTTGCATGAAAGTTTGGTTGAACGTGCTAGTCAAGCGTAACATGAGGCAGCAGAAGTTAAGAGCAGAAATTCTTCGGGTCCAGGCCGAGTTGGCAGAGAAGGTTCCCAACGTGGTTTATGAGAACAAAGTGAAGAAAGCCAAGGAGAGGGTCATGAGAGTCGAGGAAGCAGTTACTGTTCGGAAGAAAGGGAAATTACAGAAGGACATGAATGATTACCACAGTAATGTCATCTTTTCTTGGCAGTGAAAAGAACCGAAGGGCAGGCAGAAGACCAGACGGATGGGTTAACAGGAACCAGGATTTTCATGACTCTTCAGCATCCTCGGGAGAGCTGGCATCGAACAGCAGCAAAAAAAGCGTGTCGTTTGAGGAGCTTAGCAAGGAACTGGGTACATCAATTGCCGGGAAAGAGAATTTGGTGGTTGGGAGAGGTCATGGCCGAAGATGGAGGAGAGGTTCCAACGATGAGAATACCAGGCAAAATGAGGGGCACCAGAAGGGCCGTAACAGAAGTAGGAAGAAGAGATATTGAAGGAAACCTCAACAATTCCAGCACTGGAGTGGAAACAACTGTGTCGATGTGTGGGACAATGGGACAAAATGACAATTTAAAAGTGATAAATATGTCTGATTTAACACTAGACAGTAATGTTCTTTCCTTATTGGACAAAGGTTCCAAATTTATCCCCAAGTATTTTCCAAGTCTGTAGAAGCCGATTTTGGACATTACTAGATTTTGTCATAAGTTGAATTTAAAAGTACTTTTTTGAAAATAGGCAAAGTTTGCCCAGGAAACGTAATAAGCAATACCACTGTTGGTGGTGGTGATGATGTGAATTTTGGGGGCAATTGTGTAAATGATTTAGATGATAATGATATTATTGAGGATGACCCCTTGTTAAATCTCTCTATATACAACTTTGAGAGAGAAGTTCAAAATACAGAAGAATGGGAATTTTTGTCAACCATGAATGATGTCACTAAAGAATTCTTCACTGGCTATGGGAAAATGAGTTTACCGCCAGTACTGTATTTTAGTGTCTTTATACCACCTAAATTATCAACAAATTAACTACATTTGAAAAAGTGTTACATAAACAAGTAGAACAAGAGTATGATACATTTAAGAGAGATTTTGGGCTATATAATTTGACCAAAAATCAATGGGAGGCCTTACAGCGATTAAGGGAATGCAATAATAAGTACATTTTCACACAGGCGGATAAGGGCGGAAACTGGGCGATTATTAATGTCGCCCAGTATAACAGCATGGCCAATATTTTGTTAGAGGATGATTCAGTGTATGCCAAACGTAAGAGGAATCCAGTGAGGGAATTCAATGAGGCACTACTAGAACTATTAGAAAGGGGGAGAGATTGGGTTTTTTGAATACTGTAGATGTAAAAAAGCTTTACATCAAACACCCCAGAGATGTGTTGTTCAAAGTTATTCCCAAGGTACACAAATGTATGGAGAACCTTCCAAGAAGACCCATAGTGTCAGGTAAAGGGGCTTTCTTGCAAAATGTTGGTTTATTCTTAGATTTTCACTTAAAAAGCTATTTAAGTAGAGTTAATTCCCACATTAAAAATGGAAAGATGCTGTCTGCTATGTTGGGGGGCTTGGAATGGTCCCATGAATAGTATTGGGCCAGCGTAGACGTGAAATCCTTGTACACGAACATAAGACACAAATGAGGGTTAAAAGCAGTCAAGAACATGCTAGGAGAGGGCCCTCAAACCGATTTTTTGATCCGTCTTCTGGAATTCTCACTAACACACAACTGCTTCATGTTTAACACCCATTACATGCAAAGGGAAGGGACTGCAATGGGTGCGGCATTTGCCCCAGTTAATGCAATTCTGTGTATGGATCATTTTGAGAAAGTTAAAATCTTTAATACAGAGTTTTATAAAAACAAAGTTCTGTTTTTCAAGAGATATACAGATAGGTTCATAGGTTCATACTAGGCTATCTGCCCGAGGGCATTTACAAGCCTAGCCCATAGTTTTGTGGCTTTTAGTATGGGGAACTATACCCATTATTTTGCTGTGCCTCTGTCGAGCAGTGACACTGAGGTAATCCCTGGGGTATTATCTGCGATCTCCCATCCATTGGTCAAGATTTCTCTTGAACAAGGCCAGCGAGGTGCTCTGCCTCACATATACCGGGATTTTGTTCCACAGCATAGGGAGTCTTTGGGTGATGAATCTATCCCTCCAGCACATCCTATTAATAGCCGTGTCGAGGTTTAAGTCTCCCGCCCTTGTGGCTCTGACGGATCTAGATTTTTTGAGGTGAAGCATATTCATCAAATCTGGGTTTGACATGGCCTTGTATGTTAGGCAAAGGTCACCTCTGAGCAAGCGGTAGGCGACTGAGTAGAGCTGGAGTTCTTTCAGTCGGGCAGCATAGGACAGATGTTTGAGACCCTTTATCCTTTTGGTGAGGAACTTTTGTGGCCTCTCCAGCTGCTGCAAGTGTCGGGTCAGATACATTCGAATGGGGCATTGTACTCAATCATTGGTCTGATGAGTGATGAGTATAGGAGACTATGACCTCCCTTGATCTAGATGAGAATCCCTTCATGATAAGGTGGGCAATGTAGAAGGTCTTCCTAACTACTTTAGCTACATGGGTGTCGAATGACAGACTACTATCAACCTGGGTCCCCAGGTCCCTGATAACTTCTTCTGTGCTCAGTGGATTGCCACCTATTTGGTAGCTAGGGGTAACCTTGTTTTTCCCGAAGGGTATGACCATGCATTTTTTGGCATTTAACTTTAGGCCATGGCTCTGGCACCAGTTATCCGTTTCTGTGAGACCCTTCTGAAGGATATCTGTGTCAGATGTGTTTTCTACTATGGCCCAGTTTGCAGTCGCCTGCAAACTTTGTCAGCTATAACCCTCCTGTGTTTGCTTGTACTGGAAAAGTAGATGCCAAACAAGAGTGGGCCCAGGACTGAGCCCTGTGGTACACCACTTGTGACAGGCTTTGAGTCTGACATGGCGCCAGCAACTCTGACCCTGTGGGTTCTGTCACTCAGCCAGTTTGCAACCCATCTTGTGATGTATGGGTTAACATTTAAGCTGATGAGTTTTTCAATGATACCAGAGTGGGGTATTGTATCGAAGGCCTTTGCCAGATCGAGGTAGGCTGTATGGACTGCCTTTCCCTCATCAATGGCTTTGGTGACTGTTTCAAAAGTCAACCAAGTTTAGAAGGCATGATCTGCCTTTGACAAAGCCAAACTGGGATGGATCCAAAGTCTGCAAATTCCTATGTCTTTATTTATGAGGTCCATTATGATCCTCTCCATGGCTTTGCAGATAAGGCTTGTCAAGCTAATGGGCGGTAATTTCCAGGGTCGGTGGAGGCACCGCCTTTGTGAAGTGGGACCACAGTTGCAGTGCGCCACTCCTGGGTGCGGCATATCCAGAGGTAAGACTATGATTAAACAGCTGTCCTAGCTGTGGGTTTAATTCCTCGTTGAGTTAAGGAGCACACAGCCGGGGACACCATCAGGTCCCATGGATGCTGTGTTTTTGCTTTGGAGAGAGCAGTTCTCACTTGGGCGTTGGAGATGTTTGGGGGGCTGCAATCGCTTGGTATAGATATCTCTCCTTTTGGGGGGGGGGAGAAGTTTGCACTGAACCTGTCAGCCAGTATGTTGGCAATGTCTGTAGGATCAGTAATCTTCACATCATTTTGAACTAGTTCTGAGCATATCTGGGAGTTCCCTCCCAGGTTTCTAACATAGCTAAAGAAGGCCTTATGATTGTCTTTTGAGTCTTTAGCTATTTTTCTCTCAAAATTTGCTTTGGATGATTTTATGAGAGCTCTTAGTTTTTTACTTATAGTGATCAAGGGTGTCTTACCTTTTAAGGATTTTGCTCTATCTTGTAGTAGCTTCCTCCTTTTGTTATAGAGTTTGTTAATGGCTGGGGTCCACCAGACTGGACGCTTGCCTTTGGTACAAAGAGTCTTTGTTTTGCTTGGGATTGCCTTATCCATGCAGTCCTGCAGGTGCTGGTAGAAGGCATTTGTAAGTGATTCAGCGGCTTGAGTAGCTCGGGGCCTTAAAGGAGACCACACTAGTCTTTAGCAGTGTGAAGTCGGCTGCCGAGAAGTTCTTTACTGTGGTCTTTTTTACTTCAGGTGGGGGTGGGATGAGGACCTCCAGCGAGATTAGTTTGTGATCTGATCTCACCAGTGAGGGGTATACTTCCGGTGTTGAACATTGTGCTCCCATGTTCGTGATGATGAGATCAAGTATGTTTTCTCCTCTTGTGGGGATGGTGACTAGTTGTTCCATGGCATTTGAGTTTATGAATTCCAGGAACTTTTGGGCTAGGGTGTTTGGGCTTGAGTAGTGTTCCCAGTCTATATTAGGGTAATTGAAGTCACCTAGTATGATGGTGTTTGGTGATACATTTATCCCCTCTAGTGTTTTCAGGAAGGCCATGTGAGGTTCCTGAGTTTGTGAGGGTGGCCTGAGATGCTACAATTTGCAGAGCAGTCTTGCCTATGGTTAATTGCACCTGGATGGTCTCCGATGCATCATGCGTTGCCACCAGTCTTGAGGTGTGGGTGTCCTTGATGAATATGGATACCCCCCCTCCTTTCTTGGTATTGTCCGGATTTTGGGGCCGGAACGCATGATATGAGGTAAAACCTGATGGTGCTGGGGTGCTCTCAGGAGCCTTGAACCAGGTTTCTGTCACAGCACAGACATCGATGTTCTCCATACTGAGAAGGGCCTCGAGTGCGTGCATTTTGAGATTTAGACTTCTGGCATTGAGCAGCATTACCCTTAGTTTTTTTCCTTTTTGTGTTCTAGGGTGGTAGGTTTAGAATTTGAGCCTTGCCTAAAAAGGCACTATGGGGTGGCAAGAGCCTTTGCCAATATCCGAATCCCAGGGTGACAGGTGCAAGCCGTCCCTTGAAGCAGCGTGGCTTGTCCAGCATGTCATCCCAGGCAGACAGACATTGATCCCCTTTGAATGACACCAGAGTTTAAGCCAATTGTTAAAGCTGATCATCTTATCTCTGTATTGTGGCATCATTCTTGGTGAAGGTAGGATACTGCTCAAGGTCAGGGTCATACCTGCCTGGGCTACATAATCAGAGAGCTCCTCAATGTCTCTTTTCATGTAGTCCAAGGAGGTGCGTCTCAGGTCGCTTACACCAGCGTGGACAATGACTGAGTCGTATTTGTACCTGCTGTTGAGAGACCTGAGTGCTTGCGTTATGTGGCGGATTCTAGCGCCCGACAGGCAGCTTACTGTGACCTTCTCCTTACTCAGTCTGGTGAGCGGGACGTCAGTGTGTCTGACTATGGAGTCACCAATGACTAGTGTGTCTGGCATTGTGTTTGGCCTTAAGGGCTGTGACTGTTTGACACTCTGACTGTGAGGTCTATGTGTTGCAGGTGTTGTGTTCTGAGGTGGTGGTTGTTAGGGTGTCTGCTTTGGTGGCCTCTGCTGTTTTGGTAGATTTTTGATTTATGTCTTTGTGTGTTTATTTGTATGATTTGAGGTTGTGATGGTACTATGTGAGACTGGGTCTATAGTGTGTGTGGTAACCTTCTCCTCCTGACTGGTCTTGCCAGTCCTATGTTGAGAGAGCTCAGCCTCCAGTTTGGCCGTATAGTTGCATCTCTCGCATGTATTTGTGTTTTGTGGGAGGAGGAGAGGGTTGTCTGTGTACATGAGGCAATTGTAACATTGCCTCAATATTCCCAGGTTCACCAGCTGAGCAGGAGAGGACACTAGCAACTGATCCCTCGACATGCTAGAAGGACTAGACAAAAAAACTTTAAAAGAGATTCCGGGGGGCGTGTGTGACCGAGAAATGAGGGTTTGCCTTTTTGGGGTGCTATCTATAAGAGTGCCGTATCAAGGTAATAAGTACTGTATGAGCAAGTGCTAGGTTTAACAGATAGAGAATAGTCTACTTGGAGTCAAGTAGAGATGATCTTTTTAGTTATAGGATACGCTGATTAGATCAGTAGTATAGTTCGAAGAAGGTAGTTTTAAGGGAAAATTTGAAGAGTGGACTTTAGGTAGTCCGAATAGTTTAAACCTGCTTAAAACCGGCGCTGCCCTAGTGTGCAACAGTGGCAGCTCCGCGCTAAAGCGTGCTTTATAGCAGGGGGCTGGAAAAGACAGGAAATGACCCAAAATGGCCAATAAACTACAAGTTACTGCCTTAAACCACTCCTCTGAGGACAAACAGGCAGCTCAGTACTCCCTACTCCCACTAGTGAGTAAAGAAACTACCCCTTGACCAAACAAGGAAAATGGAGAAACACAGGAACCAAGACAAAGCCCAGGGATCAGCAAATCTGATCACTGGAACAAACTATTAGGAAAGTATGGAAAACAAGAGTATTTTTTTGTTTTTTCAGAAAGGCAGAAAATACAATAAATGCTGTGTTTTTCGACTAATTGCTATCAAAAGCTAGTACACTTGAGTGTATTAGCCTGTTGTTTAACTTTTAAGCAAAACTTAAACAAGCAAGTGCAACAAACAATTCAAGCTATTAAAAACAGTAAAACAGGTAATAACAGAATAAAACAGGCAGAAATAGCAATCGAAAGGCTTAAGTCGAAAATGCAGAAAAAATACTTAGAATCTGGAAAGTTTGTCTTTTCTGGTCTCTGCTGCTCTAGGAACTCTGCTGGACACCATGAGGAGCTGTGCTGAGTTCTCTATAGCCAGAAAAGCCCAAAGTGCTTTATAGCAGGGGGCTGGAAAAGACAGGAAATGACCCAAAATGGCCAATAAACTACAAGTTACTGCCTTAAACCACTCCTCTGAGGACAAACAGGCAGCTCAGTACTCCCTACTCCCACTAGTGAGTAAAGAAACTACCCCTTGACCAAACAAGGAAAATGGAGAAACACAGGAACCAAGACAAAGCCCAGGGATCAGCAAATCTGATCACTGGAACAAACTATTAGGAAAGTATGGAAAACAAGAGATGACTTGATTGTTATTTGTAGGGGGGATCTGGAGGAGTTTGACTCATTCATACATGATTTACACGAGAATGAGTTTGGCCTTGGTTTACTTTTAAAACAAGTAGGACAACAATCCAGTATTTGGATTTAGAATTCTATCTGGATGAAAATTTCATGGTGGCACTTAGACCTTTTGTAAAAGAAACAGCTGTCAATAATTTTTTGACCGCTGACAGTATGCATGCTCCCCATCTTCTGGATTCATACCTTATGGTGAGTTTTTGCGAATTGCGACCACATCTAGAAAACAAGAATTATCCAACAAATTTAGGAAAGTGAGGGACAGACTTTCCAGTGGGAATATAATGGAAATGTTTTGAAAGCAGCAGAAAACAGAGTTAGAAGAATGTTGGGGTTAGCACATGTGTTAATTAGGGATGACATGGCCCCTATACCAAAGAATTTGGGGATGAATAAAGTTGTAACACGGGATTTTCTATTTTTAGTCAATACTCCCCATTTTCAGACATTTTAAGAGAACTGATAAACAGGTATTGGCCTATCGTCCTTAGTGACAAAAAATATGGAAACATTTTTCCGAATACGGTAACTTTTTCCTACAGTAGGTTTACAAACTTAAAGGAATTATGGATTAGTAAATTGCAAAACAGATTTGATAGGAAAGGTAGTTTTCCCTGCAGAAAATGTATAGTTTGTAAGAACATTAAAAATTTAGATGGGGCAAATATCAATGGCAAAACATATACAGCCAGGGATTTATACAACTGTGACTCAAGGGGAGTTGTTTATATAACTGGATGCAGTTGTACGCCTGTCCAATGGTACATAGGTCAGACCAAAAGAGCTGTAAAAAAGAGAATGATGGAACATTTGGGGGATATAAGGAAAGCTAAACTGGAGAGCCCCATGGCGGAACATTTTATACGGGTACATGGGGGCTCTGGTGAGTCCTTTTTCTTTAGTGTGCTGGCTAAACCAAGTTTAAAGAGGGGAAGATGTTTCAGTTGATAGGTTAATTCAGCTTGTAACGAAATGCATTATAAATTTTAGGACACGACACCCTAGTAGTTTGAACATGGAGTTAGATCTAAACATTTAGAAAATATTTAGAAATTATAGGTAAAAACTTTGTCCTATACACACAGATTTAGGTTCAGGTATATTTGCATAGAGGGGAATGCAGCAGTTGTATTATCATGCTGTCGTGTTGGAACTGTTTTACTGTAGTTTATTGTAGTACATTTGGAAAAACATTGATTTATAAAGTATGATGGCTGGGTTAAAAAAAGTTGCACTTAAGTAGGTTGTAACTTAGTAAGCTTGTAGTCTAGTCATTTATTAATAAGACAGTGAACGCAATTCTTTAGATATATAGTTATATGTGCATGCTTATAAAAAACATATGAATTGTGATATTTTTAAGCAACTGCACCCCACTATGAAATCTGATTAATATTAAGGATATCTGTGTTATATGGAATTAATTATTTAAAAAGTATTTATTAGTATTTGGGATTATAAGCAATGCATTTATATTTTCATTTAGGTTTGTAATATATTTATGTGTTTAATATTTAGCAACGGGCACTTTAAATTGAATGACACACTATTTAATAGATGTATTGAGTTCATTGGTGGAAACTAATTTAAAAATTGTGATGTAATAAGTTAAAAATCAGCTATTTGATGTAAAAGTTTATTCCTTTTGAAGGTGAAAGCCGAGGTACCGGGAATGCATCAGTAAAGAGTAATTTCAAATCTTTTTCCTGGTGTGCTGTTTGTTTTTTTGGAGTTGTATCGTGGCATCTGTGTTTGTAGTTTAGAACCAATGCTATTCTTGGTAAAAGTGTGCTAGCAGCAGCATTTTTGGCCTCTCTTAAATTTCTCAATCTCCCCAGGGCCCAGGGGAGAAGGGAGATTGCAGAGTATGCAAACGGAAACATATCTGCCTAATAGGGAACACATTCACTGTCCAAGATGCCTTGCATGATCTACAGAAACAAAAAAGGCCTGCTTGGCATACTCCAACTGTGTGTGAAGCTCAAAAAGGTGGCCCTGTCTAATAGCCATTCATGCAGATCTGCTCAGCTGCATTACTAGTTTATTGTAAGAAGCCCTTAGTCATCCTAGATTGCAGGGCAATCTCCCAGATTCCATCACCAGCCTGTAGAAAGCGTAACAGCGCATTTACTCTCTCTGTTTACATGCCACATCACTCTTGTGATGTCTCTTACTAGGTGCACAGTTCCTGGTCTCCAGATTGGATTGAAAGCCCAGAGTGCTAAGAATACAGTCACCATTTCCTTGATAACATGCCTGTTGATCTGGTTGCTGTCTTAGATGTCCCGTGTCCTCAATTTTGTTTAGTGGGCTCCCCAGGCTATATCCAAGTTTGAGTCTTGGTAGCCTGTTTGAAAGGGCCACACAGGTTTATCTTTACTCCACCATGCCATCTCTTATTCTACATAAAGGATCAAGAGAATGGTTTCCCTCAAGGATCGGACTGCACTTGTGCCACCTGTCTGAAATACCACTACAATTGCCTCATGTGTAGTCTTGCCAGAAAGACCTTGAAGACAGTTGGCACTACAAGAGTCCAAAAGAGACTGAAAACCACAAGTCTTAGTTTTGGTTTACATACTTAGGCTTTAGGCTTACCCCGTGGCTCTCCCTGGCCTTGTTTCTCACATTCTGAAAAATATGGATGGACAATTTCCTATACTTTCTCCTGCCAGTTTGGTTGATATGTGCATCCTGAAACAGTGTAGCAACTGCCTTATGTAAACAGACAACCACCTACTACCACCACCTAAGAACACAATTTACAAGAGATGCAATTACATTAGGAACCTAGAGTCAATTCTCTCTCCTTCACAAGCCAGTATATCTGGCACTGAGAAGGTTGTCAACCCAAACACTACACCTCAAACACCCACACCTACACAACACACAACCACATATGTGGAGGTCCTTAACAGACATACCCAAACAAAGGGGTCCTCCGAAGCAAAAATACACGCAATCTCCACAGCTCTCCACACCACATATCACGCATTGTTCACACACCTGTCTCTCACAACCACTAAGGCTTAACCATAAACCCAACATATTAGTCACAGAAGACTCTATTGTAAGACAGAGATGTGCCTCTAATCAGGCCGGATAAGGAGAAAGTCACGGTCAGTTGTCTGTCAGGGACCAGAATCTGCCATATCACACATGCACTCAAGCCTCTCAACAACAGGTACTGTTATGACTCTGTCATAGTCCACGTTGGTGTGAATGACTTGAGATGTACCTCCTTGGACTATACAGAGAGAGAAACATGATTGAACTCGCTGAATATGTGTCCCAGGCTGGTGTGTCCCTAGCCTTAAGCAGAATTCTACCATCACTCAGAATGATGCCTCAATACAAACAGAAAATAATTGACTTTAACAATTGGCTTAGTTTCTGGTGTCATTCCAGGGGGATCCAGTACGTGACAGTCTGGGAAGATATGATCAACAGACCACAATGCTTTGCCAGAGATGGCCTGCATCTGTCTAACTTGGGCTTCAGGCTTCTGGCAAAGGCACTTGCCTCCCCCCATAGTACTTTTTTAGAAAAAGTGATGAGGTTAAAACTACCAATATAAAAATTTCAACAAAACCCAAATTAAAGGTCACACTGCTAAACGCTAGGAGTCCAAACATGAAACTGCACTCACTGCAAGCATTCTTAACCTTGGAAAATGCTGACATCTGTGCAGAAACCTGGTTCAAAGCTGTGGACAGCACCCCAGCCATACCTGGTTACTCATAATGTCATACATTCAGACCACAAACTGTGAGTAATAAAAGCCAAAGGAGATGGAGTTTCAATATATATTAAAGACTGGTCTACTTCAAAACATCTAAAACCCATAACATCTAATTTCATAACATTGAGACCAGAACATCTAAAACCCATAACACTGAATTTCATAACACCTAACATTACAAATCACAAGAAAATAATATTCCCTCCACATATAACACCAAACTACCAAACATGCCCTTCACTACGTTTCTGCAAAGGGGCAAGCCCCCTTGCGCCCCACACCCCAGGTAAATTAAATATACCAACTCTAAGATCACACTACAGTGGGGAAAAGTTAATTTCCTAACCCCACTGCATTAAGCCCCCCTGCAGAAAGGTAGTAAAAAGTGGGTTTGGTAGTTTGGTTTCGTTGAATGTGGAGGGGATGTTATTTTCTTGTGATTTGTAGTGTTAGAAGTTATGAAATTCAGTGTTATGGGTTTTAGATGTTCTGGTCTCAATGTTATGAAATTAGATGTTATGGGTTTTAGATGCTTTGAAGGGGACCCATTAAAGACATACACACCTCCAGGCTGGTCAAACAGTATGACGCACTGGAGACACTCTGGGTGCAGTTAACCATTGACAAGACCCCTACACAAATAGCTAGCTAGCTACCGGCACCCAAATCTGACTCAAGATTCCCAAACTGCCTATCTAGACCTCTTTGAATCTGTCAAGATTCAACCCTTTACCCTAATCCTGGGCGACTAACTACCCAAACAGACTGGAAGAACTACTCATGCCAGAACACAAACGCCCAGAGATTCCTCAATTTTGTTAATGCAAATACTTTGGAACACCTAGTCAATACGCCCACAAGAGGTGATAATATGTTGGACTCGGTATTAACCAACATGAGTAACCACTGCAGCATCCCTGCAGTATCATCCTCCCTTCTAAGATCTGACCAAATAGCAGTCATGTTCAAAGTCACCACCTCCCCTGAGCCCCCCCCCCCTTAGCTAGGGTCAAACCAAAAAACTTCTTCAAAGCTGACTACAGCCTCCTGAGGGATGGAACAGATTCACAGCCCCCTCTCCCTCTCTAGGAACTGGCACCAGTAACCAAACCTATACCAAATTGCTATACAAACATTTATATAGATGCATGGAATCAGGAATACCTGACAGGTCTAAGTCAACCTCCACAAGGAACAGTAAACCTGTCTGGTGGACATCTGCAAAAAATAAACTCTATAACAAAAGAAAAAATTGCTGTCCAGGACCAAGAAGGAGCAGGTGCCCAATTGGAAGCAATCTGTCCTTAGCCTAAATAAGCAAATAAGTGCACTAGTGAAATCCTCCATAGCAAACCTAGAGTCCAAATTGGCCAAATCTACTAGAGACCGTCATAAGGCCTTCTTCACATATGTCCGTAATTTCAAAGGTAGCACCCTGATCTGCTCAAAACAGTTGGTCAAGGACACCACATATACAAATACTGTAGATATAGCAAACTTGATGAGTGACAGATTCAGCCAAAACTTTCACCCCTCTACCCCCCCCCCATCAGTAAACCAGGACATTCCCAGTACCTGCCCCCTTCCCCTTGTACCTAGGCATAAGGTCATCACTACTCTTTCAAAGGCAAACAATACAGCCTCCATGGGACCCAATAACATTCCAGGCTGCATCCTACATGAACTCAGGCAGGAACTTATAGCAGCATTAGGCGCCCTATTCAACCAAAGCCCGAGTACTAGCTTTTTTCCCAGCTGAGTGAAGGACAGCCACAGTCATCCCTTTACACAAAGGTGGAGAGTCCACCGATCTGGGAAATTACAGGCCCATCAGCCTAACTAGCCTGATCTGCAAGGCCATGGAATGGATTATCATGGACCTCATTAATAAGGATAATGGCAACCTCCAAACACTCGAATCCACACTGCTTGGCTTCAAGGGGAAGTCATGTCTGTTAAATTTGGTCAACTTTTTTGAGACAGTCACCAAAGCCATGGATGAGGGGACGACAGTGCACACCACCTACCTTGACCTGACCAAAGCCTTCGACACCATTCCCCACTCGAGCATGATAAACTCTCTCAACTAGGCATCAATCCATATGTTACCAGATGGGTAGCTAACTGGCTCACTGATGGAACCCACCTCAAGCAGTGGACCCAAATCAAGTGGCACATGCCAGGGTTCAGTCTTCGGGCCTCTGTTATTTAGGATATACCTTTTTGAGGTGCAGGCCAAAACCAGTTGGCTATGGGTGACCAAGTTTGCAGATGACTGCACGCTGGGTGCGGTCATAAATTCCCCTACTGACATGGACATCGTCCAACAAGGTGTCACCCAAACAAATGACTGGTGCCCGAAACATGGCCTCAATGTACATACAAAAAAATGCATCATCCTCCTCTTTGGGGAGAGTGACGTCCCAACAAATTATCACATTAATAACAATGTTCTAAGCACGCAGTCAGTTGTGAGGGATTTGGGCACCCAGACTGACAGCAACCTGACTTTTGATCACCATGTAGCTTGTAAAGAAAGCTTTCTACATGACCCACCTCATAAGTAAAGACATCTCATTCAGGGACAAGGAGGTCATAACATCCCTGTATTCTTCCTTTATAAAACCCATTATGGAGTACAATGCCCCATTCAGCATGTACCTCGCAAAGCACATGCAAAAGCAACAGAGACCACAGAGGTTTCTCACTAGGAGAATCCAGGGCCTCAAAAATCTAACGTATGCAGATAGGCTAAAAGCCCTATCCCTCTACTCTGTTTCACACAGACTCCTCAGAGGTGACCTCTGTCTGGCATACAAGGTCATCTCAGACCCCATGTGACGCCCGTGCCCTGGCCCAGCAATCAAGGAGCCTCAATCCTCACTACTAACACCAGTGAGGGGTGTCTCATATAGGAGGAAAGGATAACAAATGCACACAGTAAAGTGCAATTTCCCTTAAGAACACACAGAGATCAGTCAGTCCAGGGCTGGTCGCTCCCTTGCTCTCCAGGTCCCCAATAAGACTCCCCACTGGCACAGCTATAAGGTCCAGATCTTAGCCAGCTGAGCAAGCTAAAATCTCCAGCATCCTCTCTGTCCAACCAGTGCTTCGTGTCCCTGCCCAAGTAGCTGACACACACACACACACACACACACACACACACACACACACACACACACACACACACACACACACACACACACACACACACACAGAGTAACAGTTTACACAACTACAGACATTTCTGGGGAAGGCTGGCACAGGTTCTCCAGCTGTGCCCCTTTTACCCAGACTATATGGTAGAAATCACTGCCACCACCCAGCTAATATTTATCAGCTACTCAAAGGCCCTTAAAAGGGTGTCCAATTATTACTGTGCAATATTATTATCCAACTGGTAGTATAAATAAACAGTCAAGGCTTATTAGACCGACTTGGTACAGTAATCACTATAAATATGCAATGTACTCTAGAGCTTAAATTATCTGTACACAAAACAGCCACAGTTGAAAGGCTTTAAAATATTTAATAATAAATAATAAAAACACAAGACAATACTTCTTACTACACAGTGCTAGTCAAGAGTTCAGAGATCAGAGAAATACTTAAAATAATTCAGTAGTACAGTTCTGACATCAGAGAAAAACACGGTCTAATCTTTCTAGTTTCTAGCTATTTCTAAGAGAAAACACAAGTCTAAGATAACTTGCATATAGACCAAGACAGTGCTGCGAGTTAGATGGTAAAGACAAAAATGCTTAATCTCTGATTCTCTTTGTTTTTAAAATCACATTTCTGGTTCCCATTTCATCATTCTTCACACTTCCCTGGGTTCCCAGGCTAACAGAACCTACATTTACATTCTTAACATCTCCTTGTGTTATCTTGCAGCTGGTCAGGCGGCAGAGCAATAAAAATACATTTGCATGTTTAAATCTAGCAATTTAACTCTTGGTTAAAACAATAGAAAGAATGTCTTCATCTAGCCAGGCTGGAGCTGACTTTAGATCAAAGGGTTACAACATGCTTTACTTGGTCAGCTTTCTGCCAGCATGTTTTTCCATTTAAGACCACAAGCCTATGCCTTACATTAATATTTACAAATGATAGAGTTATCTATAAAATTCTATCTGGCTAGGCTGGCAGCTTTCACCCCCCCCCAAGAACTCAAGCTAGTTTTTCAAGTGACCCCTGAGAAACGCTGCTTGAGAGGGTTAGGTCTAGGAGTATACCTTACCCCATTCCCTGTCTTGAGAGCCCATCTGCATAGGCATTGCTAAACCCACTGCGGTGCTGCACTGACATATCATATGCTTGCAACCCTAGGCTCCATCTTAGCAACTTAGCATCTTGCTGGCTGGCTTTGTTTAACCATGTTAGGGGGTTGTGATCTGTCATATCAGTGAATTTCCTTCCATACAGATAAGGCTGAAGTTTCTGCAGTGCCCATACTATGGCTACACATTCCTTTTCTACAGCTGCATAGCATTCCTCCCTGGGTTAGAGCCTATGACTGAGATAAACCACTGGGTGCTCTTCTCCCTCTGAAGACATCTGGCTAAGTACAGCCCCCACCCCGTGGTTCAACGCATCCACCTGCACAACAAATTATTTGCTGTAATCTGGACTGGATAACACAGGGGGTCCTCCCAAAGCTTCTTTAAGCTTCTGGAATGCCTGCTCACATGCTGGGGTCCACACTACCTTATCTGGCCTGTTCTTCCTTGTCAGGTCTGTGAGGGGAGCAGCTATGGTACTATAACTGGGGAAGAACTTTCTGTAGTATCCTGCTGTCCCTAAAAATGCCCTCACCTGCTTTTTAGTAACAGGTGCAGGCCATGCCTGAATGGCTTCCACTTTGGCAGGTTCTGGCCTTAGCTTACCACTCCCCACTCTATGTCCAAGGTAGGAGACATCTGCCATACCCACCTGACATTTACTCGGCTTAATGGTCAACCCTGCCCTCTGCAGTCTGCCCAGCAACTCACAAACATGCTGAAGGTGCTCTGGCCAGGAAAGGCTGTAGATGGCAATATCATCTAGGTAAGCAAGGGTAAACTCTCCTGCTCCTACTAGGATATGATCTACCAGCCTCTGGAAAGTCGCGAGGGCATTCTTCATCACAAAGGGCATCTTTGTGAACTCATACAAGCCAAAAGGAGTCACAAAGGCTGACTTCTCTCTAGCACTGGGAGTCGCGAGCACCTGCCAGTAACCCTTGGTAAGATCAATGGTTGTAAGATACTTAGCTCCACCCAGCTGCTCTAGGGCCTCATCTGTCCTACGCATGGGGTAAGCATCCAACTCTGTGTGACTATTTAATTTCCTGTAGTCCACACAGAACCTGGTGCTACCACCTTTCTTTGGCACCAGCACCAACGGGGAGGTCCAGGGACTGTTGGACTCTTGAATCACCCCTAGTTCCAACATCTCCTGTACCTCCTCCCTCAGAGTCTGTTTGACTATCTCAGGCACTCTATAAGGGGCCTGCCTAAAAGGACTTTGGGGTCCTGTATCCACCCGGTGCTGCCTCAGGTGAACATGTCCCCAAATTCCTGCAACACTACTCAGATTTCTCGAATCTGGGTAGATGATAGCTGCTGGGACATTGCTACCCCTTCCACTGAGGTGTCAGCCTGAGCTTCGCGGAGGAGATCAGTCCCCAAATCTCCTTTAGACTCCACCTGCAATCCACTGCAAATGCTCAGCATAAGGGCCTCCCTATCATGGTCCGGTTGCATTATGTTAACATGGTACAACTTGTGCCCTTGCCTTCTGCCTAGCAGTTCCACCATGTAGTTAACATCACTTACCTTTCTTACCACCTTGTAGGGTCCCTCCCAAGCTGCTTGCAGTTTGTTGCATCTGACAGGAATGAAAACCATTACCTGCTGCCCCACAGCATACTCTCTAGCTCGAGCATTCCTGTCATACCACACCTTTTTCTGTTGTTGGGCTTCTGCCAGGTCCTCCTGGGCCAAGCCCATGAGTACCCTGAGCCTTGTCCTGAGGTTTAGGATGTATGCCACAACAGACTCATTGTGAGACTCGCACTCACCTTCCCACTCATCTCAAATTAAATCTAAAGTTCCCCTCACCCTATGCCCATACATCAACTCAAAGGGTGAAAAACCTGTGGATTCCTGGGGAACCTCTCTGTAAGCAAACAGATGGGGCAAATATTTGTCCCACTCCCTCTTAAACTGATCTGCAAATGCCCATAGCATGGACTTGACTGTAGAGTTTAATCTTTCAACAAGACCATTAGTCTGGCGTTGGTAGGGGGTGGTCTTCATGTGATTCACCCCACAGGACTTCCACAGACAAGCCATCACGTCTGACAGGAAACTGGCACCTCTGTCAGTCAGTATTTCTTTTGGGAAACCTACCCTGCTGAAAATCTCTAACAAAGCATTTGCCACCTTCTCTGCCTCAATGGAGGACAAAGCCACTGCCTCAGGGTATCGTGTAGCATAATCCACTACCACTAGGATATATTTTTTCCCTGTGGAACTTGGGGTACTCAGAGGACCCACAATATCCATAGCTACCCTCTGAAATGGCTCCTCAATCACAGGCAAAGGCACCAAAGGAGCTCTCACCTTGTCTCCTGCCTTACCTACCTTTTGGCACTGTTCAAAGGTCCTGCAGTACCCTGTTACATCTCTGGAAATTCTATACCAATAGAAGTTCTGCATAATATGCCTCTTTGTACATTTTATGCCCATATGACCTGCAAAGGGAATACCATGGGCTATGGTTAGAAGCACCAGACGGTAGGCTCTAGGCACTACCAACTGTTGTACTCTCTCACCTTCTAGCCCTCCCCTCAGGCATCCACTCTCTGTATAATAACCCTTTGTCCCAATATACAGATTCCCCATTTCCTTGAGAATCAGGTGCCTCCCTAGCTACCTGCCTCAGGCCTTACAATGTAGAGTCTAAGAGCTGAGCCTGTCTCAATTCTCTCTTTG
The DNA here is from genome assembly GCF_019279795.1 of Protopterus annectens. Lineage (NCBI taxonomy): Eukaryota > Metazoa > Chordata > Ceratodontiformes > Protopteridae > Protopterus > Protopterus annectens. Next base: position 1,109,527,555 of record NC_056727.1, read on the forward strand.
TAACCCTTCCTAGCTCCCCTTCCACAGGAAGTCTGGCTTCCTCTGACAGTGGTGCCTCACTGTCAGCCTGGGTACTACTACTCACCTCTACCTTTGCAGTCACTCTGTCCAAGTGACCATCAGTACCCACATGCAGCTGTGGCTCACCTTCAGTCTCACTGCTACAGAGTAGCTCCCTTCCTGAAGTAACCACCTCACCAGTCCTGGCTGCAAGTATACAGTCTGTCTGGGTCTCCCCCAGGCTACCAGACCCACATGCTTGTCTCCTAGCCTCACTGCGTGCAACTGCATAAGCACATGGTACTGCCTCATCCAAATCCTTCCCTATCCGGAAATCTGCAGGATGGTAGTTCAGTACCCCTGTTGTCTCAAGACAACCTACTACTGACATTTTGTCTTTCCCACTTACTGGCTCCCTCACCTTTTGTTCCCCACCTTGCCTCTGTGGACACCTGTATGCCACATGGCCCCACTGGTTGCATTCAAAACATTTAACCCTAGCTCCTGGACTTGTACCTGGACTAGTGGCTTCCCCTGCTATCCTTCAGATTCTGTTGGGGCAGTCTGTGCTGCCCACCATGGGTTCCTTTAGACCCATGAGCAGTACTGGAGCTCCCTTTCCTGTGCAGGGCTGCCCTGCTTGCCAGGTGCAGGTCTTCCTTCTTCCCCAACTCATCTGAAGTAGCACATTGTCTACCAGCTAACCAGACCCTCATATCCTCAGGCAAAGGGCTAAGGGCTTTTTCCTTCACCAAAAGGTCTGCTAGCCCTTCAAAAGTGGTGACCTGACATTTACTCACCCACTTATGGAAATAAGTGCTCAGTTCAGCAACATATTCACACACACTTTCGTCTGCCTTGCGTCTATGCTCACAAAACTTTCTTATACGATTCAGGTGTTAGCTGAACAATTCTAACAAATGCTTTTTATAAACAGTACAATAAAAACATGCAATGTCAGACATTTTTGACAAAACAGTTACAGCTTTACCATGGAGTAAGGGAGTTAGGAACCGTACCCAGAGCCTTTGGTCAACACTATACTGCTTGCATACCCTCTCAAACATATGAATGAAACTCAAAATTATCCCCCTCTTTAAACTGCGGAAGAAATTTACTGACCTGTTGTGCTTCTGGGGTCCAGTTACTCCCTTCCCCATTACCTCCATGACTCTGGCGAATAGTCAGCATCTGCTTCTCATGCTGCCTCTGTCTCTCCTTTTCCTCAGCTTCTAGGCGTAGCTGTTTCTCATTCTCCTCAGCCTGCAAATGTCGCAGTCTCTCAATGTCCTCACTCTCTAGATACCTCAGTCTCTCAGTTGCTTCTATTTCCACATGCCTGGCCTCCAACTCAAGTCTCCTTAGCTCCAGACGGATTTTAAGTCCTCTGCAGAAAGATTGAGCTGTCCATTCTCCAAGGGTATTACATCTCCACTGCCAGTCTGATTGTCCTCCTGGTTGCTGTTTTCTGATACAGCTGTAACCAAGGCTGCAATCAGGTCTGCCTTAGTCAGGTTTCCATGCACCAGTCCCCTAGCCTGGCACATCTCAGCCGGATGGCTCCTTGTCAGCTTTCCATACTCCTCTGCTGACATGCTGCCTGCTCACCCTGACTAAGCTAACAAAAGAAATAAAACAATTGTGATCTGAACTCTGTGTATTCACTGCATGGCTGATTTAGAGTACAAGACACCTTCAAAGCTCACTCTACCCACACCACTACAAGCCAATTAGTATTTGCCAACCAATTAAGATGTGGTGTGGGTATCCCACCACTGCCAACCAATTAATATGGGACGCCTATGCCCTGGCCCAACAATCAAGGAGCCTCAATCCTCATCACCAACACCAGTGAGGGATGTCTCATATAGGAGGAAAGGATAACAAATACACACAGTAGAGTGCAATTTCCCTTAAGAGTACACAGAGATCACAGTCAGTGCGGGGCTGGTCACTCCCTTGCTCTCCAGGTCCCCGATAAGACTCTCCACTGGCACAGCTAAGGGTCCAGATCTCAGTCAGCTGGGCAAGCTAAAATCTCCAGCACCCTCTCTGTCCAACCAGTGCTTTGTGTCCCTGCTCAAGTAACTGACACACACACAATTTGAGACACGAGTTTATACAACCACACAGACACTTCTGGGGAAGGCTGGCACAGGTTCTCCAGCTGTGCCCCTTTTACCCAGACTAAACGGTAGAAATCACTGCCACCACCCAGCTAATATTTATCAGCTATTCAAAGGCCCTTAAAAGGGTGTCCAGTTATTACTGTGCAATATTACCATCCAATTGGTAGTATAACTAAACAGTCAAGGTTTATTAGACTGACTTGGTACAGTAACTACTATAAATATGCAATGTACTCTAGAGCTTAAATTATCTCTACACAAAACAGCCACAGTTGAAAGGCTTTAAAATATTTAATAATAAATAATAAAAACACAAGACAATACTTCTTACTACACAGTGCTAATCAAGAGTTCGGAGATCACAGAGAAATACTTAAAATAATTCAGTAGTACAGTTCTGACATCACAGAAAAACACAGTATAATCTTTCTAGTTTCTGCTATTTGTAAGAAAAAATACAAGTCTAAGATAACTTACATATAGAGCAAGACAGTGCTGCAAGTTGGATGGTCAAGACAAAAATGCTTAATAATCTCTGATTCTCTGTTTTTAAAATCACATTCCTGGTTCCCATTGCATCATTCTTCACACTTCCCTGGGTTCCCAGGCTAACAGAAACTACAGTTACATTCTTAACATCTCCTTGTGTTATCCTGCAGCTGGTCAGTCAGCAGAGCAATAAAAATAAATTTGCATGTTTAAATCTAGCAATTTAACTCTTGATTAAAACAATAGAAAGAATGCCTTCATCTAGCCAGGCTGGAGCAGACTTTAGATCACAGGGTTACAACATGCTTTACTTGGACAGCTTTCTGTCAGCATTTTTTTTTCCATTTAAGGCCTGTGCCTTACATTAAGATTTAAAATGATAAAATGATCTATAAAATTCTATCTGGCTAGGCTGGCAGCCTTCACACCCCACCTTGATGGGACTGCTGCATATTGCAAGTCAGGCTCCATTCACATCCACACACAAGGCCTCAAGCAGGTCTGTGACATCAATAGGACACGTTGGTGGGACAGACTTGTGTCCCAGAGACTCACCAATCTGTGGAATAGACTCCCTCTCCAAGTCAAGCAGAGTATATCTTTACCCTTTTCTAAGGGCAACCTGGATAACTGGATGGGAAATGGAAAATACATCCCTGGAATTCCACCCATGTCCCTGCTGGACAGGGGCATCATGTGCTGATCTGTCTATACATGGACTAAACTCTTGGCCAGGGTTATAAGGGCCTCAGGGCCAACAGTCTAGTAACTTCCTATGATCTTAAGTAGCAGTAAAGGGATGGTTCAATCCAGCTCTAAGCTCTGACCACAGGGATCTGAAAAGAAAAAGCAAAGGTGCAGTGGATGAATCCTGGAGGACTTCAACTACTACTTAATAACGTACCAACTACTACCCAATAACTTTTCCCCATATATCTAACTAAAGACACTAGTAAATTATGGAAAAAGGGGGAAAAAACGCCATCAGGAATCTTGCTAAAGTTTGCCACAAATCAGTTATTTTACTTAAGGAAGTATTAGCACTGCTGTACATCTGGCAAGTATGTCTGGCAGTTGGCTTAGAGGAGTGAGGAGTGGTTAATAAACTATTTCCTGTCATCCAGTGGTGCAAGGTTCAATACCCTCAGCCTCCATTGCCTAACTGCGTGACTCTGAACAAGTCACATAATCACACAATGCTCCTGGGCCAAGTCTGAAAAAGGTCCACATAGATCAGTGTTCTACCTCGGAAAATGAACAGAAACACTATGTACCTTAAGAATTCCTTTAATGAAATGCAGCTTTTGAACATGTCTTTAAAGAACTGAGTCAGGAACTCTACCTTGTCCTGTAAGAGAAATTCCCCGTTTGTCCAACACTGCTCTCAGGAAAATCAGTGCCCATGTAGGAACAAACTGGATTTTGGGAAGTTGAGATAGAGAGGCTCATGTTCTGAAACAAGTCTAGGTGCAAGCTACTGCCCTTTCTATTTCTCCTGAAACTAGGCCTGAATGAGGCATTAATTTGGGTAGATATGAATGTGCATTTCTTCCATGCTGGAACATGCTATGACTGGAATCGGGTATTTTGTGAATCCCTATGCACAGCAGCTAATTCAAAGGGCAACTAAGCAAACTAACAAGGGATTTCCCTGCTTTGAATCTGAGAAACTGCCTGTAGTCCCTGTGTTGGGATATTTATGTAGACATCCTGTAGGTCTAGGGTTAACATCAGGGCCTGTGGAACAGGAGAGGCAGGACACCCTGCAAAGTCAGACTTCTAATCTTTGGGAACCTTTAAGAATCTGTTCCAGTAGAATGGGTAAAGAAAATTATTTCAGGGACCAACCTTTCTTGGAACTAAAAAAAAAAAGTATGGAACAGAAGCCAGTGGTCTCCTTCCTCTGAAACTTTCTGTACTGCAGGTTTTTGAAGAAACACATCCAGTTGGGGCTGCAGTAGATACATTTGGTCTTTGAGCACTAGGGTATGCCGTGAAATTTTAGAACACAGAGGAACTAAAGCCTGTATCCTTGGGGTAAAGAGTGCAGTACCTATTTGCCTTTTCTCACCTTTTTCCAAATTCTGCAAATGTGACCCCACCCCCAATCGCAGTGGGGGGTTAAGTGCTGGGTAGGGGCTTCAGGTTAACGAGGGAAGTGCAGGGAGAGAAGAACATAACCAAAACTGCTGCTATGCTCTGCTTTGGTAATGGTGGCCCCAAGCTTCCCCTTCTCGTTTCATTTCCACATTGTACTGAAAGACCTTCTTCCCTTGTGCCTCTTTCTCTTTAGTCTGAATGCAGCATAGCATGTTTGGATATGGGTAGATAGTTATCCTCTTCCAGTTTCTTAAACCTGTACAGAGAAATTGATTTGAAATGCAGGAGCATGTCTTGCCATCCTCTGGCATGGATGCATCCTTAAGATGGCACATCTCAGTCACCAATCCAGTAGCAACAGCCCTGGATACTGATGTGTAAATTTTCTCCCCATCAATATGGGAAAGGTTTACTTGGAAAGTTCTTTAAAGAACTGAATAGTATGGAAGAACAATGGTGCAAATCATCTTGACAGTGGGTATTTCAAAATTATGGTACACAAGAAGAAATAAGAAATTTAGGGACAAAGCAAAACATGGTGCCAGAGGGATATCAGGAGGGTCAGAGATATGGGCAAAAGAAAATAAATATGGATGAAAAGTTTGAAGGGTTAAAGGTAGTAAACATTTAACAGGAAGGGGAATCAGGCAAGCAAGTTGGACTGACTGCTTCTACGGAAGGAAATGCAGAAATGAATAAGAGAGGTACAAATAGGAAACACCAAAATATGCTCCACCAATTATGACCACAGGTAAGGGACAGAAAAGAGAAGAGTTGAAAATGGTATGAAGGAAGGTGCAAGATGAAAGAGGATAATAGGGGAGTGAATGATAAACCACAAGGAGAACTGAAATGGGCAGAAAGGAAATGTATACTACAACTTGATGGGGGGCATAGTGGCTCAGCAGACAGCATTGTTGCCTCATAGCAAGAGATTCCACAGTTCGATTCTCGATTGGGGTGCCTTCCATGCGGAGTCTGGATGTCCTCCCTGTGTTCATGTGGGTTTCCTCTGGGATATGGGAGGAAACCATTGCACCCAAAGACATGGAGTAAGTGGACTGGACACTCTAAATTGCCCATAGGTGTGAGTGCACATGAGTGTGTGATGCGGAAGAACTACTGTGGCAGGGCTAGCCACCCGGTGGTGTAAATCTTGGCTCTATATGATTACCACTGTTGAAGTGATACCCTAACCCCATGTGCAAAAATGGGAAAAAGGGGTTGTGGATCGATGCATGGAAAGGAAAGAAAGCAATGGGAACAGAGAAGTGCGAAGAAGGGATAAGGAAAAGAGAGGCAGGAACAGAGAACAGCAGACTACATTCAAATGCCAAACACATAAGCTGGAGGTAAAGGAAACCGACAGTGATGGCAAGAAATTAATTCTGTTGGGCCAGTAGTGAGAAGATGTGCTTTTATTTTCCTAGAAATATATTCTTTGAAATGAATTTATTCAAAACAGAACTTGGGCATAATTTGATTTTACAAACATTTTACAGTCATCAGTTGTGTGACCAGACCACAAGCTGGCAGACATTTCTTGTATATGGTGATCCAAATGCTAAAAAAAAAAAAAAAAAAATGTCTGAGAACTCTTCAAGTACATATGATATTTTACATAAGATGGAGCAGTTTCCTCCGGGTCTATATTACATGAACGAACGATCATAATGTCGAGTACAACATAGTCGACATACTTGATCGATCATTCATGCAATCGGAGACTTCAAATGTCAAAATTTGGAGTTCTGAAATGTGTACTCGACATTTTGATCGTTCATTCATGTAATACAGACCGGTTTTCTCCTCCATCTCTTAAGTAACAAGTTTTAAATTACAGAAGTTTTTAATAGGATTCAGGGACTTTCTACATTGAGAAAGGCTTGTCAAATGTAAACTTAAGCACTGCAGTCAAAGATATAGGTAAAATTAAGTTTCTATTACATAACGGTAGGCAGTCTACATTAAAAATACAACTACCAATTAGACACAATATTTGAATTATCGTGGCTAAGCCCATCAGCGACATAAAGGAGCCAAGTAACATCACTGAAACACATCTTTGGGTGGCTACTAAAACAGGAAAAATTGGGGCCATCATTTTCTCCCTACTATTAACCAGCAAAACAAAATCAAGTTTCAACTACAAAAAGATAAACACCCATCTACAATTTAAAAGGCGAAGATCATTTCTCATTTCTAAACAAACCTGTGACATTACCCCAAGTATTTACACAGGTTTTTAACAGTTTCTAACTTTAAAGGAAACAAATACATGCAGAGAAACTGAACATATACCAAGATAAAGTATATATACTACTACGCACTTAGTTCACCCATGACACTTTTGGTAAATATTACTTGATTACAGCTATCAGTGTTGCAATGCGTCTGCCTATAACTGTTAGGATAGAGCCAGCAGAGGACACCAGCAATATGATAATCAGATTAGAAACAGATGCACTGTACAAGCATCCTCATATACCTAGAGATATGCATGAGCAGTAAGTTACTAACGGGTACTCAAGAGACTTGAAAAGGTGATGAGAGATGGGTTAAAAAAGGAAGCTCCATCTACATTGAAATCTGTGGGGAGGCCAAATGTTAGGTCACAAAAGTGTCCAAAACTTAGCCTTAAAAATTCTCACTTGAAAGAGACATGGAGATTTTAGAAAAAGAGCAAAATCCAGACAATGAAACGTACAGCGGATATAAAAACTGTACACACCCCTGTTAAAATGACAGGTTTCTGTGATATATAAAAAAAATGAGACCACAACAAATCATTTCAAAACTTTTCCCACCTTTAATGCAACCTATCACTTGTACAATTCAATTACAAAACAAACAAATCTGTTAGGGGAAAAATATAAAAAATAAAAAAAATACGAAAAGCTGGTTGCACAAGTGTGCACACCCTTAAACTAATACTTTCTTGAAGCACCTTTTGATTTAATTACAACATTCAGTCTTCTTGGGTACTGTACACACCTGCCATCAATTAATGAGACTCTGATTAACCCCAAATAAAGTTCAGCTGTCCTAGTAGGATTTTCCTGACATGTACTCAGCTGCCTGCTACAGCAAAAGCCATGGTTCGCAGAGAGCTCACAAAACATCAAAGGGATCTCTTTGTTGAAAGGTATCAGGAGAAGGGTACAAAAAAAAAAAAATTGCACAGCGTTGGATATACCATGGAACACAGTGAAGACAGTCATCAAAAAGTAGAGAAAATATGGAACAGTAACGTTGCAAAGAACTGGACATCCCTCCAAAATTGAGGAAAAGAAGAAAACTGCTCAGGCAGACTACCAAGAGACCTATAGCAACACTGAAGGAGCTGTAGGAATTTTTGGCAAGTACTGGTTGCGCACTACATGTGACAACAATCTCCTGTATTCTCCACATGTCTGGACTATGGGGTAGGGTTGCAAGACAGAAGCCTTTTCTTGCATAGAAAGACATCCAGGCCTGGCTAAAATCGGAAAAACAATACATCAAGTCTCACAAAAGCATGTGGGAAATGTGTTCTTGTCTGATAAGACTAAGGTTGAACTTTTTGGCCACAATTCCAAAAGGTACGTTTGGTGCAAAAACAACACTTTGCATCACCAAAAACACCATCCCCACGGTACAGCATGGTAGTGGCAAGTATCATGCTCTGGGGTTGCTTTTCTTCAGCTGGAACTGGGGCTTTAGTCAAGGTGGAGTAAATTATGAACAGTTCTAAATACCAGTCACTTTTGGCCCAAAACCTTCAGGCGTCTGCTAAAAAGCTGAAGATGAAGAGGAAGTTCACCTCTCAACATGACAATGACTCCAAGCATACATCCAAATCAACAAAAGAATGACTTCAACAGAAGAAAGTAAGTTTTGGAATGGCCCAGCCAGAGCCCACACTTAAATCCAATAGAAAATCTGTGGGGTCACCTGAAGAGGGCTGTGCAGAAGAGATGCCCTCGCAATCTGACAGATTTGGAGCACTTTTTCAAGGAAGAGTAGGCAAATATTGCCAACTGAAGATGTGCCATGCTGACAGACTCCTACCCAAAAGACTGAATGATGTAATTAAATCAAAAGTTGCTTCAACAAATGATTAGTTTAAGGGTGTGCACACTTATGCAACCAGCTTACTGTGCATTTTTTATTTTTTATATTTTTTCCCCTAACAGATTTGTTTTTCAACTGAATTGTACAGGTTATAGGTCACATTAAAGGTGGGAAATGTTTTGAAATGATTTACTGTGGTCTCATTTTTTATATCACAAAAACCTGGCATTTTAACAGGGGGTGTATACACTTTTTTTATATCCACTGTGTGCCTATATATACGTATACATACACATGTACATATATGTATGTATGTATGTATGTATGTGTGTGTGTGTGTGTGTGTGTGTGTGTGTGCGCGTGTGTGTGTGTGCTGGTCCACAAGCCATTTTCAGCTACAAACTGAGCCAAAAAGGCAAAAACAAACATGGTTTACATTGAGGTTCTTAAGCAAATAAAATTAGTATTGGCATACGATATATTCAGAGTGCTACAAGGCATGCTTTCCTGAAGATAACTGAGGAGCTTAGCCTAATTTTCCACTCGCTTCAAAGCACTGTTTGGTTAACTATCTTGTTCATTATCACGTATTAGGCAAATTAAGGCAGAGGGACTCAAATTCTGGGCAACAGGAAGCAACCTGTTAGCAGATCATAGCCTTAACACTATAAGTTAATGATACTACAATATTTACAGACAAACTATGCAGGCACAATACATACAAGATATGGTTATTATACATGCCATATACACATAGAAAAGTGTAACTTGTATTACATCAAATGAGCAAGGTAAATGGAAAACAGAAGTAATCAGGACAAAGTGAGTGATGAGATCTGGAAACGGTGGACTCACTGTAGTCTGGTAAAGAAACATACTGAAAGGTTATTGTATAAGCTACATAACTTTTGTACATTACTTATGGTGCGCATCTATATATACACATTTAGATGGACTATCATTCCACTAACCAATGCTTTACCGAATTTGGATAGTACAGGCAATGTTAAAATTATAGCACACTGGGTCATTTTATTAGCATTTACAAAATATCACTGAGGTGAACTTTTAGCAACTGATGAAATAATTTTATTTCATTAGCCTTCTTACGTTTTGGACAGTGTATTTCATGAGGTTGAAGCTATTTTACAGAAGGCCTTTTCAGCTGCATCTATGATGCATCTTTCTAAAGTTGCATGCCAGTCTGTTTTTTTACGTTATAATGGGTGCTTCTGATTAGTAATACATTTTAAAAGGAACAGGAAAGGGGGTTGGCATAATGGTTAAAGTATTTGCCTCACAAACACAGGGTTAGAGAGTTTGATTCCCACCTTGGGGGAGGTTGGCATAATTAAGGTCTTCACTTTATCAGCACAAGTTACAAGATTTGATTCTAATGTGGGGTTAGTGACTAGGATTAGATTTCATTCAACAGTCTGCAAGTGAATGCATCTAGGAGAAAGTGCCAAAGCTTCCAATGGAAACCATTTAGTTTCTTAAGTGGGTTTACCATGAAGCTCCCTTCAGTGTGATAAATGGATGAATCTTAGCATCCTGCTCTCAGCTATTTCGGCAGAAGTGAAATTTTGTGGGGAATTTTAACTGATCAGTGGCAATGAGCATTCCCGTTTTGAAATAAGCCCAATTCTGGCAATGGATCCATATGCTTTGGTTGGTAAAAGGTCGGAGACTTTATAAGACAGAGACTCATAGCTAACCCTGTGTTTGCATAACTACTGCTTCAGGTATTAGTTGTTTTCTTTGTAGCTATCCCGATGGGACATCTCACCATTTTAATACTGTGCAGCCCTGAGCACTCAAACTGGAATGTCCTTCTTTTAAAAGGTGGTAATATATTAAGCAGGAAACGGACTTTCTTTTAATGGCAGACTGGTTCTGGGGTGAAAGCTGGCATAATTTCTCTGCTGAATGGACTTAAGAGTTACTCCACTCTGCTTGGTATGGTTCATAGGGTTGCTACTGTTGAGAGCTTTTCGAGCAGATATACCTCATGTCACAACAAGCATGCCTAAAAGTAATAACTGGGTGTTATCAGGCAGCAATGTGGTGATCCGGTGGAGATTAAAATGGATACAAATAAGTTGAGAGGGAGGCCTCCACCCTCTGGCTAGAAAGACTTTTGTGGTATACACTCGTGCTAGCAGACACACAGACACACAGACACACAGACACACAGACACACAGACACACAGACACACAGACACACAGACACACAGACACACTTGTTGAAAGCATTGTCATACTTTTCAGTGTTTTATTTATTATTTACTCGGGCAGTGTACCGATAAAAAATTGCAGGCACAACCCAGGTGAAAAACTTTAGCAATTTAAATACAGTAGCAATGAAAAGTACAAAGAGTAAAGTACAGTTGTGTACCTACCATAAATGTAGATGTCGAGTGTATTCACTGTTGCAGTCATTACACTTGGGTTATCCTGCTGGCAGGCGACCCGCAGTCGGCCCGAGTTCCAAAGTCTTGGTCCGGCGTTGGTTGCTGTCGCCTCCTCCCTGACATCAGTGTGCCAGGGGTATAAAATATGCAACCGACGCCATTTTCTTCAGTTTTTCTTGCCCCAGATGTTAGGTGCCCCTAAAAAGGAAAGGCTGGAAAAAAATTATGTCAAAAAACATTCATGTACCAAAGTAAAATTTCCTTCATCTACAAGCAAATACATCACACAGGTTGTAGAGAGTTGAGAAGTACAAAAAGGAACCAGCAAAGAGAAAGGGGGGTGGTGGGTGGGTAACCTGGACTGCAACAGTGAATACACTCTAACATCTACATTTATGGTAGGTACACAACTGTACCATGTTCATCGTGTTTCACTGTTGCAGTCATTACACTTGGGTTGAATCTCAAAGCTGAGGTTGGGTGGCTGGGTCTAAATGGGATTAGAAGAGGCTACCAGGCCTTGCAGAACTGCAGTGGCAAAGCCTGCTCTGGATTTAGAGAAGAGAGGTAAGTGGTAGTGCTTAGTGAAAGTGTGCACTGAACTCAAGGTTGCAGCTTCTAAAATGTCTTTGGTTGGTACTCCTCTGAGAAAGGCTGCTGAAGTGGCAGCTGCTCTGGTAGAATGTGGCCTTATGCCCTTGGGCACTGATTTGCCATGTTGTGCATAGTAGAAGCGAATGCAGTGTCCTATCCATTTTGAAATTGTCTGCTTTGAGATAGGCTTTCCTTGTGATCCTGCAGCATAAGCTGCAAACAGTTGCTCAGTTTTTCTGAAAGCTTTTGTTTTGTCCAAGTAGAATCGTAGTTGTTTGTGTATATCCAAAGTGTGAAGAAGTCTCTCCCCTTTATTCTGGGGATTTGGATAGAAAGTTGGCAAATGAATGGTTTGGTTAAGAGCCACACTAGAAACCACCTTTGGCATAAACATTGGGTTCGTCCTTAGAGAGACCCTGTCCTGATGAAAAATGATGAAAGGTTCCACTGCCATTAATGCCTGTAACTCTGAGACTCTTCTTGCTGAAGTTATTGCTAGGAGCAGAGCGGTTTTCCATGATAAGAATTTTATATCAGCTGTGTTGGCTGGCTCAAATGGAGGCAGTGTGAGCTTTTCTAATACAAAATTGAGGTCCCACATAGGTATTAGTGCTCTCCTTGGGGGTCTTATGTTTCTTGCCCCTCTGAGGTACTGCCTTAGCAGTGGATGTGAAAAAATAGGAGGTTCCGTATTGTAATGAGCTGAAATGGCAGAGGCATGGATTTTAATAGATGAAAAGGATAAGCCTTTGTCCAGCATCTCAGTTAGGTATTGTAAAATCTGAGGTATATTTGGAACAAGCGGTTCGAGTCCTTGTGCCTGGTTCCAAGCACAGAATCTCTTCCATTTTTCTGCATAAGATTTCCTAGTGCTGGGCCTCCTGGCTTCTAAAATGACATCCATAACAGCTTTAGAGAGAGGAGTGGTCTAAGTGGCTAAATTATATGCCATGCAGCCAGATTTAAGGTTCTGAGTTGACCATGTAGAATCGGATTGTTTTGTTGAGTCAGAAGATGAGGAATTTGAGGTAAGGGCCAAGCTGGGCCTCGAGATAAGCTCTTTAGGATTGGGTACCAGTGCTGGCGTTTCCAGTCTGGGGCAATCAGGATCATTTTTGGCTTCTCTTGTTTGACTTTTAGGAGTACCTTGGGAGGAAGAGGCAGTGGAGGGAAGGCATAAACTGTTAGGGTTTTCCAGCTGAATGAAAGAGCATCCACTTTCCATGCTTGTGAGTGATAAGTTCTTGTGCAGAATTTCTGTAGTTGGCAGTTGTGAAGGGAGGCAAAAAGATCTATGCCCGGGCGTCCCCATTTTCTTGTTATTATGCTGAAGATTTGTGGACTTAGTTTCCATTTGTGCGGATCCATGAGATTTCTGCTTAGTTAGTCTGCCAGTGCTTTTTTCTTTCCTGGCAGGAATTGTGCTTGCAGATGTACTTGATAGGTCAGTGCTGTGCCCCACAGAGTCATGGCTTGCCTGCAGAGGGGGTAAGAATGTGTGCCCCCTTGCTTGTTTATGTACCACATAATTGTGGTGTTGTCCGTCTTTAGTAATAGTTGTCCTGGACGTAGTAGATCCTTGAAGGCTGTCAGGGCATTCTGTACAGCTAGCATCTCTTTTTGATTGATGTGAAGATGCATTTGTCCCTTGGTCCACGTGCCCTGAATACATTTCCCTGCCATATGTGCCTCCCAGGCATAATCGATGCATCCGTTGTTATTGTCTGCCTGGCAGTGGGTAAGGTGAAGGGCTGTCCCTTGTTGTGGTGATAGGCCCTGGACCACCATCGAAACTCCTGTTGTAGACAGGGAATTATAGTCACTATTGTTTCCAGGCTGTTGTAATGCCAAGTCCAAACACTTTTTAGATACCATTGTAGTTCCTCATATGCAGTCTTGCATATGGAATGAGAAGAATGCAGGAAGCCATGAAGCCCAGGGCCTGCAGAATTTTTCTTGCAGGGAACTGGGTCTTTGTTGCCATCATTTGAAAGCAATGAGTCAATTGCTTTTGTTTGTCTGGCATGAGATAAGCCATCTGGACAGCTGTATTTAAGCTTGCACCCAGGAATATTATCTCTTGAGGGGGCAATAGTTTTGATTTCTTTTCGTTTACTGTGTACCCTAGGCAAATTAGTAATCTTTTTACAAACGCCAGATGCTTTAATAGAATATCCTTGCTCTCTGCTTGAATAAGGCAGTCGTCCAAATAGGGGTATATCTGAATTCCTCTTTGTCTGCAAAATGCAATTACTGGTGCCAGGCGTTTTGTGAAGAAAGACCCTAGGCGCAGTAGATAAGCCAAACGGCAGTGCAGAGAATTGGTAATGCACTGAGCCAGCTATGAATCTGAGGTATCTTCTGCAAGATTGTCTGATTGGGACATGCAGGTATGCCACTTTGAGGTCTAAAGTAACTAGCCAAGCCTTCTTGCCCAGCATGGGTAGAAGTTGCTGCAGTGTTAACATTTTGAATTTTGGAACATCCAAGAAAGTATTTAGGGTTGACAAGTCCAGTATTGGCTTTGTCCTTTCTGGGAACCAGGAAGAGTCTTGAGTAAAATCCTTGTCCCTGTTCTTGCTGTGGTACTCTTTGAATAGCTCCCATGTCCATGAGAGCAGCAATTTCCTGTTGTGCCTCGGCCCATTGATTTTGTGGCAGGTCCGGCATACCTTTTGATATTGGAAGAGTGTGAAAGTGGAACCTGTAACCCTGAGAAACTATATTCAGTACCCATTTGTCCTGGGTGATTATGTGCTAATTTTGTGAGAAAAGTGCTAGCTTTCCCCCTAGGGGTGCTGCCAAAAGGTAAGTGCTTGGCTTTTGTAGAGGAAAGTCATTGGGACTGTTTCCTATAAGGTTGTGATTTGTCTTCTCCTCCTTTGGGGGCAGAAGCACCCCATTGTTTAGGTCTGTAGGAGCCTTGTGGCTGAAATCTGCCTCTTGGGCATCTGTATCTGTCTCTTTGTGGCCGGTCTGACACCTGAAAGGACCAATTTTTTGAAGGCCAGTTTCTACTAAACCTAGGTGGTTGAACCTGTAAGAAATCCTTTACTGTCTGCATAGATTTTGCTTTGTCCTCCATTTTCTTTAACACCTCTTCTGCCTTAACACCAAACAAAATATCATGCTGTAATGGAGCATCCAATAATTTTACTTTAACATGTTCAGGTAAACTTTGTTCTTTCAACCAAGCATGCCTTTGAATGACAGAGCCTGCTACTGCGGCTCTGCAAGAAGCCTCTAATGAATCAAAACCACATTGCAGAGTATGCTTTCCCACTTGTTTAGCTGCATGCAATAATTCCTGCATTTCCTTATTGTCAGGATTCTCTGAATTTGTAAGCATTTTCTGTTTTAACAAAGACATGAGGTACTGTTGATACTTAAGCATGTGAAACTGGCAGTTTAAAGCCCTTACAGCTGAAGTAGCAGAAGTGTAAACTTTTTTCCCCCATCTATCCAGAGCTCTAGAATCCCTATCAGAGGGAACAGGGTTTTTAGCAGTGGAAGCCTTAACCCTTTTGGGACCCTGAGAAATTGTTTCAGGGTCAGCAGCAGGATTTTTATAAAGAAATTTATGAGAGTCAGGGGACCCTGTAATACCGGTCTGGCTTGACTGGTGCAGGGGGTAAAGAATCAGGAGGCAGACTGGATTCAGAGAAAACATCATCAACTA
Source organism: Protopterus annectens (assembly GCF_019279795.1). Taxonomy (NCBI): domain Eukaryota; kingdom Metazoa; phylum Chordata; order Ceratodontiformes; family Protopteridae; genus Protopterus; species Protopterus annectens. Next base: position 1,109,543,013 of record NC_056727.1, read on the forward strand.
CATCAAGCACAGGGGGGATAGCCAGGGGCCTGTGCTGAGGCAGAAAAAGAAAATCTCAGCCTTTTCTTGGATTATGAATAATCCTGGCTCTCCCAGTGGAAATGTCCCCTCATGGTGTGCAGAGTTTCCCCAAAAGAGTAATCCTCAGGTGGAGAGGCTGAAGGTATAGATTCCTCAGCATCAGAGTCCTCATAGGGAGGAAGAGAACAGCCCTGATCTGAAGAGGAATCAGAGGAAATAGAAACCTGGTCAGAGGAATCATAGTCAGTGTCTTGCCTAGGCCTTTTATCAGGAGGGGGATGGGAATCCCTGATCAAAGTAATCAAGTCTTCGGCCATTTTAAGCATCTGTTTCTTTGGCATGGTTGACTGTCCAGGAGAATGCTTTACTTGTTTCTTTGTCTTTAATGGTGTCTTTGGCTGTACTTTGGCTGCTGCAGAGGATTTAATAGTAAGCTGTGAAGGCCTGAAAACACCCTTAGAAGCCGATGCCTGCTCAGTGGCTCTGGACCCATCTGAGGGAATATTTTCCGTAGGCCCAATACCTTGAGTATCCGGAGGCCTAGTTGTCTCCACGTGGGAGTCGGAAATTGCCTGTGGCTCTGAGGTAGCGGGTGTCAGGGACTGCGAAAGCACCTCACTGAGAACTGGCGAACCGGCGACTGTCCTAGAAGAGGCTTCGTCATCGGTTTTGGAACTCGGATTCATGTCCTTTTCCTTGTCTTTGTGTTTTTTTATGAATTCTGGTCGTCAGTTGTTCCAACGGCATTATATAGTTAAACCTTCGGCCAAAGTAATGAAATGCAAAATCAAACTGATGTTTAATAGTGCGCTTGTTGAATCTAGCACAAAACCGACAACTGGTAACGTCGTGGTCAGAGCCTTGGCAAGGAATACAGTAAGAGTGGAAGTCCTTATGAGGCGTTTGCTTCCCACAAGAAATACAATTGTTAACTTTTACTGACATCGGTCTGGAGCAAGAAGAAGTTTCCCCAACGGGGTACTTAGCTTTATTGAAAACTTCGGTTCTGAAACTCTATTTCGAAAATCTCAGGAGTCGGCCAACCGGCACTTGCGAACTGCTTCTGCTTTGGGCATCATGCGGCAAGAAAGATTGAAGAAAATGGCGTCAGCTGCATCTTTTATACCCCTGGCACACTGACGTCAGGGAGGAGGTGACAGCAACTGACGCCGGACCAAGACTTTGGAACTCGGGCCGACTGCGGGTCACCTGACAGCAGGATAACCCAAGTGTAATGACTGCAGCAGTGAAACACGATGAACATCTAGGAAGTACAAACAAATTATAAACACTTGCATATAACTTATGCTAGCGAAGTTCAACTGAGTGACATTTAAATAAACACAGTTTAAGAGAACCAATCTTTTGAAGATCTCATTTAAATGAAGTTTGCTATGGTTGTGATTACTTAAAACTGTTTAAACTGTGCAGGGGTTTTGATACTTGCATACTGTTCATGTTTTAAGAATGAGAAGTTTTCAACTTAGATTATAACAATGTGCTGCAAGTTCAGGTTGGGGTGCTTGCATATTGCCGAGTTTAGCTTTTCTTCAATATGCAAGAAAGTGGAAGTTGTGCAACTGAAAAAATGTTTGCTTTTTTTTTCCTCTCAGGCATGTTCTGTGTTAGCTGTTGTCCACATTTTGGTTTTGTTTACACTGGTTTCTATTATCCTGGGAGGGAGAGTGCTCTCTCGGTGTAACAAGATAGAAATTGGGCACTTTTTCCAGAAGATGCTTCATTGTATGCATTACTCATGCGTCAGCGCAAAACTTCTAATTATAGGCACACTGTATCCTCACAGCATCATAAGAAGTTACTAGGCTACTGGCCCTGAGGCCCTTACAAGCCTAGCCAAGAATTTAGCCCATGTTCCGACAAGTCAGCACCCCATGCCCCTGTCCAGTAAGGACAGGTAGAATCCCAGGGATATAATTTCTATTCCCCACATCCGGGTATTTAGGCTGCGCTTAAAAAGGGTAAATGAGGTACTCTGCTTGATGTGGAGAGGGAATCTATTCCACAGAAAGGGGAGTCTGGGACAGAAATCTGGGTGAGATGTCAAGTGGAAAACTAGAGAAACTTCATTAGCAGTATAAATACCCCATTGGGTCTCCCCTGAAAAGAGGCTACTAGCCTAGTGGGACTAACCCAGTCAATAATGTATAAAATACAATAAACTGTTGTAGTGTTAGACAGTTTTTTTTAATGTTTTGTAGTTTGCTTTCATATTGTTGTTTTTTTGGGGAGGGGGTTAGGAGTGGGGACAAAAATTAGAAGTTTGTTTTGGCCATTTGGTTTAGTCTATGTCTGGTGAGTTACCCCTGATGAGATCCATGGAGGACAAACAAAAGCTGGGGGGTAAGGGGGTTGGAGGAACTAGTGAAAGAGGGAGAGCTAAAGAGAAGCAAAGAATTGCGAGACTTTTTCTTAAAGTGCTTTACATTACTAGCAGTACAAATGTTTTCTGGTATGTTAATGAGTAAATAAGACCTATGAAGGCAGCAGGGATTTCTCATGTTAAAACAAAAAGTTTTGTCTTGCTTCTTATGTGTCCATAAGAAATACACTTAACAGATAAAGAATAAAAAAATGGCAAACATGGTACTTTAAAATGGCCTCTGTCTCATGTAAGGATGGCAGGTTAATGGAGGAGTCATATTGCTGAAAAGTGGCTGCCCATAGGGTGGAATTAATCTGGGCCAAAACAGAATGGAGATATGTTGTAATTAAAAGCACAGTTAAATTCAGTCCAGTTCAAACTGCAAAAAAAGTGCATATCACTCCCAGACTGAATTAAGGAGGGATTTCCCTTTAAATGGCGACTTTGGAAAACCTGAGGACATACAAGGGTGCCTATAACTCAGCTGCAAGATTGGAGCCAGCTCTGTAACAGAGGGATGAATTCTCGACTATACCAGAGGGAATACAAGTTTGACTAGCTGCTCAGGTGCCTCTAATAGCTGGCCAGGGAAAATGGGAGCATGCCCATTCTGGGTGGGGTAGGCAGCTCTGGATTTCCACAAAGATGACATCTACTGGGTGCACTAAGTGTTCACCCAGGACAGTTCTGAGCTGAAGGAGCTTGTGCTATCCTACTGTATTTGCAATAAGTAGCAAAGGAGCATGTGAAAGCATGCTTCCCCTCTACAGGTAGTAACTGTACGCCTGGAAGAGAGTCCTAGGGGGAAGAGGTTAGGCACCCCCAAGACCAGCAAGTTACACCACTGCCCCTACCCCAAATCTCGTGGAATGGAGGACTAACAGGGGTGCCAGGCAGGAATAAATTGCTTATAGGTTTCTCGCCTATCCCAGGAATGCCTGGCTCAAATGGGCCAACTGGGTGAAAGTAGTGTGGCTATATGACAAGGTCCTGAGGGAAACACAAAAGAAAAAAAATCAAATGTAGGGTTATGATATTACCAGATGTTCACAAGGGATTGCCACTATCTCAGCATATTTATACGTGTTACTTCTCCAGATTCACAACTATAGTCATTTCTAAGATGGATAAAGAAGTTACAAGGCCACACATACATATGGTAGAAAGTTAGAAAATGGTGCATCTGTTGGACTATGCGCCTCAGAATGTTGGAATCAAGCTAAAAAGCACTACACCTCTCAGGCACAGAACACCAGAGATTTTGTACTGAATTCTGTCTTTAAAAGAGAAATACCACAATCTTTGAAATTAGAAAGTGTCTGTATGCTGGGTACTGCTGACTTGAATGGTGGAGAAATTTCTGATGAAGATTACTTAAAAGGATGGGTCAGCTTTCTGTTAACCTTCCTTAAAAAGAGCATCATCCATCCAAAATTTTCATTGATCTTCAAATTCTTTACACTGTGCAAGCTTACAGCACTTTAAAAATATCTAAAATGTTATCTAGGATATCCTGAGTGAAAAAATGGCCTGTGTTAGTGGAAAAGAGTGATAACGTCCTAACTACATCCCAACACACTAAGTTCAATTGGTAGCTTGGGAACCTGACAGCACAGGGAGACACTACTGAAGGGAGGGAAGAGTGTCAGGATGCAGAAAGCCAGTGAATGTGATGGCAGCCCTTCCCAGTGAACATGGAGGAGCATGCGTGTATGGACAAAATAAGAAGCACAGGTGGTCCTTGCAGTGATGCAAGTGCTCACGTCACCACCATGGTAGGGGATTTGATAGTCTGCAATAAAAAATGAAAATATTCCTAGAGATGGGATGCCAGTGATGACACAAGCACCCCAATGCCTGCTTGCATGATAGTTTACCCCAATGGATCTGCAAACTTCCCACCAGTGATGAACGAATGAGTATCCAGTAGGAGGAGGCTTAAAAGTCAGCAGATAAAGAGGAAAAAAGATTAAAAATAAAATAAACTGATCCTTCATTCAGACAGGGGAGGGATGGGCATCAGCTGTTCAATTAAGAAAAACTACTCAGTACACTGTAAGGCCTGAAGTCAGTAGGATTTCCATAGGAAAGCACTTTTGGAGTAATCAATGACCCACAGCAGAGAGCACTACAAACTCCTTCCCTTGGTTCAAAGCAATTTGCACTAATGACAGGTGGGTATTAGAATAGCTTGGAGTGCTGTACTGGGGTAAGGAAGCGGACCTCAACAGGGCTGCTCAAATTGAAGACAAAGCAAAGGCAAGGGCAAAGGAAGGGAAGGCACGGCATTAGTAAGTAGGCTTAACTGTGGTTAACTGCAGTTCTGTCTGAAATACTGAACACAGTTGCTTGGTGAAAGGATGCCTTTAAAACAACATCAAAGCAGTTTAAACTGAAGCCTCCCAGAGTTTACCTGTTATACAGACAGGTGGTCTGCATACTTCAAACAATGAAATGGTTTACTGGGCCTAAAGAAAACAGACAAGCTTGTATGCTTGTTTGGCGTCCCTACTCTGGGCCAGTAATCAAGCAGCCCGAATCCTCACTACTGGCACTGGAGAGGAACATTCACTTGGAACAAAAATGGATACACCCAGTGTTTCCAGATGCAGCTCTCTGCATCAAGCATAATTTCTCTTAAGAGCACACAGGGAGCACACTCATTCCTGGACCTGGATTTCTCTGTCTCCTTCCAGGCCTCCAATAAGACTCCCCACTGACAAAGCTACAAAGTTGAGACCTCAGCCAACTATCCAAGCCAAGTTCTACAGCATCTTCTCTGTGAAACCAGTGTTTCATGTCCCTACACCAAACAACTGACACACCTGGGAAAGGCTGGAACAGATATACTAGCTATGCTCCCTTCAGTCCAGACTATAAGGTAGTTATACTGCCACCAGACACTCCAAAGCCAGCTACTAAGGCTCTTGCAAGGGCACCCAATTATACTGAGTAAAATTAATATTAATACAAATGGTAGTTTGTCCAACTGCAAGGCTTTCAAGAGCAGCCAGAGCAGTCACCAAATATATATAACTACACCAAGAGATTAAAATATTTTCTAAAAGACCAGCCACAATGAAACGTTTAAATACATTTAATATTTAAGAACATGAAGCTACTAAATATCTATTTTCAGGAAAACACCAGAGTTTCAATCACAGGAAATATTAAAACACAGACGTATAGATTCATACAGGTACAGAAAAACAGTACTTAACTAATCTCACTATATTTTCCTGACTGATCTAAAGAATTACTATTCTCTGGTTCACTTATTAGAGTGAAGGCAATATGAAGTAGGTGAGGGATCCTTCTCTGTCAGGTTTCAAAAACAGACTGCAACGAGACTTTAAACTCATCTAGTATTAAACATTTTTTTCTGAGATTACAGAATGACATCACATACATCAGTCATATGACTTTTGGCTCCCATGCTACCCCCCATTGCTAGAAACTGCCAAGGTTTAGTACATGTGTCAATAATACACACAAAAAGTTTTGCTCAGATCTGTTGTAGCTTCTGGAAGTCAAAACAACTTCAATCCTCCAACCTTCCAGAGTAGCAATTAGCTCACCCCAAACACAATGCAGAAAGCTTCCTAGTACACACTTTTTGTCTCTGGCTGCACTGAGTACTGTAACATACAATCTTTATGGTCCAAGCTGGGTAATTTAATTTCAAACTATTTTCAAAGTTAAGTGGGTTGAGATTAACCTCTTCTCTTCTAGTATTCTTTGTTAAAATACATACATTTAAACAGTTACAATAATACATGTACATTTCTTTCTGTCTAGCAGGGAACACTGTTGATTCATTTTTAACTTAAGCAGCTTTACAAATACATTTTTCAACACAAGCATTTATACAAATCAGATTGATATACAAATGACATACAATTCTTTACAACAATCCAGCTAGCTGTGCTGGCATATGTTACACATCCACTCCCCAACTTCTCTTGGCATAGCTGTCAATACTTCACATCACCACAGCTTGATGTACCTTTCTAGTCACAGTCAGAAAGGAGGGAGCTCTTACTAAACAGCTGGTCGGTATCAAGTTAAAAAGCTATTACTTAAACATGAGGAACAGGCTTTCTATACAGTTCTAAGGAAGTCAGAAAGAGACTTTTTACATATCTGAAGAACAAGTATTATTTTTAAGAAAAAATAAGCATGGTTACATTTAATGGTATATGGACCCTCCTGAGGACACCACTCCCACAAAGTAAACACAAATTAATGCAGCATACATGCATCTCATAAATGTCTAAAACGCATATCCTTTCCTTACTACTTCCTCACCCTATATGCTTTCCTTCAGTCATTTTCTAATAGAAAATGATGGGCAAGTAATTCAAAGTAGTTTTGTAGCTTTTAGAAACAGGCTCAATAAGTAAAACAAACTAGGAATAAGGACAGCAGAATATGTGTCACATCTCTTCAGCAACACATTTGTAGTTGTGAAAGACTATTCTACTATTCTTAGCTCATTAATTTTCCAAAAAAAAAAAAACTGACAACCTTCCCTTTTTGTGTCCTTTCGAGCCACACCTCTTACATATCTGGGAATTAAAACTGAACAGCTGCTAAACATGGTTTTCATCACAGTACTAACACAAATTACTTTATAAAAAAATGAAATTCATACACTCAAATTTTAACAAAACAATTCCAGCATATACCAAGTAAAACATTTCAATACATAGATAAAAACAATGCTTTAGGACTCAAATAATATACAGCTATTAACAGTATTAAAATAAAATGAACAGCTTACTTTTCAGTGAAGGTCTTCTTCCAGATTTTCAGTGTTAGCACATAATATTTTTATTTCACTCTGCGGAAAAAAAGTCATGCTGTCAAATGCTGTTTTTCCAATTTGTTTATCTACTTCTGTATTCAGACATAATACTAAAAAAATAACTGAACAAGACCAAGCTTGTCAGACATTTGAAGAACTGCATTCCCATCAAGTGAAAGATCTTGTATGAATATCCACCCTTTAGAACTATTAGCATGGATGACAGCTCACACTTGCAATGGAATTCCAACAGCTCAATTATAGTATTTTAGCTTTTAAAACAGTTTCCAAAAGGGTAACTTGGTAATATTAACTAAAAGAAATTGCTGAAATTCTTCAGGAAGAAATATTCTTGCAGCCCAAAATATCTTATTTAATTTAGAGCCCCTCAAACACTAACAGCTAACACAAGAAACACACACACTGGTTACAGCAGATCTCTGTGTATACACACACAAGAATGAAACACTTCAGTTGTACTGAGCTGTACTGTAAGACAACAAGCTGTAAGGATACAGAAACTAATGCCATCTGCCCCACCCCTGCAGAACTACATGTACTTAATGATAGGGGGCAGAGCCATTAAACTGTCAGAAAAAATTAAAACCGCTATGGCAAAAAGAACAGAGACTATGCTTAGGAGACGTGGACTCAAAATGCAATACAGGTTGAATGAGGTGCTGCACAATTAATGTCAAGCCAAATGTTCAGTATAGTTTAACGGGAAAAGTAAATGATCCAGTTCCTGCAACGGGAAAAGTAAATGATCCAGTTCCTGAAACTGCAAAACAGACATGGATAGTGAAACGCATTTTACTAATGTTTGTATAGCCTTTTCTCTCCTTGTGCCTGATGACCAGTAGCCCACTCCATTCATCTCAGTCCACTGGGTACAAATGAGCCTAGGATGAATTGGAGAGAGCATCATCCAGGCAGCTGTGAATGGATTTTGGTCTCACTTTATACTGGTGAGGAGGAGGGATTTTCCAGTTAAAAGCCTAACCCCATCCTTTGCAGATTTGATATGTATACCACTGGAGCAGAGGTGCACAATCCCAGTATGTGATGGCTGTTCCATGCAGTTGCTGACCTCTAGCTATAGTGACATACCACGTACTGTGGCCTGCGATGTTGGTGCACTTAACCCTCTGCCTCCAATACAAGAAAACAAAGCAGAGTGTCAATTTGTCTCTCCCCCCAAAATGGGCGAGATGATAGTGGCTACTCACATTCATCTCTTCCCTTCTCCAGCACATGGATCACTCATTGACCTCAGCTCATCTGTGTCAAAATTAGGGCTTTACTACTCTACATCAGGGATGTAAAATGCATTTCAGGCGACAGCTAAAAACACCACTGTCAACATAAGCAAACAAAGAAATGACAAAAAATATGTCAAGCAAACAAACTTAACAGGCACACTGTTGTAATGAGTTAAGGGATGCTGCCTCATAGCACTCAGTCACCTGTTTTGTTTCCCAACCACTGTGTCTTCTAAGCAAAATTTGCATCTCTCATCATACCTCTCAAACTCTTCGTGCAAGAAATCTGGACAAAGCCAAAAATAATTGGGGGGGGGGGGGAGGCCCAAAAATAGGGACACATTTTAAATATTGATCTTACAGACTTAGAAAATTGACAGAATAACAGGTTTTGCATTAGCATGAATTTTCTGAAGGATATGAAGTCTAAAACTCAAATGTCTGCCATTATTTTCTCATTTCAGTCCTCAATAATTAGCCAGTGATTTAGCAGAAAATCACAAATTTTAGGAGAAACAGCCCAAAAATGTGAGGCAAAAATCTGGACATTCTGTGAAAATTTGGGCAGTTGAGAGTTATGTCTGTCATCAGTCCACATGAGATTTTGCAGGGGTCTGGTTCACTCCTACAGTCCAAACACATGCAGGTAGGTGAATTTCTGAAATTCAAATTGCTCCTAAATTTGTATGCGTACCCCTGTGATGGAGTGATATTCCACCCAGGACTGTTTCTAGCATTACACCTACTGCTTACCATAAATGGCTCTGGCTCCCCATGACCCTGGACTAAATACAGCTGTTATCGCAAATGAATGAATGAAACTAGATAAACAACATAACTCCTTAGCTAGATGTGTTATATCCTGCCAAAAATAAAACAACCAAACAGCTTCCAAACCTTAAGGGCACCTTCGACACATCCCTACTGTTAACAGCTCGAGCACAGCTGAATAAAAACTTTTAGTTATGTACTTACCATAACTTTAGATGTATGGGATCCATCTCGCCTACATTCTCTACAGATGGGTTCGGAGCCGATCCTCGGCTCCGACTCGGCTGCTATACAATAGAACGCAGTCTCTTATTGGCTGAGTTACCTCATATCCCAGGATGCACCACTACCACTTCCCCAGATCTTGTTTGTCCGCACTCATGCTCACAGAAACATACTATTGTTATAACATTCTCAGGTCTTCAAGAGAGGAAAGAAGTTCAATTTCGGATCGTCCGGTCTCTCCTGGTCTACAAGGCAGGGGGAAGGAGGGTGGGTTATTAGGAATGTAGGCGAGATGGATCCCATACATCTAAAGTTATGGTAAGTACATAACTAAAAGATGTAATGTGATCCTATCTCGCCTACATTCTCTACAGATGGGACAGCGTCCCTAGCACCCAATTCCTGGGTGGCTCACTGGAAAACACTCCTGAGAACTGTGGAACCGAAGGAAGCTCAACCCCTAGATGCCACATCTAATTTGTAGTGAGAAATAAAGGTGTGTGAAGATGACCACGTGGCAGCCGCACAAATGTCACCAATAGAGAGCTTGGAATGAAAAGCTGCCAAAGTGGCCATAGCCCTAGTAGAATGAGCTTTCACTGGAACTATAAGTTCCTTATTTGAGATGAGATAAATATGATTGATACAGTCCCTGATCCACTTGGCAATAGTGACTTTTGTGACGGCTTTGCCTAATCTATTATCCGAAAAGGACACAAACAGTTGATCTGATTTTCGTGCTTTGTGTGTCCTATCCAAATAGAAACGTAATTGTCTGTGCACATCCAAGCTGTGAAAAGTATATTCAGCTCTATTCGAATACTTGGGGAAGAAGACCGGTAGCTCTAGTGATTTGTTGTAAACAAAAGTTAGAACAAACCTTTGGTATAAAAGATGGGTTTGGTCTAAGAGATGCTCTATCCTTGTGAAATACCAAGTATGGTGGTTTAACACATAGGGCTTGAAGTTCTGAAACTCGTCTGGCTGAAGTAATAGCAACTAGAAGGGCAGTCTTCCAAGAAAGGAATTTTAGATCACAGGTTGCTGCCGGCTCAAAGGGGGATGAGGTTAATGCACCTAATACCACGTTAAGGTCCCACGGAGGTGCAGGTTGAGATATAGGGGGTCGTAGAAGCCAAGCTCCTTTAATAAAGGCTTTGCACAACTTGTTGCTCATTAAAGGAGGTTCCACACTCTCATGAAAATTGGAAATAGCCGCCAATTGTACTTTGATGGTAGACACTGAGCAACCTTGGTTGAATAGGGAAGCTAAAAACTTCAGTACTTCTGATACCGAGGCTGTCATCGGGTCTAATCCTCGGAGTTGGGCCCAAATAGCAAACCTCTTCCATTTATTGCTATATATCTTTTCGTAGAAGTCTTGTGGGCGAAGACAGGATGTGCATGACTTCAGGGGCGAAAGAATGGCTCCTAACTATGGTTGGAAGAGGAGTAGCCAGGCTGCCAACTTCATTGAATGGAGGGACTGATGGAGCTGTCCTGACTGATGCGTCAAAAGGTCCGGAACTTGGTCCAGGAACCAAGGACCCTCCAATGCATATTTGTGAAGAAAGGGGAACCAGACTTGTCGAGGCCAGTATGGGGCGATTAATATCATTTTGCTTCCCAAGCGAATCGCCTTCTGAATCACCTTGGGGAGAAGGGGAACCGGTGGAAAGGCATATAGCAGACCGGAGGGCCAAACGTGGACTAGAGCGTCCTTGGGGATCTCCCCCGGAACTGGGGTGAGAGTGAAGAAGTGCTGGCATTTCGTTGAGGGGACTTGCGAAGAGATCGCAACAAGGAACTCCCCATCTCGTGAAAATCTGCGCTACCACTCTGTTGTTCAAGGACCACTCGTGAGGGGAGAGAATAGTTCTGCTCAGTCTGTCGGCTATCACATTGGATTTCCCCGGAATGTGCGTTGCCACTAGGAAACGCTTGGTAGCAATCGCCCAATCCCATACTTTCATGGCTTCTCTGCAAAGGGGGTAGGACCTGGTCCCTCCTTGCTTGTTTAAGTACCAGACTACCGACATGTTGTCGGACTGAATGGCAATCGTACCCTGGGGGAGGTGATCGTGCAGTGCTTGCAACTCTAAAAGCACCACCCTCATCTCCAGGATATTGATATGGAGAAGACTCTCGTCGGAGTGCCACATGCCTTGGACCGACCTGTCCAGATAATGTCCCCCCCACCCTGTCTGGGAGGCGTCCGTAGTCAACGTGGCAGAGGGGAGTGGGGGAACGAAGGGTCGCCCTAGATTCAGGTTGGAGGAGAGAAGCCACCAACGAAGATCCTGTTTGCACGTGTCTGTGATCAGAATGTGGTGACTGAGGGGAAGGTCTTGATAAGACCACTGGACTGATAGGAGCCACTGGAGTATCCTCATGTGCAACCTTGCCAAGGGGACCAGAAGAATGGTGGCTGCCATGGAGCCCAACAGCTGTAGGACCATTCTTGCTGGAGCACGACGTTTGAGGAGCAGAGCCTGAACCTGAAGCTGGAGCGTCGCTATCCTTTCCGCAGGGAGATAGACTCGCATCTGCCTTGAGTCTATTTCTGCACCAATAAACAGAATACGCTGAGATGGCAGCAATACAGATTTTGACCAATTGAAGGTGATTCCTAAGGAGTTGCCTAGTGTGATAGTGGCTGCTAGGTTTTCCAAGAGTAGATGCCTGGAGGTGGCAGTTAGGAGCCAGTCGTCTAGGCATGGAAACACTTGGAATCCTAGACTTCTCAGGTGAGCAGTCACCACCGCCAAACATTTGGTGAACACCCTGGGGGCTGTGGTGAGACCAAAGGGCAGTGGTCGGAACTGGAAATGACTGTCTCCTAGGCTGAAGCGTGTCTCCTCGACGCCTGATCTATCAGAATGTGATAGTAGGCGTCTTTGAGATCTATGGAGCACATCCAAACACCTTTCTCCAAAAGCGGGAGAATGGATTGCAAAGTGACCATCCGGAATTTGGACTTTTTCACAAATCGGTTTAGTTTGCTGAGATCCAAAATGGGTCTCAAGTCCCCGGTCTTTTTTGGCAACAAAAAGAATCTTGAGTAAGTCCCTGATCTGGCCTGGTCTGCGGGGACAGGTTGGATGACCCCTTTTTGAAGCAGCTTTGATATTTCGTTGGCTGCATGATCCCGTTGACTGGGTGGCGGGTCCGGGATTCTTTGGACTGGTGGAGGGGGTTGAGCAAAGGGAATGGTGTAACCTCCGGCGATGATTCAAAGCACCCATTGGTCCTGAGTAATATTTTCCCAGGCCTTTAGGTGTCTCGAAAAGCGACCCCCGACTGGCTCCGGAGCTGCACAATCGGGTACTCCTTCAGGGATGCTGGAAGGAGGAGGAGCCACGAAAGGGACTCGCGGTCTCCAGTGTTGCGGGGGCCTCCGCCACCTCTGGGACGGAGTCTCCCTGAAAAATTTCCCCCTTCTCTGCCTCTAGAAGGGGAATCGCTCTGCTGCGACGAGTAAGGCTTTTGAGACTTACGGAACCACATTTTCCCTCCTCTTCGAGCCTTGGGATAAGGTCTGAAGGGAGTGGAAAACCGGGCTCCTACGGCAGCTAAAGTCTTACCCTCCTGTTCGCAGCGAGTCAATGTGTCCTTTACCTTGGGTCCAAACAGTGAGGACCCATCAAAGGGGGCGTCGGCAAAGGAAGACTTAAAGGCCTCTGCAAAGTGACATAGGCGTAGCCAGGCTTGTCTCCATAGTGCAACACCTGTTCCAGCCGCTCTACTCGCTCCTTCGGCCGCATAAGAAATGAGCCTCATGGACGAGTTAGATAATGAAGACAGGGTAGCCAACTGGGAGTTAACTGTCTGGGTCAACTGCTCAGGTAAGTTACCAGAGAGGGTATCTGAAAGCTCCTTGATCAGATCCCTCTGTAGTCTGGTGAAATGTGTCGGGTAATTCAGAGACCTTAATGTAAAGGCCGCTGAAGAAAGGATACGCTTGCCGTACCGATCCATGCTCCTAGACTCTTTATTAGGAGGATGGACGGACGTCAAAGCCTCTGCCACATCTTGTTGGGTGGCAGATGCCACCACCATAGCATCTACAGCCACGCCCTTCGATAGAAAGTCCTTATCCGGGGGAGCCGAGAGGAACTTATTGGGGCAAGCTGGCACCGGTTCAACAGAATCCGGGTGTTCCCACGCCCTTTGAGAGATCAAATCCAGAAGCTCATCGAAGGGCGGAGACACCCAGGAGGTGGAGGGCTGAGCCCCGAAGGCCTTGAGGAAAACAGACTCCTCAGCAGAAGGGGGTTTGGACTGCCAGTCGCCTCGTTGCTTGAGGATCTCCAAGATGTCCGCAAAGGAGACATCTTCCGAGGACGACTTTGGGGACCCCTCCGCATCATCGAGGTCGGTATCCGAGGTGAGAGACTCGTCAGGGGAGTCGACGTGTTTCCTCTTACACTGTCTCTTCCTGGGAGGTTCCTCCGAAAGTGTGTCGGAGGGACCTCCAGGAAGAAGGGAACCCCCAATGGGGGTAACCTCAGGCCCAGGGGCCCCGCTGTCGTGAGACAGGGGGATTGCAAAGGCGCCAGTCTCCATGCCCAGGGAAGGTGGTGGTGAAATGGTAGAGGTGGCCACAGAGGATTTGGCCAAGGCACTCCTCATGGCCTCGAAGGCTGGACCCCCAGAGTCCTAGGATGGCTCAACCCCCGAGACCACAACGGCAGTCGGAACCCCTGCAGCCGACGCACCGAGAGGGAGGCTCGGAACCGAAAGGATCGGGCCCGAAGCGCCCCCCCCCCCCGGGGCCGACAGAGGAGGTCCGCGTACCGAACCCCGACCCGAGGGACGGGGTTGGAGTTAGAGTCGGAACCGACCAGATAGCCTCCACCAGTTCCACCAGCACCGACTCCAACGGCGCCGAAGCTGTTGGAGGAGGAATCGATGTAGCAGGATGGGAGATCGGCTCCAAAGCCAACTGGGCTGGAGCCGAGATCAACTTTGCGAAGACTGGAGACTGAAAAAGCCTTTGAAGCACCCTGTCTAAGTCCGAATCGGACATACTCGACGACAGAGAAGAGACCGACCGGGTCCGAGTCGACTTCTCCGCCGGCTCCGAAAGACTAGGGGACCGGCTCCGTAATGGTTCGAGAAGTATCGGCGCAGAGGGAGACTCCACTACAACTGCAATTTCCCTCGGAGCCGATGTGGACTTCGGCACCGAAGGGGAAGAGTCTGAGCGGGCAACCCCCATCGTTTCCGAAGGCAGTGGAGCCAATGAAAGTGACACGCCTCTCGACGCCCGAGCTCTCGACTCCGAAACCAGAGGAGTTGAGGCTGGAGACATCGAGGCAGACCGTTCCGCCCTCGGCTCCGAAGTCCGTGGAGCCGACGGAGAAGCCTGCCGAGACTTTTTTGCTGCCGGATCCGACGGGCTGGTCGGAGCCGAAGGCTTTTTCTTCCTCGAAGGTGAAGAAGAAGATAGGGCTTCTTCAAAGGAAGGGGTAATAAGCCCTTTTAAGATCAACTTATTTTTCCTCTCTTGGAGGACGCGAGAGGAAAAAGCGTGGCAAACGCTACAGGACTCCTGAAGATGCTTCGGGCCCAAACAATAGACACATAAGGAATGGTCATCTGTTATAGACATTTTATAATTACATTTAACACACTTTTTAAAACCTGATGGTCTATGCTCTTTAGACATGGTTATATAAACAATAAACACCGACTACCAAAACAAAGTTAGTACAAGACAACCTAGACTCTAACTTAAATGCCTAGGGTAGGGCTAGGCCCCTCTAACTTAAACGGGACCGTTAATTACCACAAAAAAACACAATTTACCACAAGAAAAATATCAAAAACCAATCACACAACAATAGCTGTTAAAACAGCTTTTGGGTAAGTTTTGACCAAAATTCAGACAGAAAAATTTCTGACTAAAGATACTTAGCTCAGCCAAGTCCGAGACCACGTCTATGCTGAAAAGCGGCAAACGAGATCTGGGGAAGTGGTAGTGGTGCATCCTGGGATATGAGGTAACTCAGCCAATAAGAGACTGCGTTCTATTGTATAGCGGCAGAGTCGGAGCCGAGGATCGGCTCCGAACCCATCTGTAGAGAATGTAGGCGAGATAGGATAACATTACATCAGCTGTTTGGATGCCAAGCCATTTAGAGCTTTCACACCAACTGAGAGGGGGAAACTAGAGCCCTGTAAGAGGTCAGTGCTAGGAACTTTACACAACCTGATTTCTTAGGGGGAGTATAAGGCAAGTTAAAGGATGTAATAAAAACACCTCACAATATGCTGGAAGATCATGAGAAATTGGAGAAGGTTCAGGAAACTGCAGCTGTAATAAACTAACATTTCTTTAAAGAAATGGGAGTATCATTATATTACCACTGAAACAACGGATTCATTTTGAATGCGGTTTCAGAAAAAGAAAATCCTTCTAAGAAACAGTCTCCTCAGGATTAGAAACCAGAGTAGAGAAAACAGAACTTGCCTCTTCACAATCATTTTCCTGTTTAAATGTCCTGAAAATCCAGAGACAATGAAGAATTCAGTTTTCCTCTTATCAGTGACACCAGAACTGGAAGTTCAACAGCCTGAACTAAAAACTGAGCTAAGCCCAAGAAGTCACTCCTGTCCAAAGTAAAAGACACAAGAGAAGGTGAATGTGTAACGTTATGCTTTGTTTTGACAGGAATTTTTCTAGAAGCAGACCTGCTTTTGACAGGCATTCCCAGTATGGTTAAGCAAATAGGTATTCACTACTGCTTACTCTGAGGCCAACAAGAGTGTTTCTCCCCTGTCTACCAAGAGCAATCCAACTGCCACAGAGGATGTGTCCAACCCCCTGGACCATGGTGGCTGTAGGGACTACACCAGCAGAAGCCAAGAAAAAAGATGGTCTGAGGAACCAGAACTTGTCACAGCAGAGTCACCCATCAGAGGCTGAAGCAAATTTGCAGCCTGTTGAAGAGGCAAAGTTTTTTTTTTTTTTTTTTTTGTGGCTAGAAGGAAGAAATGAAGAACTTGGTGGGCTGTTCCACTGTGAAGCCGAAAATGATGCCTGAATCACAGGGAAGCCTGCAGCAGCGGTCTGTGAAATAGGCAAGTATTAAAAAGTATCAAAAGCTGCTGCCCAAAGATCAAAACTCCTGTACAAAATAATAGAATAAATGCAAAACACAGGAGTACTAGTCGGCAGAATGAAACAGTCCGCATGAACAAATCTCCATTATAATGTCAACAAATAAGGCAGTTTTCACTTCACCATCAACAGAAGCAATCTCCAGATAAAATATATCTCTATTTATTGAACAGAGAAACAGATATGGCAACCGCATTCACCTGACTGGGCTTCTTCAAGCCAAAAAACTATTTAATTCAAAACACCCAATAAATACTCTCTTGAACATGACATCATATCCTACAAATTAATTAAATATTTAAATAAGTGACTATACAAATAGTATGTCACTAATAAAATGATAAAAAATGTATGCACTGCTAGTTCATTTCCTAATGTATAACATAACTAAATACTTCAAACTAAAAAATTAATACACTAAAAATGCATACATATAAATTCATCAAATAACTATGCATGAAAGAACATACATATACATCGTAAACTTTCATTGCATTAAACCCAGAGTCTCCTGCCTTTCAGCATGGGTCTCAGGGGTACTCTTATCATTCAGGCCGGGCGCCCTATCTGCTCTCAACCTGATTATCCACTTGGTTTCACTCTGTTCTGTAAAATTCATAATGTCGCCCCTCCTGATGGTGGGTTCATTAACTTTTATCACTAAAAATTTAAACTTCTGTTCCACGGACGTTTCTACAACATGTTTAGAGAGGGCATTCCTAACCGATTTAATACGGATATTGTATTGATGCTCTCTAATCCTATCCTTAATCCTTCTGTCGGTCTTGCCCACATAAAACGCTGGGCAAAACCCACAGCTGACCAGATAGACACTATGTCCTGTGTCACAATTGGCCTTAGGATAAAAATAAAAACATTGTTGTGTAACAGGATGTACAAACATTGCTGTGCTGTCTATCAAATGGCAAAAATTACAATTCCGACAAGGTCTAGTGGCACCAGCAGTGGAGATTAATAAATAATTATTAGTTCTATCTGGATTATATAACATCCTATAGAGGTTAAGGCGATTCTTATATGTAAACCTAGGTACATCACCTACTATATCGTGGATTAACGGGTCAACTGTTAATATGTCCCAATATTTGAAATAAATGTTCCTAATTGTATTAATGTCTTGTGTATAATATATTGATACTCTAGCCTCTTGATTCTGTGTAACCAACACATTTGATAAGTCACTTACTTCGTTTATTTCATTTTTTCCCATGAAATATGGGGATGCCCTATCTCTTCTGAGCATATCAACTCCCAAAAAACCTTCCTCTATCAATCATTTGATGCTGGAGATTAGAGAGTTCATTATGAAAACCCATTTCTGTGGGGTTGAGGCGTGAGACTCGCATTGCCTGTCCTCTCACCACATTCTTAAAGACAAACCGTTGATGGTGCTTCTGTTGATGAAGTGAAAACTGCCTTATTTATTGACATTAAGTATTAAAAAGTACCATTTTCCACCAAAATACAATGTGAAAACAATTTAAACATTTACCCCAGACTCAAGTATTTAACACAACAACTAACAACTTTTTACACTTTTCCTAGATTAAAATGTATATTTTGGAGAAACTGCCAAGTCTCAGTCATAAAAACAAAAGTCTCAAGAGCCATTTGCTGTCCTTTGATCTAATCAAGGTTCTAATGGTTTGAATACTGAATATCTACATGTGGCTCTCAAAACCAGGCTTAAAAGGAAAATGTCATTGTTTCCAAGCAAAACTGAAGGGAAAAGTCATTATCAAAAAAGAAGGCACATCTCATTGTACAGGGAGGCATCTCCATTTTTTTAAGGGGGTTGCTTTCTCGCAAAAAAAAAAAAAAAGAAAGCTTTCAAATTTTCACTAAATTAGCAAGCATTTACTGTAGGGGATGAACAGGGCTTGCTGATGAATATACTGGGTCAGGTTTGGATAGGCAGAAAAAGTGCAAGTCAGGGCAAATTCTCCTTGCTCCTAACTGGGGAGGAAAGGAAGTTAAGATTACATTACCATCAATCAGCAAAGAATTAGAAAGGGAGTGTTCAGACACCCACAACAACAGAGCAGATGCAGAAAAAAATTATGGGTGGGAGCAAACATAAAATCGTTGCACACCTGCATGACAAAGAGGTAGGTAATGGTTTCAAATCCAAATGCATTACTGTGCTTACACATAAACACAATAAACATTAATTCATAAATTACAATACATACAGCACTCAATGAATTTGATTAAGTCCTACTGCTGGAAATCATAGAGATAAAGGAAGAGGCTGTGTGGGCCACTAGAATCTGAAAGTAACCCAACTATAAATGAAAAGGGGATGTCAGAAAGGAAAATTAAACAAGTTGTGTCACTACTTATTTGTTGCCTGGGGGGGGGGGGCTATAATTCTGAGAGGAACATGAACAAGGGGCTATGGTAGATTCTGTGAACTACTTGAGCCACTAGGAAATCAAAGAGAATGCAAATATTACAAGCTTTTCCCACACATTTCAAGGATGTTATTTTAAAGCAACTGTGCTACCCATTCAGATGCAGATCAAATTGGAACTGTAACTTGCCTGAAGAAATATTCTCAAATTGGAACTGTAACTTGCCTGAAGAAATATTCTGAGTAGCAAAGTATGCCTTCCACAACTATTTAACTTTTGAAAGGGCATCCTAGCTACTCCGGTTAGAACTGGAATCTGCAAATACAGCAAACCAACTTCAGCAACAGCACCTTTTAGAATCATATATTTAAATCTCTAGATATACTGCACTCCTTTCAAAACCTAGCCGTCAAACTCCTTACCTGTCACAGACTGTAGTACAGAAGCCTAATACACTAGTATTTTGCAGGAAGTGGACCAAAAAACATTCTTTCCAACTCTGGTAACCTCTTACAGATTAAATGTAAAAATAACTGAAAAGTGGGATGAATATGCGTTCAGTCCTAATGCTACTTTTAAGTAGAACAAAGGGGTGGGAGGTTGATATAATGGTTAAGGTGTTTACCTTATAGACACAAGGTGCAGGGTTTGATTCTCGCATTTGGTAATTGGCTAGGCTTAAAATAGCCCACAAGGGTAGTTAGCCTAATACTAATCTATAAACTAAACTTATAAGTCCCGTCTACACCAATAGCATGTATAAATGGAAACACTTAAAATTATGCAAATAAAATTTATTCTTAAGCGCAAGGTTTCAAAACTGTTAGGTTTGAACACCTTATTTTAGTCTTGAAAACAAAGCAATACAACTGCAACGGTCTCCAATTTCCATTACTTCCTTTAACAAATTAAATGTACTTTTAATCTCCCCAAGCTCTGCTTCTTCTGGCACTTTCATAACATCCAGAAACAAGAGGTCCTGGAAAGATCTCTGCTATACTAGGACAGGGGAAGGAAACATACTGCTCAGAAACCTGCAGTAATATACAAAAGATGTGCAACCAATTAAGCAACTTTTACATGATGACAGTAAGTTTTTAAGAGCAGTCACAGATCTTCAGGGGGTGAAAAATATGGTCAAGACGGAAGCCTATGATAGTTTTCACTCTGCATTTTGGGTAGTTTTGTTTCACATCTATTCATTAACTCTTCTGAGCCTGACTATCTCAAACTAGCACATAGTGAAAAGCAGAATGCCCACTAATAGTAGGTGCTGTAATTAAAGAAAAGTACTTAAACACAACTGAAAGTAGTGAGTAATATGAATTACCCCTTTTCAGTTTTCTGTTTATCTTTTTACTATGTAGGTGTACTTGTGCATGTTTTTCAGTGTCACTTTTGCCCTCATGCCTGCTAACCACAAAGTTTTTCATCCCATGTGACACAAGCAACCAAAAGAGGCAGTCCACGGCACAAGGAAAAGGGTGTTCCACAAATACTTAAGATGTAAAACTTTAATCTATAGTCACAAATGTATAAGCGTTTTTGTTTTTGTCCACAAAAACTTCTTCAGATACAAAAATACAATTCAAACAATGCTATTCAAATATTGCTCCTTCCAGTTAAGAACACACCCACCTTACATTACGTCAAGTTAAAGATGTGTTATTTAAAGAGATATGCCTTCAAAATAAAAACTTTGAAATATTCTGTAAAGCCATTGTCACATCACAATACCATAAAAACTACTGTTAATAAATTAAACATTTACTAATGCTCAAAAGACTTGAGTTTTTAAAACTGGGGCTATACTGATCATATCACTGAGGCCCGGGTATCTATAGGCTTCCAATTTATTCTGCCAAATGATCTCACATTGTTCCAAAAAAGTGGACCATGGACCTTCCCTCGGACATTTTTCTACTTTTTCCAAGATACAAAATTTAAATTCATGTGTTTCATTTGTAATAAGGAGCAACTTGAGCTCATTTGGCAGATCAAATTGGAAGCCTATAGATACCCGGGCCTCAGTGATATGATCAGTAGAGCCCCAGTTTTAAAACTCAAATCTTTTGAGCGTTAGTAAATGTTAAACAGTAGTTTTATGGTATTGTGATGTGACAATGGCTTTAAAGAATAATATTTCATTTTTTTTTTACTTTGAAGGCATCTCTCTTTAAATAGCATATCTTTAACTTGATGTAATGTAAGGTGGGTGTGTTCTTAATTGGAAGGAGGGATATTTGAATAGCATTGTTTGAAATGTATTTTTGTATCTGAAGAAGTTTTTGTGCACAAAAACAAAAGTGTTTATACATTTGTGACTACGGATTAAAGTTTTACATCTTAAGTATTTGTTGAAAGCCCTTCTTTTCCTTGTGCCGTGGACTGCCTCTTTTTTGGTTGGTTGCTGTTTGGTTCATCTATGTTACTATTTGTTTCCATGTGACACAAGCCCATTTGCAGCCATGTGCCAAGCATCACCAACAGGGAGACAGACTGTCTGGAGGGGACGGTCATACAGGCAGCAATAGGGGTTACTCTGTTCTCCAGCTGGCATACCAGCTATTTGAACATACAAGTATAGTTAAATATCCTAACCCAGTCATCAACTGGAGATGTAAACATCTGTATCATTGCAGGGGCCGCCTATGCCTGAATATCACGTATGCATTACCTCACCCACATGCACTAACAAGGGTTATATTTGCTGAACTGGGCAGCTATCCCACCCCACCCCCACCCCCCAGACTGCCACAAATAATCTTCCACCTCCATCCATCTGATAAGGCTGAGACATGTATGGAGTAGTGGGCAGGGCTTTATCCTGCAATACCACGGTCACAGATTTATTGTACTTGTGTTTTTAATATTACTGCTTTCCAATTTAGTGACAATTAACAATGCAATAAATTATTAAAATCTTGTCAAGAGAAAGACTCATCTTTGAACAGGTAAATACTACTAGCCTAGCATTAGTAGGTGCAAGAAATAACTTGACTACAGTTTTAAGCAGTCCTCTAGAGGAGACAGTTTACAAATCAAGTTAGAATACAAGGTATCCAATCTAGTAAACTGCCAATCCTAAATAGAGAAAGTACACATATGTCTGTGTACAGATAGATCTTTTGTCAAAAACAGGAGAGGGTAGTTAAGGTCAGCCTCCCAGGCATCCACAGATGAAAACCTTACCCAAGGGAAAGAAGGTAGGACTCTATGTATTAGTAAAAAAGTATACCATGGTAATCTGCCAGTATGGCGAATACCTTACAAAGCTTTGTTGCTCAACATCTAATTCTACTTGCAACAATGAAAACCAAGAGAAGAAAAATTCATAATGCAAATGTAACAAGTGAACACCAACAATACAAATCCTAAACAATGAGGAGGAAAGGCTCCATTGGTGGATGCACATTATGAACACTCAGGACAAGGCAGACTACTGTCATCTGAGAGATGATCACCTGATGAAAAGCTCTCCAAAAAACAGGTCCCATATCTAAATGGTCATGTTTTGTTAATTAATAAAATTAGGTTCACTGAAACACAGTCAACAGAGCCCTGAAGATAAAATATGCAAACCAGTGATTACATTTTAGAGTGGATCAAGACATCTCACGTACACACACACAGACACACACAGATGATGCACGCAGGCGCACACACACAGACACACAGACACGTGCAAGGTGGTGTGCCTCCTGCATCTTCCTGATGCAACAAAATCAAAAGTTACCACACCCTGAATAAAGTTGCATCACTTTTGAAAGGTTGCCCATTCAATCCACAAAGCTCTACTGAAACTGCGTAGTTCGAGAGCATGGATGGACAAATTGATGGACTGATTTAACAGACAAGTGCACAGCACCACTAGGGCTCTTTTTTGGTCACAGCCAAGTTATAAAAAATAAAACAGTATAATAAAATATATAACATAGCAAAGAAAAACAGAATTGCAGTTATAGAAAGAAAAAACTGATTACCTAAATGACATTCACAGTACGTCTAGTGTAACTTACAGACCTTGAAACATGACAGTACAGCAACAAGGTTATATAAATACTACATAAGAAAGAAAAGCTCTTACAGCACAGATAGCTTTTCAAGGTTCTGTTAACAGTATCTATGTGAGGATAAACTTGCGACAGAGAAGAACCACTTGAATGCCCACGTTGACATGGTCACAGATTTCTGATGGCAAAAAGTAATGCAATTAATGACTCTCTCGCCTTTGGGTTTCTAACACCATGATGGGAATGGACACCATTCCTAAGTCAAAGTACGATTAAAGTTCATGAAACTAGTACTGTTTCAATTTTTGATGTCAGCCAAAAGTGCTCTTGGCAGCACCGGCAATGTGCCCAGTAATGACTCCTGCAATTCATATGGTGTTGCACGTATTGGTAACATATATAAATATGACTGTAGATTCTTTTTTATAAGATCCGTTGCTCCTACTACTATTGGAACTGTCTGGGTATCTTTCTTCCACATTGCTTTCGTTTCTGCCTGCAGATCCTGATATTTTACAACTTTGTTTCTCTCTGTATGCAGGACACTGTAGTCACTGGGTGTGGCAATTTCAATGATCAATGCTACTTTTGCCTTCTTTTCATGGACCACTACATCTGGTTTTCTAGCATCTATCTTTTGAACTGTTGGTAATGGATGACTCCATGTGATGTAAACTTCACTACTTTCTATGATGCTTTGTGGCTCATGTTTCCAGTGTTTTTCAGCCACTTCAATATCATAATGTTTGCACAATCCCCAGTACAATAATCTTGCCACATTATTATGCCTTTCAGTATACAGTCCTTCTGCCATTAGTATGTCACAACAAGCAACAAGGAGTGTGACTGTTTCCAATTCGGTTTTACAAAACCTACATTTGTCTGTTTCTCCCACATGTTCAATGGACTTTGTAAACAAATGTGTACACAGCTCACTGTCTTGGGCCGCCAATTGGTTCATAGGCAAGTACTAGGCTATCTGCCCGAGGGCATCCATAAGCCTAGCCAGAATGTGTTGGCTTTCGCCGATCCCTTAGATTAGTTCCCTGTGCCTCTGTCCAGCACAGCCATTAGTTCCCTGTGCCTCTGTCCAGCAGAGCCACTGCAGTGATCCCTGGGGTAAATTTTCTGTTTCCCATCCACTCAAGGTTTCTCTTGAAGAGTGTTAGTGAGGGGTTCTGCCTAATGTAGATTGGAATCCTGTTTCAAAGCATGGGGAGTCTCTGGAACAGGAATCTAACCTTCCAACACGTCCTATTTATCATTGTGGTGAGGTTTAGATCCCTAGACCGTGTGGCTCTTGGGGATTTGTTCTTTTTTAGGTGGAGCATGTCCATCAATTCTGGGTTCGACATGGCCTTGTATGTCAGGCAGAGATCACCTCTGAGTAAGCGGTATGCAACCAAGTACAGCTGGAGTTTCTAGTTGGGCTGCATAGGGCATCTGTTTGATTCAAGTAATCCTCTTGGTGAGGTACTTCTGTGGTCTTTCCAGCTGTTGCAGGTCTTGTAAGGTACATCCCAAATGGGGCATTGTACAATATGATGGGTCTGATGAGTGACTAGTAGAGGGGCACAATAACCTCTTTTGTTCTAGATGTGAACCCTTTTGTGATTAGGTCGGCCACATAGAAGGATTTTCTAACCACCTTGGCAGTATGATTATCAAAGGAGAGATTACCATCCACTTGGGTCCCCAGATCCTTTATTACATTTTCTGTATTTAGGGACTACCATGTATGTGGTAGTTTGTGGGTACTTGTTTTTTTCCAAAGAGGATGACTATGCACATTTTGGCATTTAGCTTGAGGCCATGATTTTGACACCAGGTATCAGTTTCAGTGAGACTCTTCTGGAGGATGTCTGTATCAGCTGGAGAGTCAATTATGGCCCCCAGTTTGCAGTTGTCTGCGAAATTGGTCAGCCACAGTCCTCCTGTGCTTGCCTGTACCTCTGAGAAGTATATACCGAACAGGAGGGGTCCCAGTACTGAGCCCTGGGGGACGCCACTTGTAACCGGTTTAGAGTCGGACCTAGAGCCTGCAACTCTCTCAGTGTGGGTTCTATCCGTGAGCCAACTGGCAACCCATTTCATGATTTAGGGGTTTATGTTCAGGCTGGTGAGCTTGTCTATAATACTAGAATGGGGAATGGTGTTGAAAGCCTTTGAGAGATCTAGGTAGGCTGTGTGGACCTCCTTTCCCTCGTCTAAAGCCTTGGTAACTGTCTCAAAGAAGTCCACCAGGTATAGGAGGCATGATATGCCCTTAAAGCCAAACTGGGTAGGGTCCAATGTTTGGAGGTTCCCAATGTCTCTGTTAATGTGATGTGCTCCATAGCCTTGCAGACCAGGCTAGTCAGGCTTATAGGGCGATAGTTCCCAGGGTCCATTGTGGCTCCACCTTTGTGGAGAGGGATAAATGCAGCTGTGTGCCACTCTATGGGTACGTAGCCTGTAGACAGGCTGAGTTTGAACAGTGTGTTTAGGTGAGGGGTTAGTTCATTTTGGAGCTCATGTAAGACGCAGCCTGGGATGCTGTCTGGTCCCATTGAAGCTGCATTTTTGGCTTTGGATAGGGCTGTTTTAACCTGTGTGTCAGTGATTGCCGGGGCTCTACATTCTTCTGGTATGGTTATGGGCCCCTTTAGGGGGGTGAGAGGGGGGTGAAGTTTGCAATAAACTTGTCTGCCAGAATGTTGGCAATATCAGTCGGTTCAGTGTATTTTGTGCCATTCTGCAGTAACTCAGAGCATATCTGAGAGTTTCCACTTAGATTCTTGACATCGCTCATGACTTTGTGGTTATCTTTGGAGTCCTTGGCAATTTTTCTTTTGAAGCTAGCCTTAAATGATTTTATGAGGGAATGTAGTTTCTTGCTGATACTGATCAGGGATGTCTTCCCCTCTTGGGATTTTACTCTTTTCTTTACTAGTTTCCTCCTTCTATTGTACAGCTTGTTTATGGCAGGGGTCCACCAGACTTGTTTCCTTTTCTTGGAGGAGTGAGTCTTGGTTTTGCTTGGGATAGCACGATCCATGCATTTTTGCAGGTGCTCATAGAGTGCCTTTGTAAGGGATTCAGCAGCTTGGACAGCATTGTCCTTTAGCATGGGGGCTGTGAACCTTTCCACCCCAGTCTTAAGTAATGTGAAGTTTGCTTTTGAAAAGTTTTTCACGGTGGTTTCCTTGATTGGGGGTGGGGGCGGAATGTGGACATCCAGAGTGATTAGTCTATGGTCTGATCTAACCAGCGAGGGGTTGACCTCTGGTGTAGAACACCGGTCGCCCATGTTGGTGATGACCAGGTCCAATATGTTGCCACCTCTGGTGGGGGTGTTGACCAGTTGATCCAGGGCGTTTTGAGTTTATAAATTCTAGGAAGCGTTGGGCAAGGGAGTTAGTACTTGAGTAGTTCTCCCAGTTAATGTTTGGGTAATTGAAATCACCCAATATTATGATGTTTGGTAGGACCTTCATATTTTCCAGTGTCTCCAGAAACGCGGAATGGGGGTCCTGGGTCATGGTGGGTGATCTGTAGCAAGCTACAATTTGAATTGCAGTTTTGCTGATTGTTAGTTGCACATGGATGATGTCTGAGGTATTGTGCTGTGCCACTAACCTGGAGGTATGGGTATCCTTGATGAATATGGACCAACCCCGCCTTGTGTGTTTCGGTCCGGGTTCTGTGGATGAAAAATATGGTAGGAGTTATAGCCTGGTAGTGCTGGGGTGCTCTCTGGAGCCTTAAACCAGGTTTCTGTTACTGCACAGATATCATATTAACCTTTCATCTCTTGGTTTGAATTAGTCTCTCCTTAACCATTCCTGCATCCATTCCTGATAAACATGAGGTTCATCTAGAAGTTTTCTATACTTGCAACTATATTTACGGATTTTCTACATTTCTTGCCTTCTCATCTGGTCCTTCACCTTATATTCTTTTTTTGTTTTTGGCATATTCAGTTGCTGCCTGATTTTTATCAACTTCTGGTTTGATTTCCATTCCTGCTGGATGCCAATAAGCTTCTGCTAGATTAAGCAGAGAAATCTTAGATTTATTCTCCTCATGTTTCAAAACTTTCACTACATTTGCATCTTGTGAGGTCAGCAGGTATGTGTGGATCTATACATATAATCAATTTCAAGGAGGTTCATCCCTCCTTCAAAATGGAGAATATATAATTGTGGTATGCACTGATTTTTATAAATCATTTGGTCAGCATGAAGCATCTTTGTTTCCCTATCTAATCTACCCAACACATTTTGAGACCAGTCAATCGCTCCAAAACTAAGTTAGGACAGGAACAGCAAATTGGTTTATTGCTTGGGTTTTGTTCCTAGATGTCAATGCTGTTTTCAGGATTAATTTAAGTTTTCTAAAGTACTCCATACCAAGTTTTATTCGCATTTGTTCACATTTTATTGTTGATCCTTCATCAATTCCCAAATATTTATACACATGCTCTCACTCAAGTTTTTTTATATCATATTCTTGTTCCAAACAGTCATATCAGTGGTCACAAGCCTCACCTGAAAACAGGCACTTTTATTTGTACCTAATGAACTTAACCAGGTTAACAGATGAATATAATATTTGTATGTAAATATTTATTGCTGAGGAACACTAAATGAAACACTTAAGTCTTAAGGGTACTGGTTCTAAAATTCACTGGGGAGACGGGACTGCCAGTAAAAAAAACAGTAATGCAAGAACCATGCTCTAGATTTGCAGACATAAAAACATAACATTGTGGACTTTCCTAGACAGAAGCCGAGGTCCCTTTAAGAAAAGAAAACATTTTAAATGGAAGGGACAGGTGAAAAATTCATCCTCAAAAACTTTTAATGCGACACAAAGAAAAAAGAAGTTATGTACTCACCACAATGTTCCATGTGTGTTGTCCATCTTGCCTTCATTCTTAGCAGGTTGGGTTTGGAACCGATCCTTGGTTCTGACTCAGCTGTTTGCAAATGCTCGAGGTCTCTAAGTACCTCATGGCTTACACCCGATCCCATGATGCACTACGGAATTCCACAGATCCTGTTTGCTAGTATACTAATATGTACATACAGAATTTTACAAGTTTACAAGTCCAGAAAGTGTCAGAGAAACGTTAGACACCAAATAAATCCTATCGGTCCTCCAGGAGCCAAAGGCTGGGTGAAGGAGGGTGGGGTGCAACAATGAAGGCAACATGGACAACAGACATGGAACATTATGGTGAGTACATAACATCTTTATGTGATGTTGTCCATTCTCACCTTCATTCTTAGGTTGGGACAGCATCCCTAGCACCATCTTTCTTGGGTGGCACAAGGGAGAATATTCTTCAGAACAGTGATTCAAAGGAAACCCTGTCCCTGGAGACAAATTCAACTTTGTAATGAGTGACAAAGGTATGAGGTCTTGCCCATGTGGCTGTCGCACAGATGGCATCGATTGACAGTTTTGCCTGAAAGGTAGAAGAGGTAGACATAGCTCTGGTAAAAATACCTCTTACTTTCCCGGGAAGTTGTTTGTTGTGGTATTTGTAGGTAAATGTAATGCAATCTGGCAACCATCTGGAGAGTGGCCTTGGCAACTGGAGCACCTTTTTTCTGGTCTGAGAAGAAGACAAATAATTGGTCAGTCTTCCTAAAGTCCTTTGCTCTGAGCAAATAGAAATGTAATTGCCTATGAATATCTACAGTGGCTATAAAAAGTGTACATACCCCTGTTAAAATGCCAGGTTTTTGTGATATAAAAAATAAGACCACAATAAATAATTTCAAAACTTTTCCCACCTTTAATGGGACCTATGACCCGTACAATTCAATTGAAAAACAAACAAACCTGTTAGGGGGAAAAATACAAAAAATAAAAAATGTACAATAAGCTGGTTGCATAAGTGTGCACACCCTTAAACTAATACTTTGTTGAAGCACCTTCTTGATTTAATTACAGCATTCAGTCTTCTTGGGTACACACCTGACATCAATTAAAGAGACTCTGATTAACCCCAAATAAAGTTCAGCTGTCCTAATAGGATTTTCCTGACATGTACTCAGCTGCCTGCTACAGCAAAAGCCATGGTTCGCAGAGAGCTCACAAAACATCAAAGGGATCTCTTTGTTGAAAGATATCAGTCATAAGGGTACAAAAAAGTTTCCACAGCATTGGATATACCATGGAATACAGTTAAGACAGTCATCAAAAAGTGAAGAAAATATAGGACAAAAGTGACATTGCAAAGAACTGGACGTCCATCCAAAACTGATGAAAAGACGAAATGAAAACTGGTCAGGGAGGCTGACAAGAGACCTACAGCAACACTGAAGGAGATGCAGGAATTTCTGGCAAGTACTGGTTGTGTACTACATGTGGCAACAATCTCCCGTATTCTCCATATGTCTGCACGATGGGGTATGGTTGAAAGACAGAAGCCTTTTCTTACATAGAAAAACATTCAGACCTGGCTAAAATTTGCAAAACAATACATCAAGTCTCCCAAAAGCATGTGGAAAAATGTGTTATGGCCTGATGAGACCAAGGTTGAACTTTTTTGGCCACAGTTCCAAAAGGTACGTCTGGTACAAAAACAAAACTTCGCATCACCAAAAGAACACCATCCCCACAGTTAAGCATGATGATGGCAGTATCATGCTTTGGGGTTGCTTTTCTTCAGCTGAAACTGGGGCTTTAGTCAAGATGGAGGGAATTATGAACAGTTCCAAATACCAGTCACTTTTGTCCCAAAATATTCAGGTGTCTGCTAGAAAGCTGAAGATGAAGAGGAATTTTATCTTTCAACACAATGGCCCCAAACATACATCCAAATCAGCAAAAGAATGGCTTCACTGGAAGAAAATTAAAGTTTTGGAATGGCCCAGACAGAGCCCAGACCTAAATCCAATAGAAAATCTGTGGGGTGACCTGAAGAGGGCTGTGCACAAGAGCTACCCTCTCAATCTGACAGATTTGTAGTGCTTTTGCAAGGAACAATGGGCAAATATTGCCAAGTCAAGATATGCCATGCTGATAGACTCCTACCCAAGAAGGCTGAATGCTGTAATTAAAACAAAAAGTGCTTCAATTAGTTTAAGGGTGTGCACACGTATGCAACCAGCTTATTTTTATATTTTTCCCCCAACAGATTTGTTTGTTTTTCAATTGAATTGTACATGTTATAGGTCACATTAAAGGTGGGAAAAGTTTTGAAATGATTTATTGTAGTCTCTTTTATATCACAAAAACCTGGCATTTTAGCAGGGGTGTGCAAACATTTTATATTCACTGTAGATGGTGTAACATATACTCTGCTTTATTGCCATAGTTAGAGAAAAAACTGGCAAGTCTATGGATTGATTCAAATTTGATTCCAAGCATACTTTTGGTAAAAAGGATGGGTTTGTACAGAGTGAGATTCTGTCCTTGTGGAATAGCATATATAGGGGGTTGATAAACAGTGCTTGTAACTCCGAAACTCTTCTAGCTGAAGTTATAACTACTAGGAAAACAGTCTTTCAGGTTAAGAACTTCAGGTCACAGGATGATGCAGGTTCAGAGAGTGGAAAAATCATACGGGATAATACAAAATAGAGGTGCCATGGGGGTACAGGTGGTTTAATGGGCGGTCTTAGAATGGTAACCCTCAAAAAGGCTTTGCAAAGTCTGTGGGACATGACATTTGCCCCCATTTCCCCTAAATGGAAATTAGAGTTCACTGCTAACTGAACTCGAATAGTAGCTGCAGTTGCTCCTTCATGGAATAGCTTTGCTAAGAACTCCAATATAGAAGATATAGGTGCACAGAAAGGGTAAATATAATTTTCCAAGACCCAGGAGGAGAATCTTTTCCATTTGCTGACATAATTTTCTCGTAGAAGCTTTATGAGAAGAACTCAAGATATGCTGCACTGAAGGTGAAAGGTCAGGTAGCCTGGCTATGTTTGGAACTGGAGTAGCCATGCTGTCAACTTGAGGGTTTGAAGAGATGGATGAAGCAGTCCCGACAGATGGGTCAGAATATTTGGAATTGGGTCCAGAATCCAAGGCTCCTCCTGAAGAGGAAGCCAAAGGAAGGGGAACCAGATTTGACAAGGCCAGTAAGGGGAAATAAGTATTAAGGTCCTTCCCAATACACTGGCTTTCTGAACAACTTTGGGTATCAATGGGAAGGGAGGGAAAGCAATAGAGGAGACCCGAGGTCCAATCATGTACAAGTGTATCCCTTCTTGCTCACAACTGGTTAGTGTGTCTTTCACTTTAGGCCCGAATAAAGAAGAGCCATCGAAGGAGGCATTAAAGGAAGACTTGAAGGGCTCCACAAAGTTATACAAGAGCATCCAGGAATGCCTCCTTAGGGAAATTTCTGAACTCGCTGCCCTACTCGCGCCATCAGCTGCATAGGAGAGGAGTCTCAAGGTGGAGTTTACTACTGAATTTAAGTTGGACAGCTGGGAGGTAACCTTATCCGATACGCCCATAGCTACAAAACCTTGGAGAGCATCTCCTAGCTCTTTCAGGAGATCTCTCTGTAATCTGGCAAAATGTGTGAGATAATTCAGGGACCAGAGTGTAAAGGTCACTGAAAAAAGGTGTGCTTTCCATATCTGTCCATCGTCTAAAACTCTGTTTGGAGGACACACGAGGAGGTCTCAGACAGTTTTTTGTGGCCTCTGGCACCACTATAGTATCTACTGGGACACCTTTTGTAAGAAAGGTTTTATACTCTGGGGGGGGGGAGTAGGATAAACTTATTTGGTCTCTGAGGGATGGGCTCCACTGAATCTTGAGTCTCCCATGCCTTTTGACAAACTAGGTCCATAAGTTCATCGAAAGCTGGACACACCCAAGTGGCTTAAGGGCCAAACCCAGAGGCATTCAGGTAAACAGACTCCTCTTCAGAAGGGTTGATGGGCTTCCAGTCACCTCTCTACTTACGTATTTCTATGCTGTCTGCATAGGAGACATCCTCAGAGGGTGACTGTGGGGACCCTTCTGAGTCACTGAGGTCTCTGTTGGATGTGACCAACTTCTCTGGGGAGTTCAAATGCTTCCTCTTGCATAATCTCTTCCAAAGGACCTCTTCAGAAGGGTATTCTGGAGAAGTTTCAGAAGAGAGGGGCTGATCAGATAGGACATCCTGAGGCCATGGGTCTCCACGTCTGTGTGGGTGCGGTTGTGCTGAAACTGACATTGGTGCCTTTGGGGAGGAATGAATGGATCTGAGAGTGGAGGTGCCAGTGGGGACAATGCTCTCCTCATTGCTTCGAAGGCCCCCAGCCCATGATACAAAGAAGCTCCTGGCACCGAAGAACCAGGTGACATCCCCGGCATCAAGGGGGTTGGCTCAGAAGCCAATGTAGGAGCAAAGCCCACCCACGCCGAAGCCCCAAATGGCAAGTTCAGATCTGAAACATCCGATCAGACTGTACTCCCTGGACCTGACCGGACAGCATCAGCTCCTAGACTCCCCGAGCTCAGATGGCACTAAGGAAGTTGGAGCAGTAGACATGTCTTGGTTGCAATGGCTCCACAACTATCAGGTTGGAGGAGAAATCCATGGTGAAAAGGAAGGTAAAGTCTGTTCCGAAACCCTATGGGTCAGCTTCAATAACAGTTTGGCTAGCACCGGTGTCCTCAAAAGTCTCTAGACCATGCGATCCACATTGTCATCAGAAAGGCTCCTGGAGGATCAAGAGGAGGGAGCAGGGGATCTTGCAGCCTGTAAGACTGAAAATCTTAGAGTCAGAGAAACCAGTTCCAATACTGGGGATTGGCTCGAACCTGAAATACCAATGGTTCCAATACAGGAGGAGGCGAGGTAGATGGTTTCTCGGGCCTGACAGATTCCGGTTCCAAAGTAGAAATCTTTGGTAATTTTGTTTGGATGTTTCTGAATGGTTTGAAGAAGTTGAAGAGGATCTTTTGCCAGACCTGTCAGATTTATGAGAAGGGGAAGAGGTCTTTTTTTTGGGCTATGACCTTCTAGGACCTCAGAATAAGAAGTCTTCAACAATCCTTTTAAAATCAGCTTGTACTTTCTTTCAAAAAGAACCCTAGAACTGAATGAATGACAAATAGAGCAAGACTTTTGCAAGTGGACTGCTCCAAGGCAGTACACATGCACACTGTATGACCATCTGTAAATAGAAATTTTCTGAGTGCACTTTGTAAACCCAGAGGGTTCGGTATCCTTTGACTGCTTAGACACTGCAGAACTCACCACACTATAGATATTCAACAGGGCAAAAAATAACTGGAAAAAAGGCCCTCTAACTCAACTGGGCTAAGCAGCTCTCTAATTAAAATGA
Source organism: Protopterus annectens (assembly GCF_019279795.1). Classification (NCBI taxonomy): domain Eukaryota; kingdom Metazoa; phylum Chordata; order Ceratodontiformes; family Protopteridae; genus Protopterus; species Protopterus annectens. The sequence goes on from NC_056727.1 coordinate 1,109,576,291, forward strand.
GCTAGCTTGCAGGTTAAAGAATACTAGAAAAACACAACACACCACAATAATATGTTTAAAATGGAAAGAAGCACTCTAACTGCAATGGGCTAAACAGAACACATGAAAAATACAATCCCTTCTCTATTTCTTTTATATAATGACATAGATTTTTTATTTATATATATATATATATATATATAAATAAAAAATCTATCACACAGAGCACACTCTGTTAACGCTAATCACTGGACAGCGAGAAAAAACAAAACAGCTAACCAACACTCTAACTACTACACACTCTACAAACCGGGTTGACAGAACCCTCTAATTTACACTAAGTATCAAACTACTGCTCAAGAAAGAGTCTACATCGCACACAAAAAGCTGGGATATTTGAGGCAAAGGAATTTAGACCTTAAAATAAACGATGGCCACAGATAAACAGCAGTGGAAACTAACAGTCTATTAAGTTCACTATCAAAAGAAGAAACTAAGTTATTAAACTATATAGAAGAGAAATATCAAGTTTACTATGCAGAAATAAAGTATTTATGAAAAACACTTATCCACAGCCAGTTGAAGCAGCAGATCTGTTTAGTGGCAAATAAGATCTGGGGAATTCCCTAGTGCATCATAGGACAGGGTGTAAGCCACAAGCTACTTGGAGACCTCGAGCTTTTGTAAACGGCCGAGTCGGAACAGAGGATCGGTTCCAAACCCAACCTGCTAAAATTGAAGGCGAGATAGGACAACATCACATCTAATACCTTCTTACTGTTTCAAAGTGGAAACAACAAAATGGCCAATGTAGATACCTTAGCCAATGTGCAACTCAGCCGAGTATCAAGAGATACCTCAAGTAATGCAAACACTGCTGTCCTTCGTGCTGAAAGTGTTAAAAGCAATGGCTTTACAAGCTAGGCAGAAAACTACATTGCATTTCTTGGAATAGAGTTTTATTGCATGGTTTGAAGCTTTGAATTCTCACATATAAACATCACAAAACTAGGCTTCTGTTGAAACTCTAAGGGCCATAACTGCAACCAATGAAACTGTGCAACAAAGTGTAAATGATAGGAAATGTACACAAAGTCAAAAGTGACATACCTTAAAGAGTATACCACTTTTACACAAGTACAACAATCTCTGTCAGTATACACAAGCAGTAGGAGCCTGTCAGTATACACAAGCAGTAGGAACAGAGGAGCATAGGAGGCCAAAGCTATTCTGCAAGAAAGGCTTTAAAAGGTGTAACATGAGTTTCAGAATTTTGTTAGAGCACCTTTTGCACCACTGCATCATCCTATGGATTTCCTACCTAGTGTTCCAAGTCTGTGCTATTTTGGCAAAATTCTCTGTGCTCCCTGGACCAACCCCAATAAGCCTTGGGTGGTCACAGAAATTACAGGCATCCTGGGAGTCGTGGCCACCACCATCAGTCCAAGGGTTTTCTTTGGCCTAAATTTTTACTTCCCCCTCCCACAGCAGCCTTTGTGGTTGTTCCTGAGTGGTGGGTGTAGGAAGAATCTCCCCACCTCCGCATCAGCTCGGCCAGGCCCACCACTATTCCCTTCTTTGGAAGATGCTCCCCATTGTGACATCCCCAGCCTCGATTAGCAGTCACCATGAAGAGCACTCATACAATTATTCATCCCTCCCCCACTAGTCCATCAGTTGCCAGAACTGCTACTTGAACTTGGGTTGGCTGGGTCATAGTCAGGACTTACCAGCTGAGTTTTATAATTTGCCATTATATGCTTGAATCATAACTTGTTTTCCCAAAGTGTTTTGATTCACTGCTCAGAGACACTTGCATGATGTGTTGCTGAAATTACTAACCAGACATTTATTTTCTTCACCTTCAGAAACTCAAGAGGGGCTTTTCAAATTTAACTGTTGTGGGGTGATTAGCTCAGCATAAATTATGAGGTGACTGCAGATTTAAAGCAGTTGAAGAACACAACATTCCTTATTTTGTATCATTACTACATTTAAAAGTAACAGTTTGGGTAGAAGCAAAAACTATTAGAAATCTGAATATTCATGTGTCCACTGCTGCCAATAGCATAACATTTTTGACACTAATCACCCACACTGGCATAGATTGCACAGTGATGGGACCATATTGTTTTCCAGACATCATGGAGAAGAAATTAGACCCTTTACCTTTCCAATTTCGTGCTAGACTTCAAATTTTTGTGGTTGAAATGAAGAAATGAGGGAAAGACCATCATGATTACATAACACTATAAAAATAGGTAACCAAAACACAGGATCACTGCTGAAGCAAAGTACAGCTGTGTAAGGTACACAGCTGAGAAATAACTAACATTAAATCATAACATTTGGGTTTATCCAGCTTTTGTTAACCTTTTCTACTGGACAGATTTTCATCATCTGTTATACTGCTCCCTATGAAGATCAAAAATGGTCTCTTGATGTGAAGGCACTTATGCAGGGTGTGCAGGCTTACACATCCAATATTACCATGGGCTTTTATCCATTGTTTCCAGTTAAATAAGGTCTTCACACCAAATATGTCTGTCACAAATTCCTCAGTGAAATAAATGATCATAATGTTGTTGTTGTGGTTTGTCTTTCGGCTTTTTCCCAGTAAGCGGTCGCCACAGCGGAACTCTGGTCCGCTAATGATTGGCAGTAGATTTTTTTACGAAATGCCAAGGTGCCAGCTTGACGCCCAACTTTCAACTAAGGCACGCCCATTTACCCATCCATGTCTTTTGAACGCTACCCAACCGCGGGGAGGACATGCAGACTCCACACAGAAGGCACTCCCAAGCCAAGCTGAGAATAGAACGTGAGAACCTCTTGCTGTGAGGTAACAACGCTACCGCTGTACCAAATGATCATAATAATGTCACAAATTCCCCAGTGAAATAAATGATCATGATAAATATAACAAGTAAAACTAAAACATTTTAGTATGAATAACTTAGGTTCATAGCTTAGTTGTTGTTGTATCTTTCGGCTTTTCCCGGTTAGGGGTCGACACAGCGGAACTCCGGTCCGCTAATGATTAGCAGTAGATTTTTACAAGACTTGCCAGGCCTGACGCACAACCTTCAATGAAGGTACGCCCACTCATGCACGTCTCCACACAGAAGACGCTTTAGCTGAGAATCGAACAGGACAACATCTTACTGTGAGGCGACAACACTACCGCAGCACCACCACCGCAGCACTACATTCATACTAGGCTAATTCTCCTTGTGGGCCATTTTAAGCATAGCCAATTAGCCCGTTTGATGCTTGAAATTAACCTATCCTGTTGGGAGCTTAGATTCACCTAACCTTTTCCAAAATCTATATTTATATATCTACCAATAAATATTAGACCAAAACAGATAACTGAAGGGGACCCATCTGTTGGGATGAAGCACTTACGAGATGCCTGTATCCACTAGTACTATGGGGTGCCTGACACATTTCTTTACTGGAATAATTACCAAAATAAATAAATAAATAAATACACATAAAACTGATTAAGTCAGTCTCAGTAGCCCCATTTGGCATAAATCAGTGCCTAAAACCTGAAGCTCATTTATCTGTACAGCTAAAGAAATGGACATAAAATAGGGCCTTCCAGGATCAGTACCTTAGATCTAATAATGTTGTTTGAAAAAAGGACGAATTAATTATGTATCAAAATTTAGGCTTTGCGGAGACAGTGGTGGCCTAGCAAAGAAAATGACTCTAAGGAATGCTTTGCATACCTTATGGGAGAGGTCAGCAAATTGTTGCAGAACACCTGGTAGAAAATGGATGTTGTCAAAAGGAGCCAAAAATATCTAAGGCCCTTCTTGTTGCCCATTCTGCAAATCTATGCTATTTCTTTTAGAGGCTTTCTTCATGTTGGACCCCTGGGTAGAGATAAGACTTCGGATGAGCATGGAAGGGTAAACATTATACCTGGCTATCAATGGAAGTAAAGAAAACAATAATGTCAGTCAAAGGAATGAGTTAGGATGAGGCTTTCAGGATGGGTGACTGAGCAAAGTTCTGAACGTTCTCAGTCAAAGAGCCTTCTTCAGAAGATGAAGCCACAAGATGGGAATCAATATTGCTGAAGCCAATGGGGAGCTATCCGAAGGACCTTGGACTCATTGGCTCTTTCTGTATGAAGCTTGGGAATAGTGGTAAGGAGGGAAATGCATAGGGTAGTCTTGTGGGCCACTTGTGGACTACAGCCTACCTAGGCTACTGCTGAGGAATGAGGAAAAAAAGTCACTGCATCTACGACCTGGTCATGGATACAAAAAGATCACAGCTAAGTTTGCTTCAACACCAGAAGAGTCTCCATGCAACTGACAAGCTTAGGACCACATCTGCAGCATCAAAGCTCAGTGACAATTTATCTAACAAAATGGTTTGACCTGAATAATAGATCACAGCCATAATTTCCTAGTGAATGCCAAAAGCACTTTGTAGGGGAGAGTCTTGAAGTGTAATAAGTACATCCATCATTTCCATGGCATTTATATACTCTGTGGCTTCCTGCTGTGATCACATTATTTGGCATGTTATGTCCTGACAAAGCCCCAATACCCCTGAGCTGAGGTGTCTGTGGTGACCACCACTGGTGGGCAAGGAAGGTGAAAGGTGCTCGCCAGAGCAAGAATGGATAAGATAATTTAACAGCAGTCTTCAAAGAACTGCAAATAAAGATCTGGGAAGATAGACAGTCCTAGGTTTGACACCATTGTGTTGGAAGGGTTCACTCTGGAATTCTCATGCGAAACCTGGTGTGAGTAACTAAGAAAACAGTGGTTACCATCATCCCTAGTGCTTTGAGGCATAGAATGGTACTGAAAGTTTTTACAGAAAAACATTCAACCTTCTACAGGCAAGTATGACTTTCACATAAAGCAAACTGAACCAGAAACCCTGTCTAGGTTGCATTCTATGAAAGAATGTTTGAAGGCTTCAGCTGTGACTTTGAAGTGCTCTGTGCAATGCCAAAGAGAGAAAAGTAAAAAGGAGAGAGTCCTGCGCTTTCACCAGATGCTCCTGCACTGGTATTGCAAGGAGATAATCATCTAAATAGAGAAATACCTTTGTTTCTTGCAGTCTCTGGTAGGCTGCTACCACAGCAATACATCTGAAGAACACCCTGGAAGACTGTGGCAAGACCAAATACAAACATGAAACTATTAAGGATTTCATTCTACCCAGAGAAACCTCCTCAATTCCTTTGGCTATTACAACATGCAAGCAAGAATCTTGGATATCTAGAGAACATTCGATCTCCTTTCATCAAGCAAGGGAGCATCTTTAGCACAGAGACCACTTCTAATGAGACTTTGTAGATAAACTGATTTTGATCACTTCAATCTAAGATAGGCCTGAGGTCCTTTCTTTTCTTCACAAGCAAAAAGAAAGTACCTGGGCACTTTCTGATTTGGTCAGACCTGCTGAACATCTCTTTTTTTCTGGAAAGAGAATCTCTTTTTGGTTGCCTGTCATTGATTGGTTGTGACACTGGGTAATCAGAGAGTAGCTTTAGTGAGGTGCAGAAGGAAATGTTGTGGTCTCTCCAGATAAATGTCCTGATGTATATGCCATCATGATGGCCCTCCATGCAAAATAATGGAAGGACATGTGATCCCCCCCACCTCTAAAAGCACAACAGCTGAGGTGTCCTTTAGGGACTTTGCTGGGACTGTTAAGCAGATGGTTGCCTAGAAACCTACTACTGTACTGATCATTTCTGCCTGTGGAACATTTCCATCCTGAAAAGAACCATAACTGCACTGGCTCTTCTCAAACTAGCAATTCTGCTGCTGCTTGGGGCCATGCTTGAATATCTATTTGCGATCCTAGTAAGCATTCTTTGTGATGCCTGAAAGCACACTCCACAGCAGTGACGATCCTGCCAACCCTCAGACTAGTTCAATGACTGGGGCCGACGGAACCATCAGAAGTGCATGAATTAGTGCTGGGATAGTTGACAACGAAGGGGAGAACACTACACGGATCTGTGAACCAATTGCATCCAAGTCATCCAGAACAAAGGCATTTGTTATATCAAGTAACAAAGCAGAGGGTGGAAGTGTAATCAGCACTAGGACATGCCCCAGTAAGGAAGAAGCCAGGACAGGGATATGTACACCTGCACTGGGAGCAAAGGGGGATGAGATTAAGCCCATCTTCACCTGAGCCTGGAACAAGGCCTCCATCATCTTGGAATAATCTATGTTCACAACAACACTTCAGTAGAAGGAGATTAAACACACAGATCTAGAAGAGGGAGGCCTAGAAGTTATACAGACTGCCTCAGTATCAGATGTTGGAGACAAATTGCATCTAGCTGCTTGAGGAGGATGAGAAGGTGCATCCTTAAAATAGCCTGATCTGTGTCTGAAATCAAAATGCATCCACCAATAAATATTCTTACCGTCTTCTCAACTCCACAACATGTCTTCAACAAATACACAGAAAAACTACTAAACTTTCTTGGAAAGAGCCAACTGTACCCGTTTCAACAGCCCATAAACAACGGTTATGTACTTGGTATCTGTGTTATCCTATTTCATTAGTTATCACGTCTGAGTCTTGGATCCAATGCCAGATCCAATCTGGCACACTACAGAGCAGATTCAGGGTTCAATCTCTTCCCACTCTCAAAATCCCCTTCTACCATCTAACCCTCAGATAGTTTGCTGACCAAGGAAGGGACATACTAGGGCATATGACTATTCAACTAGACAGAGAATGTTAACATCAAAACCACAAAAGGTGGTAGCTCAAGGCCTGAAAACCCAGCCTCTCCAGAACTACCAGAAAAAGGAAGGGGGGAAAGGGGGGGTGGGATGTGATGAATACTGAAATAGGATAATACAAATACCAAGTTATGGTAAGTACATAACTACTGATCTGATGTTATCCATTTCATTATTCATAACATCTGGGTCAGAATCCCCAGCTACAAAGAGCCCCGTGTAGCCCTAAGGAAGGATGTGCCTGAGCACTGTGTAACCAAAAGATGCTCAGCTACTGGAGATCATATCCAGTTTATAATGAGCCACAAAGGTGTGAGGAGTAGACCAAGTGGCCGCAGCACAAATCTCATCTAAGGACATCCTGGCAGGGAAGGCCGAAGAAGCAGCCACTGACCTAAGAGAATGTGCCTTAGGAGGACAAGACAGCTCCATCTTCCTCATAGAATAAACCACAGAAATACAAGTAGAGACCCATTCAGAAATCATTAATTTAGAAACCACTTGGCCATGTCTGTTAGAAGGAAAAAGCCATGAATAACTGGTCAGATTTCCTGAAGGGCTTAGTCCGATGCAAATAAAATCTCTGCTGTCAATGTACGTCCAAAGTATGGAGGAGATATTCACCCTTATTAGCAGGATTAGGAAAGAAAACAGGTAACTGGACATTTTGGTTGATATTTACTTCAATGGCTACTTTAGTCATAAAGGAGGTGTTAGTACGCAAAGTCACCCTGTCCTTATGGAAAACAATACAAGGTGGTTTAGAACATAAGGCCTGCAATTCAGAAACCCTCTTGCCCGAAGTAATGGCTACCAGAAATGCAGTCTTCCAAGAAAGATATCTGAGATCACAAGAATGGGCAGGCTCAAAAGGACTTTGGGTGAGAGATTACAGCATCAATCTCAGATCCCAAGGAGGGGCAGGATTTTTGATTGGAGGTCTAAGAAGAAATATGCCCTTCAATAAGGCCTTACACAACCTCAAGGAAAATGTAGGTCTAGCACTGGTGTCATAATTAGAAATGGCCGCCAACTGCAGTTGGATAGTCGAAAAGGTGGCCCCCTCCTGAAACAGGGAGGTTAAGAACAGAAAGATATCTGGTATGGGAGCTGAAAAAGGGGTCCAGACTTCATTCCACTGCCCAAAAAGAAAAATGCTTCCATTTACTGCAGTAGGCCTTTTGAGTAGAAGGCTTCTGTGAGGCTGGAATAATTTTCCTGGTGAGAGAAGCCAGCCTGGACTGCTTTACTATGATGTGAAGGGGAAAAACCACTCGGCCACTCTGACAAAAGATTGGGCGGATGTTCTGAGAGGTAAGAAATGAGATCTGGAACAGGATCTAGTATCCAAGGAGGATACTTGAGATGAGACCGGAGGAAGGGAAAAGTACAGTTTTGTACCTACCATAAATGTAGATGTTCCGATAGGCATGCATCTGCAGTCCTTACAAATGGGTTGTCCTGTTGTCAGGCAGCCCTTCGGTCGGCCAGATTCCAAAGTCTGGGTCTGGCCTCGGCTGGTGTCGCACTTCACCCGACGTCATAGCTGCAGTTCTTCGGGTATAAAGGCATCAGCCGACGCCATTTTCCTCAGTGTTTCTTGCTCCAGATGCCAGGTGCCCTCTAGGAAGGCTAAATTTGGATAAATGCAAATGGTTCCAAATAGTAGAGAGCAAACAAAAAATAAGCATGTATGTACATATATACAAACAAATACACCATAATAGATTCCCCCAGCTAGCTACAAGATGGGCAAATACCCTAGGAGTACCACAGAGGGGAAGGAGGGTGGGTAATCCTGACTGCAGATGCATGCCTATCGGACATCTACATTTATGGTAGGTACAAAACTGTACTATGTCCTTCAAGGATGCATCTGCAGTCCTTACAAATGGGTAGAATACCATAGCCAAACTGGGGGAGGAGGAGAAATAAGATTATGGTGTAGTTAAGATTCCTTGCAAAACAGCAGTGGCAAAACCTGCTCGGGATCTGAAGTATAAAGGTAAATTATAATGCTTGGCAAATGTATGCACGGAGCTCCAAGTAGCAGCCTCTAAAATGTCTTTGGTAGCCACTCCTCGTAAAAAAGCTGTGGTAGTGGCTGTAGCCCTTGTAGAGTGAGGCCTGATGTTTTCTGGAGTTTTCTTTCCATGGTAGGAGTAACAAAATCTAATGCAATTTCCTATCCACTTAGAGATTTGTCTGTTTTGAAATTGCTTTTCCTTCCATTCCTGTTGCATATGCTACCAGTAGCTGGTCAGTTTTTCTATTGCTCTTGGTCCTGTCCAGGTAGTAACGTAATTGTCTATGTACATCCAAGGTATGCAGAAGTCTTTCTCCCCTGTTTTGTGGGTTGGGAAAGAATGTAGGTAGGTGGATAGCTTGATTTAAAGAGACCCTGGAGACCACCTTTGGCATAAAAGTAGGATTTGTTCTCATGGACACTATCTTGATGGAAGATCAGGAAGGGCTGTACTGCCATTAATGCCTGTAGCTCAGATACCCTTCTTGCTGAAGTGATTGCAAGCAGGAAAGCAGTTTTCCATGATAAGTACTGTAATTCTGCTGTTGCTGCTGGCTCGAAAGGAGGGAGTGTCAACTTTTCTAGCACAAAGTTCAAGTCCCATGCTGGCAATGGCGGCTTCTGGGGTGGCTTTACATTTTTAATCCCTCTCAGAAACTGCCTGAGCAGAGGATGTGAGAATACTGGAGGATCCAAGTTGTATTCTGCTGAAATAGCTGATGCATGAATCTTAATGGAAGAATAGGATAGGCCGTTGTGGAAGAGCTCTGCCAAGTATTCCAGGATGTTAGCTATGTTTACCAGTGACACATTCTCTCCTTTTACAGTACTCCAAATGAAATATCTTTTCCATTTTGCTGAATATTTTTTTCTTGTTGAGGGTCTGCGAGCCTCCAAGATAATGTCTTTAACCCTTTGAGATAAATCTGGGTTATTTGGTCTTATGCAACGTTCCAGGCAGTCAGCTGCAGTGTTTTCAGGTTTGGATGCAGGGTTTTGAAGTTGTTCTGTGTTAACAGCAAGGGAACTAGGGGCAGAGGCCATATTTGTTCCCGAGACATACTCCTCAGTAATTGGTACCAATGTTGCCTTGGCCAGTCTGGAGCTATCAGGATGATCCTTGGACGGTCTTCTTTGATCTTCAGTAGCACCTTGTGCATCAAAGGAAGAGGTGGGAATGCATATGCTGCCAGGTTTGTCCAACTGAAAGATAGGGAGTCCACTTTCCAAACAAGTGGGTGGTATGTCCTTGTGCAGAATTTTTTCAGTTGGTGATTGTGTGGGGATGCAAATAAGTATATTTCTGGCAGTCCCCATTTCCCTGTAATGGTTTTGAAGATGTCCGGATGCAGCATCCATTCGTGGGCATCCGTGGTAGTTCTGCTTAGGATGTCTGCTAGTATGTTTTCTTTTCCTGGCACAAAAATTGCTTGTAGCTGAATGTTGAAACTCAGTGCCACATTCCAGAGGTCCATTGCCATCCGGCATAGAGGGTATGAATGTGTGCCTCCCTGTTTGTTGATGTACCACATAACTGTGGTGTTGTCCGTCCTTATCAGCAGTTGACCCTGTTGAAGAAATGATCTGAATGCCTGAATTGCCAGTTTTACTGCCAGCATTTCCTTTTGATTTATGTGTAGGTGCAGCTGGTCTTGAGTCCATAAGCCTTGTATGCACTTGTCCAGCATGTGTGCTCCCCAACCGAGGTCTGAGGCGTCTGTTGTGATGGTCTGGCTTGGTTGAGTGCTGTGGAAGGGCAGTCCCTTGTTTGATTGACAGGCCTGGGCCCACCATTGGAATTCTTGTTTCAGGCATGGAATTATTGGAATTTGGGTTTCTAGGCTGTACTTGTGCTGAGACCATAAATTCCTTAGGTACCACTGTAACTTTCTCATATGTAGTCTGGCATGTGGAATTAATATTATGCAGGATGCCATGTAACCGAGAGCTTGCAGGACTTTTCTTGCTGTTAGCTGGTTCTGCTTTGTTAATGCCATGAAGTAGAAAGGGAGTTGTTCCTGTTTTTCTACGGTCAGGAATGCCATTTGTTTTGTTGTGTCCAAATCTGCACCCAAGAAGGTTATCCTTTGGGATGGTATCAGCCTTGACTTTTTTATACTGACTGTGTATCCCAGGGCTTGTAGTAGATGAATGACCCTTTCCAAATCTTTTGTTAATTTGATTTTGTTGTCCGCTTGTAACAGGCAGTCGTCCAGGTAAGGGAAAATTTGAATTCCCTGAAGCCTGCAATGAGCAATTACTGATGCCAGGCATTTCGTGAATACTCTGGGCGCAGTAGATAAGCCAAAGGGCAATGCTGAGAATTGATAATGCTCTGATCCTGCAAGAAATCTGAGGTATCTTCTGCAATTTGGTCGTATGGGGACGTGCAGGTATGCCTCCTTGAGATCTAGAGTTACCAGCCAAGACTCCTTGCCCAGCATGGGAAGAAGCTGCTGTAAGGTCAGCATTTTGTATGTGTTTAAAGCGGACAGGTCGAGAATAGGTCTCCATTGGTTTTCTTTTCTTGGTACCAGGAATAGTCTGGAGTAAAATCCTTGCCCTTGTTCCATAGATGGTACCCTTTCTACAGCTCTCATCCTTAGTAAGTGAGTTATTTGTTCTAGAGCTTCTGTCTTCTGATTTGGAGGTAGGTTTGGCACTCCTCTCTTCCTTGGTAGAGTATGGAAGTGAAACCTGTAACCTTGGTCTATTGTCTGTAAAATCCATTTGTCTCCTGTGATGTAATGCCAGTTTACTGAAAATAAGGCTAGCTTCCCGCCTAAGGGCGCCTCTAGTTGTTCCCTGGTAGGCGGTGCTAGAGCCAAGTCACTGTGATTGTCCTGTGGAAGTGGTGGTGGCTGGATCTGTGGCTGTACCTCGTTGGTTGTTAGCCTGCCACTGACATCCCCTGTAGGCACCTCTGGATTGACCCCTGCCTCTTGAGTGCCTATTCCTGCCTCTCGGAGCTCTGGCAGTGTCTGGAAAGGACCAATTCTTGGAAGGCCAGTTCCTGCTAAACCTTGGAGGCTGGACCTGCAAGAAATCCTTGACTGTCTGGACAGATTTTGCTTTATCTTCCACCTTCTTCAGCACCTACTGCGCAGGGGAGCCAAACAAATTGAGCTTATCCATGGGAGCATCTAGGAGCTTTGATTTAACATGGTCTGGTAAGGACTGCTCTTTTAACCATGCATGTCTTCTGATCACTGTGCCAGTCATGGCTGATCTAAAGGAAGCCTCCAGTGCATCATAGCCGCATTTTAAGGAATGATTACTGACCTGCTGAATGTTATGTACCATTTCCTGTACAGATTTTTTGTCTAATGGTTCATCCGAGGACAGTTGTTTAGTTAATTGGTCTAACATAAATTCCTGATACTGAATCATGTGGAATTGACAGTTCAAAGCCCTAGCTGAAAGAGTAGCAGAAGTGTAAACTTTTTTACCCCATCTCTCTAAGGATCTAGATTCCCTTTCAGAGGGGAGGGGGTTTTTGGTAGAAGAAGCTGCTACAGCCTTGGGTCCCTGGGAGATAGTTTCGGGATCTGCAAAAGGGGCCTTATACAAATGATAATGTGTGTCCGGAACCCTGTAGTACCTATCGGGCTTAGCAGGGGCCGGAGGAAGAGAATCAGCAGTACAAGCATCATTAAAAGCATCATCCACAACAGTAAGTACTGGAGGAATGGCTAAAGGCCTGTGCTGTGGCAAATGCAAAAAGGTTATAAGCCTTTTCCTAGAGTCTGAAAAATCCTGGCCCTGCCATTGAAATTGTTCCCTCATAGCATGCAAGGTTTCCCCAAAAGAAAATTCCTCAGGCGGAGAGGCAGAAGGAATGGAGTCTTCTGCATCAGAGTCCTCATAAGGAGAGAAGGGGCCTTCTGGAGAGTTTGAATTATCTGATTCATCAGAGGAGCCATCAGAAGAAACTGGCTCAGGGGGCTCTACTCTAATCCTCTTCTCTGGAGGTGGGTGAGAGGCCCTGTCTGGATGTGGTTGGGATCCCGGATTAAAGAAATGAGATCCTCTGCTAGACTAAGCATTTGTGAACTAGAGCTAGGCCTGTGAGAGGGGTCTTAGCAGGCACAGTTTTGGTAGTTTTAGCTGCTTTAGCCCTGGCAAAGGCCTTAATCGACATGGATGCAGGAGGCCTAGCAGCTCCACATGCAGGGGTAGAAATATCCAAAGGGATAGTATCAGATAAATCCTGCGAACCTGCAAGAGCAGGTGTGATTTCAGTAGCAGATTCAGCCTGGCTTGATGAAGCCTCGGTAATTGGCAAGCTTTCGGCCGAAGGAAGAACCGTGGACTCTGTTTCAGCCGAAACCGAGACACTCGAGGTTGGCTTAACCGCGGTTTCGGCCGAAACCGCGGACCGCGAGTGTCAGTCCTTTTCCTTGTGTTTTTTAGAAATTTGCGTAGTCGGAGTATCCGACGGCATAATATAAGCGAAATCGGAGCCGAAAAACTCTTCAGCAAATTCCGACCGACGTCTAAGTGTCCGTCGGTTGAAAGAATCACAGGCTAGACAAGCTGCTACGTCGTGGTCTGGGCCTAAGCAAGGTAAGCAGTAAGAGTGGAAATCTTTATGAGGTATTTGTTTCCCACAAGTTAAACAGTTATTCACTTTTTCTGACATCGGCTGAGGCAAGAAAGAGTCCCCAATGGGGTACTTAGCTTTTTAGAAGTCTTCGGTACTTGTAGTAGTAATCTCTGGTTCTGACCGACCGGCACTTGCGAACAGCTTCTGCTTCGGGCGCCACGTGGCAAGAAAGACTGAGGAAAATGGCGTCGGCTGATGCCTTTATACCCGAAGAACTGCAGCTATGACGTCGGGTGAAGTGCGACACCAGCCGAGGCCAGACCCAGACTTTGGAATCCGGCCGACCGAAGGGCTGCCTGACGACAGGACAACCCATTTGTAAGGACTGCAGATGCATCCTTGAAGGACATCCACACCCGACGAGACCAGAAGAATCATGGAACTCCTCATTCTGAAGGCTTTCTGAAGTTCTTTGGGGATCAATGGAAGGGTAGGGTAAGCATAAAGGAGACTCAGAGGGTCAATCGTGAACAAGAGCGTCCCTCAAGGACTGCCCCTCTGGAAGAATCTGGGCAAAGTACCTGCTGCATTTGTTGTTCAATGGGAAGTGAGAAGATTGCAACAAGGGTGGCCCCAATGGGCAAAAATCTGAGATGCCACTGATGGATTGAGGGGACCACTCATGTGGCGTCAAGACAGATCTGCTTTGTGGGAGCTGTGAAGAGCAAATCATCCAGGTATGGAAAGACATGAAATCCCTGAAGCCTCAGTACGCCTCTATGACTGCTAAGCATCTGGTGAACACCCTGAAGGCTGTGGCGACTCCAAATGGTAAGGCTCTGAATTGAAAATGATCAGCTCCGATCCAGCAGTACAGGTGCCTCCTGGAGCGCTTGTCTATCTTGATATGATAGTAGGCATCCTGGAGGTCTATGGAACACATCCATTCATCCTTCTGTAGTAGGGGCAGATTGGACTGAACAGTGACCATCCAGAACTTTGACTTCTTGACAGACAAATACAGCTTCCAGAGGTCCAAAATTTGACATGGGTTCCTCCCCCTTGTTTGGCAACAAAAAGAAGCATGAATAGGTTCCGGATCCTCTTTGACCTGTGAAGATCTCCGGGATGGAGCTTTTTTCTAGACGTGCCAGAACTTCTAGTTGGGCCAGTTCTCTCTGACCAGGTGGCACATCAGGGAGAACCTTGTTGGTAATCGGGGGTGGTTAGGAACAGGGAATGTAATAAAGTACAGTTATGTACACTTACCATAAATGTAGATGTTAGAGTGTATTCATTGTTGCAGTCATCACACTTGGGTCATCTCCCTGCAGGTAGCCCTCAGTCGGCCCGAATACCAAAGACTTAGTATTTCTGCATTGGTTGCTGTTGCTCCAGGACTGACGTCAGATCATCAGGGGTATAAAAACAGGCAGCAGACGCCATTACATCAGTTTTCTTAACCCAAATGTAGAGGAGCCCCCCAAATAGAGAGCTAAGTTATGGTGGGAAAAACACCACCAGTAAAAAGTAAATACCAGTACCCTTGAAAGGGATGAGTACTAGACACAGAGAGGAGAGAGCGAGAGAGACAAGGGGGCAACAGGGAGGGAAACCAGGACTGCAACAGTGAATACACTCAAAAATCTACATTTATGGTAAGTGTACACAACTGTACTATGTTCTTCATGTTTCACTGTTGCAGTCATCACACTTTGGTGGATTCCCAAAGCTGAAGAAGGGTGGAGGCAGTCAAGAAGAGTTGGGGCTGGTTAGTATGCCTTGCAGGACCTGCTGTTGCAAAACCTGCCCTGGATTTGGAAAAGATAGGCAGGTGGCAATGTTTGGTCAAGGTGTGTACAGAACTCCAGGTAGCAGCTTCCAAGATGTACCTGCTAGGGACTCCCGAGAGGAATGCTGTAGAGGTAGAAGTTGCCCTAATGGAGTGTGTTCTGACCCCCTGAGGGGTTGGCTTCCCATGGTGCTTGTAGAACCTGTAGTAGAAAAGGATGCAGTGTGCTATCCGTTTGGAAATTGTTTACTTTGAAATGACCTTGCCCTCTGCCCTTGGTGCAAAGCTGATTAGTAACTGGTCAGATTTCCTGAAGGGCTAAGTCCTATCAAGGTAGAATCTAAGCTGTCTGTGCACATCCAAGGAGGGCAGGATCAGTTTCCCTTTATTTTGAGGATTAGGGAAAAAGGTTGGTAAATAGATAGATTGGTTGAGAGCAACACTGGACACCACTTTTGGCATAAAGGAAGGGTTAGTCCTGAGGGAAACCTTGTCGGCATGGAAAATAATGAAGGGTTCCACGGCCATAAGTGTTTCTAGCTCAGACACTCTTCTAGCTGAAGTGATGGGCAGAAGCAAGGCTGTTTTCCAAGAGAGGAATTTTAACTCTGCTGATGCTGCAGGCTCAAAGCGGGGTAGCATGAGCTTTTCCAGTACAAAGTTAAGGTCCCAGGCAGGGCTGGATGCTCTCTTAGGTGGCCTTAAGTGGTTTGCCCCCCTCAGGAACTGTTTGATAAGAGGGTGAGAAAAGAGGCGGCTCAGTGTTGTAATGAGCCAAAATGGCAGAGGCATGGATCTTAATGGAGGAGAAGGATAGGCCTCTGTGAAGGAGATCTGCTAAATAATCCAGGATTACAGACAGGGAGGGCAGAGTTGTGTCCTCTGCTTTAGACTGTATCCAAGAGCAGTACCTTTTCCACTTATCAGCAAAGATTTCCTTGTACTGGGTCTTCTGGCTTCAAGAATGACACCCAGCACCTGCTTGCTTAGGCTGGTTACTGGGGTAGAGTTCAAGGAATAAGCCATGCTGCAAGAATTAGGGTTTGTAGTTGTGGATGCAAGATCTGTCTCCCCTGTTGAGAAAGGGTTCTGGTGTAGGTGTCAGGGTGGCACCAGTAATAGGTTGCGCAGGAGTGGGTACCAGTGTTGGCGTGGCCAGTCTGGGGCAATCAGAATCGTCCTTTGTCTGTCCTGTCTTATCTTGAGCAATACTCTTGAGAGAAGGTGCAGGGGTGGGGGGGAAGGCATAGATCGAGAGATTTACCCACTGGAAGGATAGGGCATCCACTTTCCAGGCCGGTGTCCCGGTACAGAATTTGCTGAGCTGATGATTGCAGGGGGAGGCAAAGAGCTCCACCTCTGGGGTCCCCATTTCTGAATCAGAAGGTTGAAGGTGCTGGGTTGTAGTTGCCACTCGTGTGGGTCTAGGAGATTTCTGCTTAAGCCATCTGCCAGTGAGTTTTGTTTGCCTGGCAGGAATTGAGATTGCAGATGGACCTGCATGTCAAAGGCAGTGTTCCCCAGGGCCACGGCTAGCCTACAGAGTGGGTAACAGTGGGTTCCCCCCTGCTCGCTGATGTACCACATAACTGTGGTGTTGTCAGTTTTTATTAGCAGGTGTCCTGGTGAGAGTAGGGATACGAAAGCTGACGGAGCGTGCTGCACAGCTAGCATCTCTTTTTGGTTGATGTGCAGAAGAATTTGACTTGGGCTCCAGTGACTCTGAATGCACTTGCCGCCCATGTGTGCCCCCCATAGTCTGATGCATCTGTGGTTAGGGTCTGGGTGGCGCGGGGTTGAATAAAGTGCAATCTCTTGTTGTGGTTGCATGCTGTTGCCCACCAAAGAAACTCTGTCCTTAGACAGGGTATTACAGGAATGATGGCTTCCAGGTCCTGAGAATGTTGGCACCAAAGACTTAAGTGCCATTGAAGTTTCCTCATATGCAGTCTGGCATATGAAATTAGTAGGATGCATGAGGCCATGAACCCTAGGGCCTGCAGGATTTTCCTTGCGGATAGCTGGGTTCTGGTGCCCATTTGAGTAAAGTAGTCTGTCAGGTAGGCTTACTATTCTGGAGTGAGGAATGCCATCTGGGATGCTGTGCCCAAGCTTGCTCCCAGGAATACAATCTTTTGACTGGGGACTAGTTTTGATTTCTCTCCATTGATGTATACCCCAGGGAGGTTAGAAGGCTTTGTGCAAATGTCAGGTGCTGCAGCAGCACTTCCTGACTGTCTGCCTGAACTAGGCAGGTTGTCCACATACGGGTAAATTTGAATATTTCTCTGTCTGCAGTAAGCAATGGCTGGAGCCATGCATTTTGTGAATTCTCTGGGAACAGTGGATAAGCCAAAGAGAAGTGCAGAGAACTGATAATGCATAGATACTGCCCTGAAGCTTAGATATTTCCTGCATGACTACATAATAGGGATGTGCAGATTGGGTTAAGTCTAGGATAACTAACCAGGCATCTTTGGCTAGCATAGGTAGAAGCTGCTGCAGGGTGAGCATTATGAATATTGGTACCACTAGGAAGGTGTTGAGAATTGAAAGATCTAGGATTGGGCACCAAGTGCCCTCTTTTCTGGGTACCAGGAAAAGTCTGGAATAAAATCCTTGACCTATCTGTTCCACAGGAACAGGCTGAATTGCCCTTATAGAGAGCAGGGATTGAACTTAGTTTTGTGCCTCTGCCCACTGGTTTGGAGGAAGGTCTGTGAACCCTTTTGGGGTTGCAGTGAGTGGAAGTAAAATTTGTACCCCTGGGATACAATGTTGAGGACCTGTCAGCCTTTGGTGATGGAAATCCAGTTTTTTGCATGAAGGGCAAGTTTTCCTCCTAGGGGCACAAGCAGTTGGGCAGAGGTGGACAGTGGAGTTGAGAAGTCATTGGGAATTCTTTCTGTAAGGGGTTGGTTTAGTACTCCCTGCTTTAGAGGTGGAGGCACTCCATTGCTTAGATATCTGCATACCCTGAGACTGTCGTCTGGGCAGTCTGTTTCCCCCTGGGTCTAGTTTGAGATGGCCTTGAGGGGCCTGGAAAGGACCCATGTTTCGAAGGGTAATGCCTACTGAATCAAGGAGGCTGTACTTGCAGGAATTCTTTGACTGTCTGCATAGATTTAGCTTTTACTTCCATCTTTTTAAGAACATCATCTGCTTTGGTGCCAAAGAGCTTGCCCTTGTTCAAAGGACCATCTAATAACTTTGATTTGACATGGTCTGGCAAGGTCTGCTCCTTAAGCCAAGTATGCCTTCTCAGTACTGAACTAGTAACTGCTGTCCTGCAAGATGCTTCTAGGGCGCCAAAGCCACACTGCAATGTATGCTTGCTGACTTGGCTTGCAGAATGCATAAGCTCATGCAATTCTTTATTTTCTGCACAATCTGTAAAGGTACCTATTTTTTGCTTAATAAGTTCCATAATATGTTGTTGGTACTTTAGCTTGTGAAACTGACAATTCAAAGCCCTAATGGCAAGAGTTGCAGAGCTATATACTTTCTTACATCATCTGTCCAGAGCTCTGGAATCCCTGTCCGAAGGGGTGGTATTCTTAGCTGTGGTTGCTTTGATACCTTTGGGCCCCTGGGAGATGACCTCTGGGTCAGCAGTAGGATTTTTGAAAAGGAATTTGTGAGAGTTAGGTACTCTGTAGTACCTGTCTGGTTTCCTATGAGTAGGGGGGTAAAGTATCAGGAGTTAAACTGGATTCCATATGCTAAAGGCCTATGTTGTGGCAAATCTAGAAATTCTCGGAGTCTCTTTTTGGACTGAGGATAGTCTTGGCATTCCCAGTGGAAATGCTCTCAAAGTATGCAAGGTTTCACCAAAAGAAAGATCCTCTGAAGGAGAAGCCGAGGGAATGGATTCCTCTGCATCTGAATCCTCATAAGCAGATAAGGGTATGTCTTCATAATCGGATACCTCAGAGTCGTTGGACTCTTCGTCTGTTGAAGCTGCTGGGGACAGGTCTCTCTCTCTTAGCAGGGGAAGGCTGACTTCCCCTAATCAGCATAATAAGGTCTTCTGCCATTTTAAGCATTTGATGATGTGGCAAGGGAGCAGGTGCATGTGCCTTGGTCATCGGTTCTTTAGGTGTAGCGCATACTCTTGGCCTTAGAAACTCTGTAGTTTTAGACAAAACTGAAGACATGAAAGAAGTTGTCTGTTTGTGTCAAACATCAGCAGTGCAAAGAACTTCCTCAGAAGTAGGTGCCTGCTCAGCAGCTCCAGACCCACCCAGGGACATCCGCAGGTTCCATAGTCGAAGAAGAGTCTTGTGGCATGCTGGACTCCAAACTGGTCTTGGTAGAGACCTGTGAATCCATTGAAGCAGGCATCAGGGGCTGGGAAAGCACCTCACTGAGTACCGGTAAACTGGCGACTAGCTTAATGGAAGTGTCGTTGGCAAGTTTGGACCTGTGCGGTCTCTCTCTGTCTTTATCCTTAAGTTTTTTCGGAAGATTGGTAGTAGTTGGATGGCTTACTGAAGTCATTTTGGAATACAGAGATAGAGAACAAAAGTATTTAGTGACAAAAATGGCCCATCGACGAATCATTCGGGTGTTGACCAAGGCACAAAAGCAACAGCGAGGTACGTCGTGGTCTGGGCTTAAACAGGTGACGCAGTAAGAATGGAAATCTCAGTGTGGCATTTGCTTTCCATCGGCAAGACAATTGTTAACGTTTTCTGACATCGGTTAGAGCAAGAAAAAAGGGTCCCCAACGGGGTACTTAACTTTAGAAGACTTCAGGATAATTAAATTTGGAAACAAATACTCAGGTAGTGGTCGACTGGCACTTGTGCGAATTGCTTCTGCTTCAGGCTCCTTGGCAAGAAAGGCTGATGCAATGGCGTCGGCTGCCTGTTTTTATACCCCTGACGACCTGCCGTCAGTCCTGGAGCGACAGCAACTGACGCAGAAATACTAAGTCTCTGGTATTCAGGCTGACTGAGGGCTACCTGCAGGCAGATATAACCCAAGTGTGAGGACTGCAACAGTGAAACACGAAGAACATCCCCCAGATATAATCTTGGGCACTCAACTGTTTGTTATGGATACCCAGGCACTTAGGTGCAATGAAAAACAACACCTGACCACCTCCAGGGTAGGACAGCTGGGCAACAACTCAGGGGTGCTGAAAAGGCTTCTCGGAGAAGGGTTCCCTGGAGCCCTGATTTTGGGGACCCCCTCTGCCCCATGGGCAGCATCTACCACTAAACCCCCTTCCCCCGCCTCTGGAAGAGGAATCCTCTGAAGCATCCTGAAAGGAACCCTGCGACTTGTGGAACCAGAGTTTTCTTACTTCCCCAATGGTTTTTGGAAAAGGACCTTTGGGGAGTAGAAAATCTGATCCTAACCAACAGAGTCTTGCCTGCTCACTGCGAGATAAGGTTTCTTTGACAGATGGTCCAAAAAGCAAGGAACCATCAAAAGGGGAATTAGTACAGGATAATTTGAAGGGTTCTGTGAATCCAAATAACCGCATCCAGGCATGATGCCTGATGGCAATGCCCACACCGTCCGCTTCAGTGGTGCCCTCCACTGCATGGGAAATTAACCTCCTCGAGGAATTGGCAATGGAAGAAAGAGTGGTGAGCTTGGGAGACACCTTCTTAAGGTCCTCTGTTGGCATCAACTCTGAAACAGACTTGGTGTGCCCTAAGACCAGATCTCTTTGGAGGCAGGTAACATGCACCAAATGTCTTAGGGCTCTCGGGCCAAAAGTGGCTGAAGCATAAATGCACTTCCCATATCTGTCAATCAACCGGGACTCATGGTCTGGAGGATGGACATTAAAGCTGTGTTCCGCCAGCTCCTTTTTTGTGGTTGCAGCAACCACAATAGTATAATCTGGCACTCCCTTGCTCCAGTGCATCCTGCCTGTGGGGAAGGGCTCAAAAACTTATCAGCTTTTTTTGGAACCGGTTCCACAATGTCAGGTTCTTTCCATGCCCTGCATGCAATAAGATCAATAAGCTCATCCACAGGGGGAAGACCTAGGAAGTAGATGGGCCTGTCCTGAATGCCTTCAGGAACACAGATTCCTCTGAAGACAGGGGTTGGGGAGACCAAATGCCTTTCTGCTTTAACAGATCCAAAATGTCCCCAAAGGAGATGCCATCTGGTGGAGATCTGGAGGATCAGTTCCTCTCATGAAAAACTGTATCCTCTGTAGGAGACTCCAAAGGGGAGTCCAAGTGCCTTCTCTTACACAGTCCCTTCTGAGGAGGCTCTTCTGTAAGGGGCTCAGGAGAGGACTTGGAAGAGAGGGGATCCCCAGTGGTTCTTGACGCCTGTTGATGCCTGAAGGTTATCTCAAAAGGACTGACTCTGGACAGGATGAATGGGCTCAGGACACATGACCGCAATGGACTGGGACATTCCTGGCAGGGGGAGAACATTGCTCCAACTTGGAGAAAGGGCTGCCTGACGACAGGACAACCCATTTGTAAAGACTGCAGATGCATCCTTGAAGGACATCATTACTCCAACTTGGAGAAGGCCTGCTCTACCAGCAAAAAAGGCAAAGGACTCTAGGTAACTCCTTCCTGCCCCCTGTAGTCAAAACCACAAAGGCAAGGGGGAGCACAGCCTGCCCCAGTCCCGGGCCCCCTCAGACAGTCCTGGACCCAAGCTGTCGACAGCTGATTCCCCCAAGGGAAGGGACCGATCCAAAAAGCCCAGGCCAGAACCCCTCACCAGGGACCTAGTGCCACCCTCCTGGGGTGAGACCTGCTCTGGTCCGATGCCACAGGAGCCAAGGTTGTCAGGGACCCTGGAGAAACAGGGAAAATGGACATTCCTGGATCCCCCCGATGCCTCCCTAGGGAAAACTGGGACCTGGGATTCCAAACCTGCAGGAATCAATAGAGAATCCAACTGAGGAGCTGGGGACCTCCCAGAGCACAAGCGGGCTGGGGACGCCAAAAGACTCATCTCTATCGGGGTCCTAAGAAAATTCCTCATCATCCTGTCCATGTCTGAAAGTAAGATGCTGCTGGAGGATTTGGACGAGGCTGAAGAATGAGTGGACTTGGAAGGGGAAGCCCTCTGGGATCCTACCACTCTGTGGCGCTCCTGATCTGGGGAATGACTCGTGTCTATGATCCAGACACTTCAGATCCCTAGGGGATCTGACTGGGGAGCCCATAACTAGCATCGGATCCAATGAAGGTGTGATCTGAGCCCTGGAGAACAACCTGTTTTGGATCCAAGGGAGCTAATGGAGCTGAGGGAACAGAGGTATGAGCCAATGGTTTCCAATCCGAGGAGACCTCGTTACCAGAAGACAGATCCTGAGCCTTAGGATCCAAACATGCCAAGGACTGCTTCAGATCCAGAGGCCTAGGATCCGAAAGCCTCAGATGTTTTTCAGCAGGCAAAGGAGAAGCCCCCGGAGACTTTCCTCTTGACGTCTTTCTGGCTGCTGGAAGAGGGGAGCCCGAAACAAATCCAACTCCAGAGGACTGAATGCAATACAGACTGATCATTCAGCCTTGAAGTGGTCGAATACCAGACAATACACACATTTCTTGCAGGCATCAGAATTTGGCATCTTCCTCCCATAAGAACAAATTTTAAATGTAGTAGGCTCGTCTGACATGCCTACCAATAAACACATGCACAATACAAACACCAATTTATAGAAACACACACACACACACACACACACACACACACACACACACACACACACACACACACACACACACAAAACTAAAAAAGGAATTTGAAATAAACAAATCCCACAGACTCAATAAAAAACTAGACTAAGGGGGAGGGATATGGGAAAAAAGGCATCAAGTGCTGAAAGGGGAAAAAAAGGCAAAGGAAACAGCCTAATGCTGAATGTGATCTAAATAGGGAAGGGAGGAAAGAAAAGAAACTAAGTAGTAAAAATACAGAAACACACAACTGTACAAAAAAATCCAAGAAAAGGCTTAACCCACACTGTGAGCCAAGAATAGTGTCTATAGCTAAACATGGCAAGAAACATGGTAGAAGGGTATTATGGGAGTGGAAGGAGCTTGAGCCTTAAATCCGCTCTGTAAAGTGCCAGATCAGATCCGCCATCAGATTCAAGACCCAGACATGATGAATAAGGAAAAGGATAACATCAGATCATAGACAAACTCTTGATGCTAGCACTCCACTTACCAACTCTCTAACAAATATCTTCTTCCATGATGACCCCCCACCTTTCCCAACAAATATCAAACCAAGACACAAGCTCAGACTGCAATTAACTCATTAAAGCCTAGCTGGACCTTACCTGGAACCTGCACCTAATATATCAGACACCAAACTTCTCATAAATAAACAGTTCATCCAGAAATCATCCAGGTCTACTATAACAAGGATTTGGCAGAGTCCTGCATAGATGCAGGCACCATGCACTGACATTTTCACAGTAAAAGTACACTTGAAATTTCACAAATACCTAGTTTCACACAGGGAAACTAGTCTATGGAGTGACAAGTATGGCCCCTGAGCTGCAAATCAAACACTCCTGACTTTATTCTATATTCTCACAGCAAAGTACAGTTGTGTACACTTACCATAAATGTAGATATTCGAGTGTATTCACTGTTGCAGTCATTACATTTGGGTAATCTGCTGGCAGGTTGCCCTCAGTCAACCTGAATTCCAAAGTCTTGGGTTCTGCATCAGTTGCTGTCTTCTCTTCCATGACGTCAGGTCTATAAAACATGCAGCCGACGCCATTTTCTTTAGTTTTTCTTGCCCCCGATATCAGGTGCCCCCAAAAAGGTAGCAATATTCTAAATATATATATATATATATATATATATATATATATATATATATATATATATATATACATACATATATATATACACACATACATACATCAATATAAACTTTACCTTCATCTACAAGCAAATACACCACATAAGTTGTAGAAGATAGAAAAGGAAAGATGAACTGTAAAATGACAGGGGGATGGCGGAAAGGGTAACCTGGACTGCAACAGTGAATACACTTGAACATCTACATTTATGGTAAGTGCACACAACTTTCACTATTGCAGTCATTACATTTGGGTAGAATCCCAAAGCTATGGTTGGGAGGCTGGAGCTAAACAGCAATAGGTGAGGCTATAAGGCCGTGCAGCACTGCAGTGGCAAAGCCTGACCTGGACTTAAAGAGTAGAGAGGCAAATGGTAATGCTTTGTAAAGGTGTGAACAGAAATCCAAGTAGCAGCCTCTAGAATGACCTTGGTTGGTACTCCTCTAAGAAAGGCTGCTGAAGTAGCTGCAGCCCTGGTGGAGTGAGACCTAATGCCCTTGGGCACAGGTTTGCCATGGTAGCAGAACCGGATACAATGGCTTATCCACTTTGAAATTGTCTACTTTGAAATAGCCTTGCCTTCTGATCCTGCAGCATATGACACTAGTAATAGCTCAGTTTTTCTTAGAGCTTTAGTCCTGCTCAAGTAGAATCTTAGCTGTCTGTGTACGTCCAAGGAATGCAGAATTCTCTCCCCTTTGTTCTGCAGATTTGGATAAAAAGTTGGTAGATGAATTGTTTGGTTGTATCAGCGGTAGCAGCTGGTTCAAATGGAGGCAGGGTGAGCTTTTCCAACACATAATTGAGGTCCCATGCAGGTAATGGTGATCTTCTAGGAGGCCTTAATTTTTGGCTCCTCTAAAATACTGCTTTAGTAAAGGATGAGAAAAGACTGGCGGCTCTGTATTGTAATGAGCTGAAACAGCAGAGGCATGGATTTTGACTGATGAAAAAGATAGGCCTTTGTCAAGCATCTCAGTTAAGTATTGTAATATCAGAGAAATATGCGGTTCTGCTGTATCAGTTCCTTGTGCTTGATTCCAAGCACAGAATCTCTTCCATTTGTCAGCATAAGATTTTCTAGTACTAGGCCTTCTGGCTTCCAAAATGACATCCACCACAGCTTTACTGACAGGTGTTGTCTGTATGATTACTGGATTAGCCATGCTGCCAGGTTCAGAGTCTGTAGTTGATTGTGCAGGATCTTATTGTTTTGCTGGGACAGCAGTTGTGGTTTTTGAGGCAAGGTCCAAGCTGGGTATTGAGACAAGTTCCTTAGGACTGGGTACCAGTATTGGCGGGGCCAGTCCAGGGTAATTAATATCATATTTGGCTTCTCTTGTCAGACTTTTAGGAGAACCTTGGGTAGAAGAGGCATAGGAGGAAAGGCGTAAACTGATGGGTTTTTCCACCTGAAGGATAGGGCGTCCACTTTCCATGCTTGTCTGTGATAAGTCCTTGTGCAGAATCTTTTCAGTTGATAATTTTGAGGAGAGACAAATAGGGCTATGTCTGGGCTCCCCCATTTCTCTGCTATCATGCTGAAGAGTTGTGGATTTAGTTTCCACTCGTGAGGATCCATAAGGTTTCTGCTTAAATCGTCTGCCAGAGTGTTTTGTTTTCCTGGCAGAAATTGAGCTTGACGACTTATTTGGTAGGTCAAAGCTGTGTCCCACAGTGCAATGGCTAATCTGCAAAGGGGGTATGAGTGTGTGCACCTTGCTTGTTTATATGCCACATGACTGTGGTGTTGTCCATCTTTATCAGTAGTTGTCCTGAATGAAGTAAGTCCTTGAAGGCTGTTAGGGCATTTTGAACAGCTAGCATATTTTTCTGGTTGATATGTAGATACATTTGATTTGGTGCCCATATGCCCTGAATGCATCTTCCTGCCATGTGGGCCCCCCAGGCATAATCTGATGCGTCTGTTAAGGTTTGCCTGGCAGGGGGTAGAGTGAGGAGCCGTCCTATGTTTTGGTGACAGGCCTTTGCCCACCATAGAAACTCCTGTTGCAGGCAGGAGATGAGAGGAATCATTGTTTCCAGACTGTGAGAGTGTTGACTCCATAAACTTTTTAGGTACCACTGAAGTTTCCTCATATGCAATCTTGCATATGGAATTAGTAGGATGCAGGATGCCATGAAGCCCAGAGCCTGCAGAATTAGTCTTGCAGAGACTGGGTTTTTGTTGCCATCAGTTTGAAGTAAGTTGTCAGTTGCCTTTGTTTGTCTGGTGTGAGGTAAGCCATCTAGTCAGTTGTATTCAAGCTTGCACCCAAGAATGTTATCTTTTGAGAGGGTACCAGTTGTGATTTCTTTTCATTTATTGTGTACCCTAGGCATGTTAGACGTCTTTTCACAAATGCCTGGTGTCGCAGAAGTGTTCTTGTTCTCTGCTTGAATGAGACAGTCGTCCAAGTAAGGATATATCTGAATACTTCTTTGTCTGAAAAATGCAATTACTGGTGCCAGGCACTTTGTAAAGACCCTGGGCGCAGTAGATAAGCCTAAGGGCAGTGCAGAGAATTTTTAATGCATTAAGCCAGCCTTAAATCTGAGGTATCTTCTGCACAACTGTCTTATTGGGACATGCAGGGATGCCTCTTTTACGTCTAAAGTCACCAGCCAAGCATTCTTGCCCAGCATGGGCAGAAGCTGTTTCAAAGTGAGCATTTTGAATTTTGGAATGTCCAGGTATGTGTTCAAATTCAATAAATCCAGTATTGGCCTCCAGGCCTTATCCTTTCTGGGTACCAAGAACAGTCTTGAGTAAAAATCTTGTCCTTTTTCCTGTTCTGGTACTGTCTGAATGGCCCCCATATCCGTGAGGGATGTAACCTGTTTCTGTGCCTCTGCCCATTGTTTTTTTGGTAGATCTGGCCAACCATTTGTCATTGGCAGAGTGTGGAAATGGAATCTGTATCCCTGTGATACGAAGTTTAGTACACACTTGTCCTGGGTTATTAACTGCCAATTTTGAGCAAAAAGTGCTAATTTTCCCCCTATGGGTGCTGCCAAAAGATAAGTGCTTGGTGTAGGCAGAGGGAAGTCATTGGGATTGCTTTCTGTAGGTTTGCGCTTTATCTCCTCCAGATTTGGAGGTGGATGCGCCCCATTGCTTTGACTTGTATGAGTCTTGAGCCTGATACCTGGAACCCTCAGGGCATCTGGATTTGCCCCTTTGAGCTCTGTTTGACACAGGAAAGGACCAATTTTTTGTAGGCCAGTGTCTACCGAATCTAGGTGGCTGCACTTGTAAGAAATCTTTAACAGTTTGCATAGACTTAGCTTTGTCTTCCATTTTCTTTAAAACCTCTTCTGCCTCAATACCAAACAGGGAACCATGCTGTAAAGGTTCATCTAGCAATTTAGCTTTAACATGATCAGGCAAATTTTGTTCCTTTAACCAGGCATGCCTCCTAATCACAGATCCAGTAACTGTGGCCCTGCAGGAGGCCTCTAAAGAATCAAAACCACATTGCAGAGTATGCTTTCCAACTTGCTCAGCTGCATGCAATAATTCCTGCAATTTCTTATTTTCTGCACATTCTGAAATCATCATTTTCTGTTTTAGCAATCCCATAACATGTTGTTGGCACTTAAGCATATGAAATTGACAGTTTAAGGCCCTAATTGCCAAGGTTGCAGATGTATAAACCTTTTTTCCCCATCTGTCCAGTGCCCTTGAATCTCTGTCAGAGGGGGTAGGGATTTTTGCTGTTGAGGCCTTAACTCCCTTTGGACCCTGTGAAATAGTTTCAGGATCAGCAGCAGGGTTTCTAAATAAAAATTTATGAGAGTCAGGGACCCTGTAATACCCGTCAGGCTTACTGGGAGCTGGAGGTAATGAGTCAGGGGTCAGGCTTGACTCCGAAAACACATCATCCACAATGTCTAAAACAGGGGGAATGGCTAAAGGCTTGTGCTGAGGAAGAAGGAAATCCCTGAGCCTCTTTTTTGATTCTGAGAAGTCTTGACTCTCCCAGTGAAAATGCTTCCTCAAAGTATGCAAGGTTTCTCCAAAAGAATAATCCTCAGGAGGAGATGTAGATGGAATAGACTCCTCAGCATCAGAATCCTCATAGGGTGGTAAAGATAATTCCTGATCAGAAGAGGAATCAGAAAAAGCAGAAACCTGATCTGAAGATTCATAGTCAGTGTCTTGCCTAGGCCTCTTATCTGGAGGGGGATGGGTACCCTTGATCAAGGTAATGAGGTCTTCAGCCATTTTGATCATCTGCTTTTTAGGCATAGGGGCCTATGCACATGGCTCAGGCATCTGTTTTTTAGTTTTAGAAAGTGTCTTTGCCTTTGGTTTTGCAGCTTTCGTCGGTTTGATATAAAAATGTTGAGGTCTGAATACACCCTCAGAAGCTGGTGCCTGCTCAGTGGCTCCAGACCCATCCGAGGGAGATACATCCGTCAGTCCAATACCTAGAGTATCTTGCGGCATGCCGGACTCCACATGGGTGTCAGTAGAGGCCTGCGACTCAAAGGTATCGGGTATCAGGAGCTGCGAAAGCACCTCACTGAGTACCGGCGAACCGGCGACTGGCTTAGGAGAAGCTTTGTCATCTGTTTTGGATCTTGACTGCCTTTCTCTGTCCTTTTCTTTGCATTTTTTTTTATGTACTCCGGTAGTCAGATTGCTATCAGACGACATTTCTGGGTAGTTACATCCATTTCCAAAATACTTAGATGCAAAAATATACAGACGCTTAATAGTGCGTTGGTTAAATCTAGCACAAAACCTACAGCCAGGCACATTGTGATTAGGGCCTAGGTAAGTAATACAGTATAAATGGAAATCCTTATGAGGTATTTGCTTCCCACAAGTAATACAATTATTAACTTTTTCTGACATCGGTAAAAAGCAAGAAAAAGTTTCCCCAACGGGATACTTAGCTTTAGTGAAGACTTCGGTTCTGAAACTCAAACTCGAATATTTCAGTAGTCGGCCGACCGGTACTTGTGAACTGCTTCTGCTTCAAGCACCGCCCGGCAAGAAAGACTGAAGAAAATGGCATCTGCTGCATGTTTTATACCCCTGACTACCAGACGTCATAGAAAAGAAGACAGCAACCGACGCAGGACCCATGACTTTGGAATTCAGGCCGACTGAGGGCAACCTGCCAGCAGATTACCCAAATGTAATGACTGCAACAGTGAAACACGAAGAACATCGGTCTAATCAGTAAAAAAGGCCTGTTGCCATGGATGTGAATCTTCCCACCATCTCTACTGCCAGACTGGTGGAAATGGGCATCCTGAAGCAATGAAGAAATTGCCTCATGTTCACAGACAACCAATTAATTATCAAACAAACTGATAGGGTATGTAAGAGATGTATTTACACAGTGTCACTGAAGGTAAAAGTTCTCTTTAAAAAAAAAAAAAAAAAAAAAAAAAAAAAAGCACCCCTAATGTCAATCATATTGTCAGTACTGCATACATATCATACACAGCATGAATGAGACACACAAGGCACTTAAATGTAACCTTCCTAAAGTACAAACACCTCTTGGACAAGGCACATAAATGCCCTCACCAGCCCCAAATGACTCTTTCAAACCAACACCCTCATCAACAAATATAAACCCATCTCTAGGTCCATAAGGCAACCCACCACACAACTCTATATTCTGGTCATTAAAGACTCCATCATGAGACACTGACATCCATCTCACCAGGCTGGCTGAGTAAGGAGAAAGTCACAGTCAGTTGCTTATCGGGGTCAGGATCCACTAAATTACACACACACTCTCAGGTCATTGAAACCCAAGTGCCAGTATGACTCAGTCATAGTCTACAAAACCAGAGAAATACCTCCCAAGAGTAGATGAAGAGACATGAAGAAGCTCTCGGGATGTGTGTCCCAGGCTGATATGAGATTTGCATTCAGAAGCATTCTACCTTCAAGGATGATACCACAATATAAACAGAAGATGACGGACTTTAACTGGCTAAATTTCTGGTGTGAATCTAAGGGAGCTAAGACTTGTCAGCACAGAAGGAAATGATTAGAAGACCATGCTGCTTTGCCAGGAATGATTTGCACCTCTTTCCTCTAGGCTTTTGAATATTAGCCAAAACACTGTCCTCCCACATAGTACCTTTTTTAGGCAATGCCAAACAGACAATAATTTCAACATAGCAAATCAAAACCAAAAAAATCTAAATGGGTTACTGCTCAATGCCAGGAGTTTAAACAAGAAACTCCACTTGCTACAAGCTTTCCTCACCCTACAAAATGCTGGCAGTCTTTGAAGTCACAGACATGGTTTAAAGCCATAGGTCCCCCTCTATGTCCCAAGACACCCATAGCACGTATTTGAGTTTAATGAAGACATTCGCTATCCAATCCAATGCCATACTCATGAGTGACTTTAATTTCCACACCATTAACTGGGGATCACATATGACAAACAAGCAGGCACAGAGATTCCTGGACTTCACAGATACAAACTCCCTAAACTAGACTGTCAGAACCATCAACCAGCAGAGCACCCAAACTGGATCTGGACCTCACTAATATAGTGGAGTGAATAAAACGCCATGCAAGTTCTGTCCAAACCAGTAACCTCACTTAACAAGATTGAGTGCATTTGTCTGTGGATTGGCAATTTCAGGGGATTTACATGGTGATTTAATATGGGAGACTGCAGCAAACCGCTACTGTAATGTCCTCTCTGGCAAGGTCAGACCACAAAACGGTCACCTTGGAAGTTAAAATAAAACCCAGAACCCTCAGCTATCCCTAGAATGTTCAGGAACTATCCTAAGTTTAACTTCCTATTAAGTAATAACCTGACAAGATGTCAAGCTATCTAAAACCCGAAAACATTGCTGTCTATGAAGAAATGTTGACAGAAACCCCGTACAATCAATTTAATAGCTACAGACAGGCAGCTGTAACAACCAGGAATACGTACAAAACTAACTAAAAAAAATAAGCCACCTTGGTAGAATCACATCATTAATAGGCTGTACGATAGGAAGAAAATCATGGCAAAAATTAGAAGTGATGCATCCAGCATGACAAAGTGCTCTCAAACTAAACAACTCAGGGGGACTAAAAGTCTAACAAAGCCAAATCAGAGGTCAACCTCAAGGCATTCTTTAAGTTACGTCTGCAACCTTAAAAACAATACACAATTGTGTGCAGTGCTCACTGTTAATGGAGCCACCTACACTAAACAAGCATGACATAGCAAACCTACTGGCAGACAAATTTAGCTCTGACTTTATTCCTCCAACCAAACATTCCTTACAGAATACCAACAAATACAACTTCCAACTAATACTAGGGAACAGGTCCAAAACACTAAGGCCAAGAACACTGCAATAACAGGCCCTGAAAACCGGAGAGGCTTCGTCGTCAGTTTTAGGCCTTGGATGCCTATCCTTGTCTTTGCGCTTTTTGTGTATTCCGGTCATCGGAAGCTCCGACGGCATGGTAAAATTGGATTTTCTACCAAAATAATGTCGGGCAAAATCAAACCGACGTTTAATAGTGCGCTTGTTAAACCTAGCACAAAACCGACAACCAGGGACGTCGTAGTCTGGGCCTAGGCATGGGATACAATAGGAATGGAAATCCTTAGGAGGTATTTGCTTCCCAAAAGAAATACAGTTATTAACTTTTACTGACATCGGTCTGAGGCAAGAAAAAGTTTCCCTAACGGGGAAGACTTCAGTTCTGGATTCAGAAAGAAAATCTCAGGAGACGGCCGACCGGCACTTGCGAACTGCTTTGGCTTCGGGCACCACACTGCAAGAAAGACTGAAGAAAATGGCGTCAGCTGCATCTTATATACCCCTGCCGCACTGACGTCAGGAAGGAGGTGACAGCAACTGACTCCGGACCAAGACTTTGAAACTCAGGCCGACTGGGGAACCACCTGATGGCAGGATAACCTAAGTGCAATGACTGCAGCAGTGCAACACGAACATCATGACCCATCAGGCCCTCTAGAATTACTCTTCAACCGTAGCCTCCAAGCAGGCTTCATGCCTCATGAATGGTAAGGGAGAACCATCATCCCTTTGAAGGCCATTTACATACTCTCACTAGTCTTACATGTTAAGCCATGGAAATGATTAATAATGATCAAAGAAAAGTACAGTTGCGTACACTTACCATAAATGTAGATGTTTGAGTGTATTCACTGTTGCAGTCATCACATTTGGGTTTATCTGCTTGCAGTAGCCCTCAGTCTGCCTGATTATCAAAGTCTTGGGACCTGCGTCGGTTGCTGTCTCATCTTCCATGACGTCAGGTAGTCACAGGTATAAAGCATGCAGCCGATACCATTACATCAGTTTTTCTTGCCACAGATGTCAGGTGCCCCCATAATGGGAAGCAATTATATAAAAGGTTACACCCCCAACAAAAAAGCAAATACACCAAAAAGCTTTAAGCACAGTAAACAAGAATAGGAGGTATAGTCAATAGAAGTCAGGGGGCTGGAGGGAGGGTAACCAGGACTGCAACAGTGAATACAATCGAACATCTACATTTATGGTAAGTGTACACAACTGTACTATGTTCTTCATGTTTCACTATTGCAGTCATCACATTTGGGTAGATAACCAAAACTAAGGATGGGAGGAGGTAATCAGATAGCATTAGGACCAGCTATAAGGCCCTGCAAGACTGCAGAGGCAAAGCCAGCTCTGGATTTAGAAAGAAAATGGCAACTGGTAATGCTTGGTGAAGGTATGTACACAACTCCAGGTAGCAGCTTCTAGGATGTCCCTGGTAGGGACACCTCTGAGAATGGCTGTAGAGGTAGATGCAGCCCTAGTTGAATGTGGTCTTATCCTCTGTGGGGTAGGTTTTCCATGGTGCTTATAGCAGAAATTAATGAAATGGCCTATCCACTTAGAAATGGTTTGCTTTGAAATAGCCTTCCCCTCTGCCCCTGCAGCAAATGCAGCCAGCAGCTGTTCAGATTTCCTGATAGGCTAAGTCCTGTCCAAGTAAAATCTAAGTTGTCTGTGCACGTCCAAGGAGTGCAGTATTCATTCCCCTTTGTTCTGTGGATTAGAAAAGAAGGTTGGCAAATGAATGGACTGATTAAGGGCCACACTGGATACCACCTTGGGCATGAAGGAGGGATTGGTCCTGAGGAACACCCTGTCATCATGAAAGATGATGAAAGGCTCCACTGCCATGAGGGCCTGTAATTCAGACACCCTTCTTGCTGAAGTAATGGCTAGAAGGAAGGCTGTTTTCCAAGAAAGGAATTTCAATTCTGCATTTGCACCTGGCTCAGAGGGAGGCAGAGTGAGCTTTTCCAATACAAAGTTGAGGTCCTAGACTGCAGTACGGGTTCTCCTGGGTGGTCTTAAGTTTTTGGCCCCTCTGAGGAATTGCTTAAGCAGTGGGTGAGAGAAGAGGGGTGGTTCTGTATTGTAATGAGCTGAAATGGCAGAGGCATGCATTTTGATGGAGGAAAAGGAAAGGCCCCTGTGAAGCATCTCAGTTAAGTATTGAAGAATATGGGGTAAACTGAGCGCTGCTGTGCCCATCCCCTGAGTTTGGCTCCAGGAACAGAATCTTTTCCATTTTTCAGCATAGGATTTTCTAGCACTAGGCCTCCTTGCCTCCAGAATGACATCCATCACTTGCTTACTGAGGGATGGTAACGGAGAGATCAGATAATTAGCCACGCTGCCAGGTTCAGAGTTTGAAGTAGTGGGTGCAGAATCTATCCCTCCTGCTGGGACATCAGGGTAGGGGGTCTGAGGCAGGTGCCATGGTGGCAGCAGTGACGCAATGTGCAAGAGGGGATACCAGTGTTGGCGTGGCCAGTCTGGTGCAATCAGTATTGTCCTTGGTTTGTCCTGTTTGATCTTTAGTAATACCTTGGAGAGGAGAGGCAGAGGGGGAAAGGCATAAACTGATAGGTTTTTCCAGGTGAAGGACAAGGCATCCACTTTCCAAGCTTCTTTGTGGGGAGTCCTTGTGCAGAATTTGTCCAATTGGTAGTTCTGGGGGGAGGCAAAATGGTCTATCTCTGGGCTCCCCCATTTGTTTCTCAACATGTTCAATATCTTTGGTTCCAGTTTCCACTCATGTGGGTCCATGAGATTTCTGCTTAGGTCGTCTACCAGTGTATTTAGCTTTCCTAACAGGAACAGACCCTGTAGGTACACTTGGTAGCTCAAAGCTGTGTTCCACAGAGCCATGGCTAGTCTGCAGAGAGCGTAGGAGTGGGTTCCACCCCTGCTTGTTTATGTACCACATAACAGTGGTGTTGTCTCTCTTTACCAATAATTGTCCTGGAAGAACGTGGTCCTTGAAGGCTGTCAGAGCATTCTGTACAGCTAAAAATTTATTTTTGATCGATATGCAGGTGCATTTGATTTGGGTTCCATTTGCCCTGAATGCAGTGCCCTGCCAAGTGAGCCCCCCCCCATGCATAATGTGATGCGTCTGTTAGGGTTTGGGCGGCAGGGAGTAGAGTGAATGGCAGTCCCTTGTTTTGGTGGCAGGCCTCTGCCCACCAAAGGAACTCTATCTGTAGACAAGGTATGATAGGAATCATTGATTATAGATCCTGAGAATGTTGGCACCATAGGCTTTTTAGATACCATTGTAGTTTCCTCATATGCAGTCTTGCATATGGAATTAGTCAAATGCAAGAGGCCATGAACCCCAGGGCATGCAATATTTTTCTTGCAGATAGCTGGGTCTTTGTGGCAGGTAGTTTGAAGTAGACTGTCAAATTAACTTGTTTCTCTGGCGTGAGGTAGGCCATATGGAAAGTTGTATTCAAGCTTGCTCCCAGGAATACAATTTGTTGGCAGGGTACAAGATGTGATTTCTTTTAGTTTATGGTGTACCCCTGAGACGTTAGCAATTTCTTTACAAATGCTAGATGATTTAATAGTATGTCCTGTCTTTCTGCCTGAATTAGACAACTGTCCAGGTATGGGTATATTTGAATATTTCTTTGCCTGCAAAATGCAATGACTGGAGCTAGGCACTTTGTGAATACTCTGGGCGCAGTAGATAAGCCAAAGGGCAGTGCAGAGAACCGATAGTGCATGTAGCCTGCTCTGAAGTGTAAGTATCTTCTGCAAGATTCCCTTATTGGGATGTGCAGGTAGGCTTCCTTTAAATCCAGTGTTGCCAACCAGGCATCTTTACCTAGCATGGGAAGCAGCTGATGAAGAGTTAGCATCTTGAATTTTGGGATTACCAAAAATGTGTTTAGGATAGACAGGTCCAGGATAGGACGCCAGGAATTGTCTTTTCTGGGTACCAGGAAAAGTCTTGAGTAGAAACCATGCCCCCATTCTTCTTCTGGAACAGGTTGAATAGCCCTGATGCTTAAAAGAGAGAGAGAATTTGCTTTTGAGTCTCTGCCCACTGATTTGGGGGTAGGTATCCTTGGCAATCTTTTCCCCCTAAAGGAACAGTCAGTTGAGCAGGGCTTGGAAGGTTTAAAGTTAAGTCATTGAGACAGTTTACCATGGGGGGAGGTACTAGTCCCTGCTTTGGAAGTGGGAACCCCCCACGGCTTAGGCCTGTGAGTACCTTGGGACAGAAGCCTGGGTGTTCTGCTGGTTCTGGGTTTGGACTGAGGAGGCCTGGAAGAGGCAGGAAAGGACCAATTTAGACGGTCAATGCTACTAAATCTTGGAGGCTGTACTTGCAGGGAATCTAACAGTTTTCATAGATTTAGCTTTTTCCTCCATCTTTTTAAGTACTACTAATGCTTTGTTGCCAAACAGGTGGTCTTGGTTTAAGGGAGCATAACATGATCTGGCAAAGATTGCTCCTTAAGCCAAGCATGCCTTCTAAGTACAGACCCAGTGACAGCAGTCCTGCAAGATGCCTCTAATGAATCAAAACCACATTAAAAAGTATGTTTTCCAGCCTGTTCAGCAGAATGCATTAAATCCTGTAAATCTTTATTTTCAGCACAGTCAGGAATCAGCATCATTTTCTGTTGAAGCAATCCAATAATATGCTGCTGATACTTTAACATATGAAACTGGCAGTTTAAGGCCTTAATGGCCAAGGTTGCAGAAGTGTATACCTTCTTACCCCTTCTGTCCAGCGCCCTGGAATAGCTATCAGAGGGGGTAGGATTTTTTGCAGTAGTAGCTTTAATGCCCTTGGGTCCCTGTGAAATGGTCTCAGTATCCGCAGTAGGATTTTTAAAGAGGAACTTGTGAGAGTCAGGTACCCTGTAATACCAATCAGGTTTTCTGGGAGCAGGAAGTAGAGAGTCAGGTGCCATGCTAGATTCAGAGATGGCATCATCTACAATGTCCAGTACAGGAGGGATAGCTAAAAGCCTGTGTTTAGGTAGGAGTAAGAATTCCCTAAGCCTCTTTTTGGAGTCATAGTAATCTTGGCTTTCCTAGCAAAAATGCTCCCTAAGAGTATGCAAGGTTTCACCAAAAGAGAAATCCTCTGGAGGGGAAGCAGAGGGAATAGAGTCCTCTGCATCAGAGTCCTCATAGGTAGAGAAGGGCAAATCCTGGTCATCAGATAAAACAGAAATTTCAGAATCCTGATCAGAAGAATCAGAAGGAAAATCAGTCCTAGGTCTATTAGAGGGGGAAGGGTGGCTTCCCCTTGATTAGAGTAATAAGGTCTTCAGCCATTCTTATTTGTTTTTTAGGCATAGGGGCTTGGCCATGTGGTCTGGGCAACAGTTTTCTAGGCATGTATTGAGTTTTAGGCCTTGAAGAAGAAGATGGTGTCGGTTTAATATGCAAGTCAGTAGGCCTGAATACACTCTCAGAAGCCGGTGCCTGGACAGCGGTTCCAGATCCATCCAAGGTAGAGACATCCGCAGGCTCCGCAGTCGAAGCATCTCGCGGCATACTGGACTCCAAATGGGTCTCAGTAGAGGCCTGAGAATCTGAAGTAGCGGGTATCAGGGTCTGTGAAAGCACCTCACTGAGTACCAGCGAACTGGCGACTATCTTAGGAGAAGCATCGTTGGCAGCTTTGGACCTATGCGGTTTGTCTCTGTCTTTATCTTTGCATTTTTTCGGAATGTCAGTAGTCGCGTAGCCTACTGAAGCCATTTCTGGATGATTGAACAGAGTACCAAAATATTTAGATGCGTAAATGAACAAGACGACGAATAGTACAAGGTTTGAATAAGGCACAAAACCGACAGTGAGGTATGTCGTGGTCTGGGCCTAAGCAAGGAATGCAGTACAAATGAAAATCTTTATGAGGTATTTGCTTTCCACAAAAAATACAATTGGTAACTTTTACTGACATTGGTTTAGAGCAAGAAAAAGGATCCCCAACGGGGTACTTAGCTTAGTTGAAGACTTTGGATCTGAAACTCTAATACGAAAATTTCAGGAGTCGGCCGACCAGCACTTGCGAACTGCTTCTATTTCGGGCACCGCACGGCAAGAAAGACTGATATAATGATGTTGGCTGCATGCTTTATACCCCTGACTACCTGACGTCATGGAAGATGAGACAGCAACCGATGCAGGACCCAAGACTTTGATAATCAGGCTGACTGAGGGCTACTGAGCAGATAACCCAAATGTGATGACTGCAACAGTGAAAGACAAAGAACATCCACCAGTCACTGGATACAACCCAATCTCGTTTCATCAAGGGCAGGTCATGCCTACTCAGCCTGGTGATTTCAACAAGGCAATAAACAAGGGCAAAATGATTCACACTGCCTACCTTGGCCTTGTCATGGCATTCCCACTTTGGCTTAGTTGACAAACTCAAGAGGCAAGGTATAAACCCCTATGTCACCTGGAGGAAAGTCAGCCAGATCACAAGACAGGACCCAGCTAGTTAGAATTCAGGAGTTCACCTCTACAAAAATCACCAGTAGAGTCCCTCAGGGATCTGTCCTGGGACTTCTTTTTGGAATCTATTTCTCTGAAGTCAATGTCAAGGGCCTCTGGCTGAGCAAATTTGAAGACTATTGCAATTTAGAAGCAGTCAGAATCCCCACTGACAATGTTCTCCAAAAGGGGTGACCTAGACAAATAACTAGTGTCAGAGTGTATTCACTGTTGCAGTCATCACATTTGGGTTATCCTGCCGAGGTAGCCCTCAGTCAGCCCAAATACCAGAGGCTTAGTATTTCTGCGCCAGTTGCTGTCGCTCCAGGATTGACGTCATGTCATTTGTGGTATAAAATCAGGCAGCCGATGCCATTACATCAGTTTTCTTGGAAGAACATAATCGGTAGAAAGTAAATATCAAAAATTCCCTGTAAGGAGAGAGGAAGAGATAGAGAGAGAGAGACAAGGGGGCTGGAGGGTGGGTAACCAGGACTGCAACAGTGAATACACTCTAACATCTACATTTATGGTAAGTGTACACAACTGTACTATGTTCTTCGTGCTTCACTGTTGCAGTCATCACATTTGGGTTGATTCCCAAAGCTGAAGAAAAGGGTGGAAGTCAGTCAAGAAGACTGGGGACTGGTGAG
Source organism: Protopterus annectens (assembly GCF_019279795.1). Classification (NCBI taxonomy): domain Eukaryota; kingdom Metazoa; phylum Chordata; order Ceratodontiformes; family Protopteridae; genus Protopterus; species Protopterus annectens. The sequence continues at coordinate 1,109,614,645 of NC_056727.1, forward strand.
GATGCTCTGCAAGACTGGGGTGGCAAAGCCTGCCCTCGATTTGGAGAAGATAGGCAGGTGGTAATACTTGGTGAAGGTATGAACAGAAGTCCATGTCGCAGCCTCCAGGACATCCCTGGTGGGGACCCCTCTGAGAAAAGCTGCAGAGGTGGAGGTTGCCCTGGTGAAGTGTGTCCCAACTCCCTTTGGAAGTGATTTTCCCGTGCTGTTTGTAGCAGAAATGGATGCAGTGTGCTATCCATTTGGAGACTGTTTGTTTGGATATGGCCTTGCCCTCTGCCCCTGCTGCGAAGCTGACTAGCAATTGGTCAGTTTTTTTTTAAAAAGATTTAGTCCTATTCAGACCGAATCTGAGCGGTCTGTGCACATATAGGGAGTGCAGAATCCTTTCTGTCTTGTTTTATGGGTTAGGGAAAAAGGTGGGCAAATGAATGGATTGGTTGAGAGCCACACTGGACACCACTTTAGGCATGCAGGATGGGTTAGTCCTGAGGTAGACCCTGTCAGCATGGAAAATTATGAAGGGCTCTACAGCCATGAGTGCTTGTAGCTCTGAAACTCTTCTAGCTGAAGTGATTGCCAGAAGCAAGGCTGTTTTCCCCGAGAGAGGAATTTTAACACTGCTGAAGCTGCAGGTTCAAAGGGGGGTAGGGTGAGCTTTTCCAACACAAAGTTAAGGTCCCAAGTTGGGGTAGGAGCTTTTCTGGGTGGCCTTATGTTGTTAGCTCCTCTTAGGAACTGTTTGATGACAGGGTGTGAGAAGAGAGGTGTCTCTGTGCTGTAATAAGCAGAGATGGCAGAGGCATGAATTTTAATAGAACAGAAGGATAGACCTCTGTGCAGTAGGTCTGCTAGGTAATCCAGGGTGAGAGGTAGGGAGGGCTGTGCTGTTTCAGCTCCCTTAGCCTTGATCCAGGTGCAAAACCTTTTCTACTTGTCAGCACAGAATTTTCTAGTGCTGGGGCATCTGGCCTCATGCATAACATCTAGGACTTGTTTGCTTAGGCTTTGTTGGCTTAGGCTGGCAGCTTGAGGAGAGGTCAGGGAATAAGCCAGGCTGCCAGGTTGAGGGTCTACAATTGGGGATGCATGAATTCTCCATTCTTCTGGGTCAGGAGTGTTGGGATCTGAGGTAGGTGCCATGGTGGCAGGTGTGACAGGCTGCACAGCAGTGGGTACCAGTGCTGGCGAGGCCAGTCTGGGATAATCAGGATTTCTCTCGGTTTTTCCTCCCTTATTTTGAGCAGTACCCTTGAAATGAGTGGTAGAGGGGGAAATGCATAGACCGAGAGGTTTACCCACTGGAAGGATAGAGCAGCCACTTTCCAGGCCTTGCTGGGAAATCCCCTGGTGCAGAATTTGCTGAGCTGATAATTGGAGTGGGAGGCAAAGAGATCCACCTTCGGGGTACCCCATTTCTGGGTTACAAGGGTAAAGGTTCTGTGGTGCATCTGCCACTCATGTGGGTCTAGCAGGTTTCTGCTTAAGTTGTCTGCCAGAGAGTTTAGGGAGTCTGGCAGGAATTGTGCTAGCAGGTGTAGTTGCTTGGCTGAGGCAGTGTGCCAAAGGGTCATGGCGAGCCTGCAGAGAGGATAAGAGTGAGTCTCTCCCTGCTTGTTGATATACAGATGTATTTGATTTGGGCTCCAACAGCTCTGAATGCACCTGCCGTCCAGGTATGCACCCCAGGCTTAGTCTGATGAGCCTGTAGTGAGGTTCTGGGTGGCGTGGGGTTGTGAGAAGGGAAGTCCCTTGCTGTGGTTGCATGCTGCTGCCCACCAAAAAAATCTTTCCTTAGACAAGGCATCCTTGAAATAATAGTTTCCAGGTCTTGAGAGTGCTGACACTCAAGGTGTTTTAGGTACCATTGTAGTTTCCTCATATGCAGTCTGGCATATGGAATGAGTAGAATACAGGAGCCCATGAACCCTAGAGCTTGCAGGATTTTCCTTGGGGGATAACTGGGTTCTGGTGGCTAGTTGACAGTAGCAGTCTGTCAGGTAGGCTTGTTTTTCTGGAGTAAAGAATGCCATCTGAGAAGCTGCACCCAGGCTTGCTCCCAAGAATACAACGTTTTGTGCGGGTACTAGTTTTGATTTCTTTTCATTGATAGTATACCTCACGGAGGTCAGTAGATCCTTTACAAAGGTCAGGTTTTGTAACAGCTTTTCCTGACCATCTACCTTAATCAGGCAATTGTCTAAGTAGGGGTAAATTTGAATATTTCTTTATCTGCAAAAAGCAATGGCTGGAGCCAAGCATTTTGTTAAAACTCTGGGAGCACTGGATAAGCCAAAGGGAAGCACAGAAAACTGAAAGTGCATAGATCCTGCCCTGAAACGCAGATATTTCCTGCAAGACTCCCAGATTGGGATGTGTAGGTAGGCCTCCTTTAAGTCTAGGGTGGCTAACCAAGCATCTTTGGAAAGCACAGGAAGAAGCTGCTGGAGGGTGAGCATTTTGAATTTTGGTATCATCAGAGAGGTGTTTAGAATGGATAGCTAGAGGATTGGGTGCCAGGTGCCCTCTTTTCTGGGTACCAAGAAGAGAGTCTGGAATAAAAACCTTGGCCTATCTGGTCATGGTGTATTGTCCTCATGGAGAGCAGTAAAAGGACTTGCTTTTTGGCCTCTGCCCACTGGTTTGGAGGAAGATCTGGGAACCCTTTTGGGGTTGTCAGAGTGTGGAAATAAAATTTGTATCCCTGGGACACTATGTTGAGGACGCATAGGTCATTGGTAATAGAGGCCCAGTTGTTTGCATGGAAGGAGAGTTTTCCTCCTAGGGGCACAAGCAGGTGGGCAGAGGTAAGGGGTGGAGGTGTAAAAGTCATTGTGAGTTCTTATCATAAGGGGGTGGCTTAGCACTCCCTGTTTTTGAAGAGGGGGAACTCCATTGCTTAGATCTCTGCATTCCCTGGAGCTGCTGTCTGGGGGGTTCTGCTCTGCATAGATTTAGCTTTTTTTCCCCATCTTTAAGACCTCTTCTGCCTTGGTGCAAAACAAATTCTTTGTTCAATGGTGTATCCAATAATTTTGATTTGACAAGGTCTATTCTTTAAGCCAAGCATGCTTTCTAAGGACAGAACCAGTGACTGCTGCCCTGCAAGATGCTTCTAGGGCTTCAAAGCCACATTGCAAGGTGTGCTTATTAACTTGGCTTGCAGAATGCAAAAGCTCTTGCAATTCTTTATTTTCTGCACAAGTAGGAAAGGAAGATATTTTTTGTTTGATGAGTTCCATGGTATGCTGCTCTTTCAGCAATGTGGAACTGACAGTTTAGTGCTCCAATACCAAGAGTAGCAGAGGTGTATACTTTTTACCCTATCTGTCTAAAGCTCAGGAATCCCTGTCTGAGGGGGTGGGATTCGTAGCGGAGATTGCTTTAAATTCCTTTAAGTCCTTGAGAGATGACCTCTGGGTCAGCAGTATGATTTCTGAAAAGGAATTTGAGAGAGTCAGGGACTCTCTAGTACCGGTCAGGTTTCCTGAGAGCAGGAGGAAGGATGTTGGGAGTCAAACTAGATTCCATAAAAACATACACAACAACATTCAGGACAGGAGAAATGGCCAATGGTCTGTACTGTGGTAAATCTAAGAATTCCCTGAGTCTCTTTTTTGACTGAGGATAGTCCTGACATTCCCACTGGAAATGCTCCGTTCAAGTATGAAGGGTTTCAACAAATGAAAACCCTTGGGTGGAGAGGCAGAAGGAATGGATTCCTCCGCATCAGAATCCTCATAAGCAGACAGGGGGTGCATGTCTTCATATTTAGAACCATCAGAGTCATCGGACTCCTGTTCAGATAAAACTACTGGGGACAAGTCTCTCTTTTGGAAGGGGTAGCCTGGCTTCCCCTAATAAGCATAATAAGGTCATCTGCCATTTAAAGCATTTGAGATTGAAGCAAGTAAGCAGGTGCCAGAGCTTGGGTCATCATTTTTTTGGGCATAGTTCTTACCCTGGTCCTTAGAAACTTGGTAGTTTTAGAAAGAACTTAAGATGCGATAGAAGTCGCTGGTTTGTGTAGAGTATTGGTACTGTGAAGTACTTCCGCAGAAGCCAGTGCCTGCTCAGCGGCTCCGGACCCATCCAAGGTAGAGACATCTGCAGGATCCTTAGTCGAAGAAGAGTCTCACGACATACCGGACTCCAAAAGGGTCTCGGCAGCGGCCTGCGAATCCACAGAAGCGGGCATCAGGGGCTGTGAAAGCACCTCACCGAGGACCGGTGAATTGACGACTAGCTTAATGGAAGCGTCGGCGGCATTTTTGGACCTTTGTGGTTTACATTTTTTCAGATTGGTAGTCGGATGGCTTACCAAAGCCATATCGGAATTTGAGGACTGGGAGCGAAAATATCTAGCTACAATAAGGGCCCAATGACGTACAGTTCTGACGTTGAACAAAGAACAAAAGCGACAGTGAGGGACGTCGTGGTCTGGGCCTAAACAGGTGATTCAGTAAGAATGGAAGTCTTGGTGTGGTATTTGCTTTCCACAGGCGAGACAATTGTTAACTTTTTCTGACATTGGTTTGAGCAAGAAAAAAGGATCCTGAATGGGGGTACAAAGCTTTAGAAGACTTCAACTTCAACTCGGAAATGAAAACTCAGGTAGCGGCCGACCAGCACTCGTATGAACTGCTTCTGCTTTGGGCTCCTCGGCAAGAAAGACTGATGTAATCGTGTCAGCTGCCTGATTTTATACCCCTAACTACCTGACGTCAATCCTGGAGCGACAGCAACCAACACAGAAATACTAAGCCTCTGGTATTCGGGTCGACTGAGGACTACCCCTGGCAGGAAAACCCAAATGTGATGACTGCAACAGTGAAACATGAAGAACATCCAGAAAGTCACCCCAGGTATAATACCCATGCCTCTAATGGACACAGGCAGCCTATACGTGGTTCATCTCTCAGCCCACTGCTTGTAAATGCTTCATATCCCAAGTCCTTATTTATACTACCATGGGTATTGCAATTTGCCAGATTTTGGATGCATTCTTAGGCTTAAAAAGGTCCCAGTAATTGTTAGTTATGTACACATCTATGATCCTGTAAATATATTACAGCAAAGCTAGTCTCATCATTTCACTTGTAATGATGAAACCCCCCAAAAGGGGAAGTGTGCTACAGCTATGTGTAAAAAGAGCAGAACTGGGATAAGCTCAAGATAGCAGGGCTATAAAACCTGAGCAGTAGTTGCAAATATCAACAAATCACCACTTGTAAAGAGTGGTAAAACCAATAAAGTTGGTAACAATGCATGTATAATCTCACTCCACCTGTGACATTTCTCCTCCGGGGCCAGTAATCAAGGAGCCTCAATCTTCACCACAGACACCAGTAAGGGACGTTTATTTGTAAAAAAGATGCACAGTGCTTCCAGATGCAGATCTCTGCACCAAGCCCAATTTCCCTTAAGAGCACATAGGGAACACACTCCCCTCCTGTGGATGAGTTTCATCCCTCTCACCAGGCCCCAAATAAGACCCCACACCGACCACAGCTGCACCCTTGAGTCCTCAGCTGAGTGTTCCTAGTATTCCAAGCAAAGTCCTCCACCACCCTCTTTGTGAAACCAGTGCCCTGTGTCCCTGCACCAAGTAGCTAAACACACACTTTTTGAGATTTGATTTTCACAAGGCTCTTACAGGGGTACATAATTACACTGAGAAAAATTAATCCCAACACAAATAGTAGTGCTTGACCAATGCAACAAGGCTTTTAGGAGCGGTCACAGTGTCCACAAATAAATATTTAAGTACTCTCAAGGCTTAAAATATTATTTAGAAGACCAGCCACAATGAAAAGTTCAAATATATTTACTAATAAATAATAAAACAACATGAAAATACTAAATATCTATTTACAATAAACATCAGAGTTTCAGACACAGGAAATATTAAAAATAGCACAGATGGATAGATTCACACAGACACAGAAAAATAGTACTAATCTAAACTCACTATATTTTCCTGACTGATCTAAATAATTACTATTCCCTGGTCACTTACTATAGCAAGGCAAGAAGAAGTGGGTGAGTGATCCTTCTTTGTCAGATTTCAAAAATAGACTGCCCTGAGACTTCTGTCTCATATAGTATTAAAACATTTCAGTGCTGGATTACAAAATGACATCACATACATCTGGTCATCTGACTCTGGTTCTCACACCACCCTCTTTACTAGAAAATGAACCAGAATCTAGTGCGTGTGACATAATACACACACATAGAATTTTACTAAGATGTGTTATACCACCTGGAAGCTAAAAAAAATTCAAAAACTTCCACTCTTCCAATGCAGAAATAATTTCACCCCTAAGGACAATACAGTAGGATTCCTACTACTGGTTTTCACAGACATTTTGTCTCTGTGGCTGCAATCAGAACTGTAAGATACAATCTTTATGGCTCAAACCAGGTAATTTAACTTCAGACTATTTTTCAAAGTTAGCTGGACTGAGATTAACCTCTTCTTTTCCAGTATCTTCTGTTACAATATATTCATTTCAACAGTTGCAATACAGTCTGCTATACAGGTGTATTTCTTTTTTGTCCAACAGGACCCACTGTTGGTACATTTTTAACACAAGCAGCTTTACAAATACATTTCAGAACAAACACCTGCACAAGTTAGTTTGATAGACAAATGACATAATTCTTTACAAAACTCCAGCTAGCTATGCTGGCATATGTTACACATCCACTGCACTACGTCTCCTGGCATAGCTGGCAATACCTCACATCATCACGTCTCTCCCCCATTTGGATGGTACATGCTTCTTACAGATCTGAAAACAGAAGTAAAAGATGTCACAGCAGAGCTTGTATCTGCAGCTACAATAATTCCTGACCTATCAAGGGCTGATTACACATACATACAACATAAGGATAAAGCAAAGACTACCCAAAAGAAAATCTGTGTTCAATTAGTGGCATGAGTGCTGGAGGGACAGAGTAAGGAGAATGAGGGTCAGCAGCCACCACCACCTCACCCATACTGGAGGAAAGGGGGCAGCCTGGCCTTACTGTAATAACCTGGCAAGCTTCATGTTGCAAGTGATATGCTGCTTAGTCTGGAGCTTATGCAAGCATGGAAACATGAATGCATCTCCGACAGTCACTGAACAGTTGACGTGGCTGCCATGGGGTGGTGGGTTAAGGTATGCTTCCCACCAGTAGTAAGATGCTGCACTAATGCCCTCAGTTTCCTCACTACTCCCAGATGTGGGTCAGGTGGAGTTTGTAATAGGCTAAGGCAGGACCAGCAGCCACAGTGGACACAAGAACAGGAGTTGGTACCAGCTAATGCTCAGCTGCAAGAAGCTTTAAAATACGCATATACTTGCTGATCTAAGAAGAAAGAATGAAGATACATGAGAGAGAATGAATTTTAAAGGATTCCTGCTGATGAGTAAGCAAAAAAAAAACATGGATGAGAGGTTTGCACAAAGGTGCTCCCAAAATGGCTGGTCGCTTCTGTTGTTTTACACAGAAATGTATTAAAGCAAAAAAGAATTTCCAAAACTGAAAAACAGCAATGTTTGCAAGAGATACGAGATAGTCATGTGAATTTCAACAGTTCAGACTTGGCAGTCACCATTCAGGGCTTTACAGTTAATGAATTCAACTATTCAATGAACAAACTGACTAAACAGCAGCAAACCTTGTACCTTGTGAATACAGACCCCTCAGTCTGCAACATGCAGAACTAGCCAATACATGCAGGCACAGAAGCTTTAAAGCAAAAATGGTTGATCAAAACCTGATAAAACAGTTAAAAATAAGCATCGAATGCATCAGATCTACTACTTGGTGCCACAAATTTCACATGACCCCATGGCCTCATAGAAAACACTGTAAACAGCTATGTTACAGACAGCCAACCATGTTAATGTTTAATGACATGCTGCAAAGTAAAATCATAAAACTTAAAACTGTTGTGTGGTTGTGACCAGAACCAATTAAGATGAACATTCCTGGACTAACATACCGGTCCATGCTAACTGCTAGGCACCACCTTTCATCTTGATTCGTACAGTAATGCATGATGGAAACATTGTGAAAACTCTATTTACATTTGTTTAAACCAGTAATCTCTCAGATAACACAGCAATTCAAACATTTAAAATTCACTGAAAGCAAGTTTTATAGCTTTTCCCAAAACAGCAGGTCAGAACACGCATGTAAATTTTGGGTCTGCTTTTTTGTAAATCAGCAGCTTCAAATCAAGACTCCCACTGTTGCACACTACAGCAGTCAAGTAAATCGCTTTCCATTTAAGCATGATTTTTTTGTTTAATTACTTAACAGCTACCATCACTAAAAATACATAGAGTAATCTATCCCATCAACATTTAGGGGACATAATGCTGTACAAACAGAATGGCTTAATATATCATCCATTTTAAGACTATTTACTAATGCCAACAGTACTCTGCTGTCCTTTTTCAGAATAAAGAAATGAGTAGTAATTATATCACAGGAATCCAGGAAAGTGACATGCTGTTAAGTAAATTCACAGTTAAGAAAGATGATTGCAATTTGCTGAGTGTGTCATGCTCAACTTATCACTCACCTAGACTCTCACGACAAGTTTAGTGTTCTCTACATTACTGCTTTTTCTAGAAAAAAAAAAACAGAGAAAAAGACTGCAGAGTACTATTGATAATAATATTCATTTAAGACAGGGCAATTCAACCTAACAAACAACTCCTACAAAGCAGCAAACAGTCATTTAATATATTGTAAAATATGAAATGAGTACTCAGCAGAAAAAGGAAAACTCTGGCCCACTTAATCTTCTCAATGTACCATCCCAATGGGCACAAAGCAGCTGCAAGTGACAGCATTGCCATCACAGATGACTAGATCTTTTTCATACACTCAAGAGTTAAAATACAAACATTTTAAGAAAGCCATTTCTCCAGCCTGGAAGTTATGTAGCAGTAGATATCCTCCCCTAACCAGCTAGCAACAATGCGTCTTACAGGCAAGATCAGACTGAGAAGAGATGAAGTATGTCAGTTCAAACAGCTGAAACTAAATATGAATCCCCCAACACTGTTCCTCAACAATCCATCCACAACCCATTTTTCCCCACTTTTCCACATGGGGTTGAGGTGTCACTTCACCAGTGACAATCTTCTAGCGCCAAGATTTACCCTGCCAGGTAGCAAGCCTTTTTGCAGTAGTTTTCGATTTACACTGCCAGGTGGCAAGCCTTTTTGCAGTAGTTCTTCCTCGCCACATACTTGAAAATGCACTCACACCTATGGCCAATTTAAAGTGGCTAAGAGGGTAGCACACTTACTTTTGACACTGGAAGAGCAAAAGACTGGGGCTCTTCTCACATTAAGAGCTAGGATTCATTTTCCAGTACTGACACTACAGTGTAGTAAAATGGGGGTGCCAGATTCAGGAGTGTGCCATCCTTCAAATGAGATGTTAAACTGAGGCCCCATCTGCTTGAATTGGCGGTTGCTTAGGTGGATGTAAATGATCCCACAGCACTGGTCCAAAAGAGTACAACAGTGCTTTACTGTTATACAGTTTTTTTACAATATATTGCACTGTTTTTACATATACTTTTCATGAATTTCAAACAACCCATTCCATCTGACACAATGATTTAAATCCTGTTCAACAGAATCACTTTCCCAAGTCTTGTCAAATAACTCTTCATACCTGCATTACATGTAGTCAGTATTCTGGCGGTCAGTGGAGCAGCAGGTAGCAAACTTGCCTCAACAGTGGGAGATCAAAAGACTATTCCCATTCAGGTATTTGGGTCATTATCCGACACCGAAACTGCACTGCAGGAAAAGGATATCAGGGACAGGGGGCCCTCCCAAGTATGCTGTCCCTCACATAAGTCTTCAATCTGAAGTCCCATTTGCCGAAGTTGCTGGTAGCTCAGATGGAAGTAAAGATCCTATGGCACTTATCAAAAATAGTAAGGGAAATTTCCACAGTGTCTTGGCCAAACTTTCTCTAGTCAGTATAAATACCACCTTAGGTCTCACCTAAAAAGAGTTTGCGGGCCTAGTGGGACTAGCCCAATCAACAAAGCACAAGATAAAAATGAAAACATTTCCATAGAAAGCATACTTGGCAAATAAGATCTTACAATAGATTAGAAGAGTAAATATTCTTTCTCTTCATTTCATATTTATTGTACAGCATTTTATTTATTTTTTTATTCATACATATTCATATTATAACATTTGCTATGCAACCAGATTTTTAATGGCAGTAGCGGTTGCTCAACGATCATGGAATATGGTTGTTTGATTACTATGAAGTTAAAATAACTCGAACTCCAAGGCACAACAAACTGCATAAAACAAAAAAATGACAAACGGCAACCACACACTGAGGCAGAAGATTTAATGAATCTGTAAAGGATCCACAAACGTATAAAACACAGTAAAAACCTTTCCTTAATCCTTTCCTTTAAGCGCTTTTCGTTTGTTCTATGAACAAACTTCTTCAGAAGTAATGATCAACACCAGCTGCAGACAATTTAAACAGAAAAAATGCGGAACTGTGTGCTTACGTAATTTTTAAAGAGCTAGTAACAAAAAGTATTGTTTTAACAATATACAATGTCACGAACATACCACAAAGTCCAAAGCAAACCCATAGAGAGCATACACAGGAAGTAAACCTTATAAACTGTAAGATTTCAATACAGTAAATAACTATGAATAACATTTAGGAACTAAAATTAGCATATATGTAATGCTTACATTCAACTGCACAAAGCAAAACTGAACCCCGACGTTACCTTGGAAAGATTTTTAAGCTTCAATATACAAAAAATTGAATATGCCTCATTTAATCCGGGGTAGTTAAATGAATTTAACTTAATCTGCCACAAAAGTTCCAATTCATCCAATTTGAAGGAAGCAGGACCCCCCCGTATGTCAGAAACTAAGTTACTGATAACAATGAATTTGAACTTGTGAGAAGGATTAAAATGGACATGTTTTGCAAGGGCATTTTCCAACTTATTGTGAGATATAGCGTATTGGTGTTCATATACCCTATCTCTAAGTCTACGTTCTGTTTTGCCCACGTAGAATGCAAAACAGTCGGTACATCTAGCTAAGTACACAAGAAATTTACTGTTACAATTGAATCTAGATTTTAACTTATACGTATTCCCATTGATCATGAACTGATTTACACAATCAATGAATTTACAATAGTTACAGCTTTCACATTTGGACATGCCTGGCAATCTAGAAGTGGATCTGTTTCTACTCTCCAAGGCATTTTTCAAATTCCTGCCTTTTTTAAAAACTACATGAGGTTTATGCCCAAAAAAAATCCAAAGCTACTTGGTTAGTTTTAAAAAGTTCCCAATTCTTTGTTATTATGCTCACAATAGACTTACTTTGTGAATTAAAAGTAGTTACGAAACTAAATTTAAAGTCTTGATCAGCAGTAACTGCAAGACCCGCCTCATGTAAGCCCGAAATGTCTTCAAGTAAACTGTCATTGTCAGAGATAATCCGCTGACTACATAAAATTGGTTTAAACCAGTTCGCATTTCTCTTATGAGTTACCTCCTCGATTAATGTGTCTAAAAGTGGCTCTGGATAGCCACGATGTTGGAACATCTGTTTCAAGAGTTTACATTCCTCAATGAAGTCTGTATCCAAACTAGAAATACGAGATGCCCTCACTAGCTGACCCTTAACCACAGATCTTTTTTGGTGGAATGGGTGACAGCTAGTGAAGTGAAGGAAAGAATTTGAATAACTAACCTTCCTATAAATTTGAGCGGTAAAGGATTGATTCACCCTGTTCTTATTCAGCCTAATATCCAAATAAGGAATAGAATCAGTTTGGAACGTGTATGTGAATTGTAAAAAGCTGGTAGATGTGTTAAAGTTGTTAACCAAGTCACAAACTAGTTCATCATCGCCCTTTACCAAGATGAAAATATCATCCAAAAAGCGGGTATAATAGATGATAGAATCCAGTAACGACCCCGCTGGGAAAACAAAATTAGATTCCCACTGGGCCATCACTAAATTAGCGACACTTGCTCCACAAGGGGAGCCCATCGCTAAACCCACCTTTTGGAGATAAAATTTGTCATCAAAGATGAAATAATTATTGGACAAAATTAGGTCCAATAATTCTGACACCAAGGAAATATCACTACTTGATGCATTGTGCTTTTTCATCACCACTACCACCCATTCCACACTGATGTCGTGAGGAATACATGTGTAGAGGTCTTTTACGTCAACCGTTAAAAAGTTGGATTCACTATTGAATAGCTGTAACTATTGTAAATTCATTGATTGTGTAAATCAGTTCACGATCAATGGGAATACGTATAAGTTAAAATCTAGATTCAATTGTAACAGTAAATTTCTTGCGTACTTAGCTAGATGTACCGACTGTTTTGCATTCTACGTGGGCAAAACAGAACGTAGACTTAGAGATAGGGTATATGAACACCAATACGCTATATCTCACAATAAGTTGGAAAATGCCCTTGCAAAACATGTCCATTTTAATCCTTCTCAAGTTCAAATTCATCGCCATCAGTAACTTAGTTTCTGACAAACAGGGGTCCTGCTTCCTTCAAATTGGATGAATTGGAACTTTTGTGGCAGATTAAGTTAAATTCATTTAACTACCCTGGATTAAATGAGGCATACTTGTATATTGAAGCTTAAAAATCTTTCAAGGTAACGTTGGGGTTCAGTTTTGCTTTGTGCAGTTGAATGTAAGCATTACATATATGCTAATTTTAGTTCCTAAATGTTATTCATAGTTATTTACTGTATTGAAGTCTTAAAGTTTATAAGGTTTACTTCCTGTGTATGCTCTCTATGGGTTTGCTTTGGACTTTGTGGTATGTTAAGTGACATTGTATATTGTTAAAACAATACTTTGTTACTAGCTCTTTAAAAATTACGTAAGCACACAGTTCCGCATTTTTCTGTTTAAATTGTCTGCAGCTGGTGTTGATCATTACTTCTGAAGAATTTGTTCATAGAACAAACTAAAAGCAGCTTAAAGGAAAGGATTAAGGAAAGGTTTTACTGTGTTTTGCTCGTTTGTGGATTCTTTACAGATTTCAAAGGATGGAAAACAATGGTGGGTCACGATCATAGTGAGCTGAAATTGCTGCAGCATGAGTCTTAATGGAAGAGAAGGACAAACCTTTGTCCAATAACTCAGTAAGATATTGAAGAGCCACACTCAAATTAGGCTGAGAAATCTCGAAGTTCCTGGCTGCACCCGAAAATAAAAACCTCTTCCATTTTTCTGCATACACTTTCCTTGTACTAGCTGTTCTCCGTTCCATAAGCACATTTAAAACTTGTTGAGGAAGTTGAGACCTGCTGTGTTCCAAAACAGAATATGCCAAGCTGTTAGATGAAGAGAGTGAAGCTTGACCTTGAGCAGATGACCTCCTTGAGATCAGTGTGGACAAGGTAAAGGCCATGGAGGCTCTTACCAGACTCCTCAGTAATGGGTACCAGTGTTGCCGAGGCCAATCTGGAGCTATTAAAATCATCCTTGGCTTGTCTTGTCTGACCTTTAGGCACCTTTGGAAGAAGAGGCAGAGGTGGAAAGGCATACACATGAAGATTTTACCAACTGAAAGAAAGAGCATCCACTTTCCAAGCTGTGTGATGAAACCTTTGTGCAAAACTTTGGCAGCTGGTTTTAGTGGAGAAGTGAACAGATCTATGTCTGGAGTTCCCCATGACACTGTCAATTTGAAATACATGAAGATCCAGTTTCCACGTGGGGATCCATGATTTGTCTGCTTAACACATCTGCTAAGGAGTTCTGTGCTCCTGGCAGAAACCTTGCCTGAAGAGTTAGTTGCAAGCTGAGCAGTCTCCCATAAAATCATTGCTTGCCTGCATAGAGGATAAGAATGTGTTCCCCTTGTTTGTTGATGTACCACATGACAGTTTGTTCTGTTAGAATCAACACCTGCCCTGGAAGAAGTAACTCCTTGAAAGCCATTAATGCAAACTGGACTGCTAACATCTCCTTCATGTTGATATGTAGATGCTGTAGTCTGGCAGGCCACTTGTCTTGTATCCACTTTCCATTTAGATGAGCTCCCAAGCAATGTCGAGGCATCTGTCGTTAAAATCTGACTCGCCTCTGGCGGGTCACAGAGAGTCCCTTGTTTAGGTGACATTCCTGAGCCCACCACAAAAATTCCTTTTGAAGCAAGGTATTATTTGAATGACAGTGTCCAAATCCTGGCAGTGCTGTGTCCATACATTTTTGAGATACCATTGCAGCTTCCTCATATGCAGTTTGCCATTGGGAAGCACCAGAATACAAGATGCCATGAACCCTAATGCTTGAAGGACTGTCCTTGCAGTCAGTGACTGATGATAGTTTAAGTAAAGGGATAGACTCTTTTGTTTGTCCGGGGTTAAAAAGGCCATCTGGGCTGCTGTATTCAGTCTCACACCCAGAAAGCACATGTCTTGAGAGGGTACTAGACTGGACTTTATTTCGTACAAAGAATACCCTAGGCATCTTAGCACTGCTATAACATATTCCAGATGCTGTAGAAGGTCTTCCTTTTCTTGAGCCAGAATCAGGCAGTCGTCCAAGTAAGGATAGATTTGAATTCCTTTTAGCCTGAAGTAAGCTATCACTGAGCCAGAACCTTTGTGAATACTCTGCAGTAGATAAGCCAAAGGGCAATGCAGAGAACTGATAATGAGAATTTCCAGTCGAAAACGCAGATACTTCCTGCAACTTAGTCTATGCACATGAAGGTAAGCTTCCTTGAGATCAAGGTTACACAGTGATCTTTGCCCAGCAGAGGTAAAAGCTGTTGTAACGCAACATTTGAACTTGGGAATGTCCAGATAAGTGTTGAGGATAGATAAATCCAAAATTGGTCTCCACGTGTTCCCCTTCTTTGGTACTAGGAACAGGCGAGAATAAAATCCTAGGCCCCTTTCTGATACAGGGACTGGCTGAATGGCCCCTATTTGGAGTAACAGAGAAATTTGCTTGTGAGCCTCTTTCTTTGTGGAGGAGGAACGTCTGGCATGCCTTTGAAGGGGGGCAAGGTATGGAAATAAAACCTGTAACCGTGGTGAATGATATCCAACACCCATCTGTCTTGAGTAATTAAATCCCAATTTTCTTTGAAAAGGAGTCTTCCTAAAGGCTGCCAGCGAGATCTACTGGCAGCTGAAAAGGCAGGTCATTGGGTCTGTTTACTGAAAGGACTGACCCCTGCCCTCACCAGAAGTCTGAGCAGGTGAACTCCTGTTCTAGGCCTAAAGAACCTTGAGCTCTGCCCTGTACCACGCTAGACCTACCCCTAGACTGGGAATCATAAGCAGGATATGTCCATCCCTTAGTAGGCCAATTTCTACTAAACTTCGAGGCTGCACCTGCAAAAATCTTTAACAGTTGCATAGACTTAGCTTTGTCCTCCATTTTCTTTAAAACTGCTTCCACAGGTGAACCAAACAACACATCAGACTGTAAAGGCATCAAAATCCTTGTCTTAACATGCTCCAGCTAAATTCTGATCCCTCAACCAGGCATGCCTGCGAAAGAACAGAACTGGTGGCAGCCACCTCGAGGAGGCCTGTACAGCATCAAAACCACATTGCAAAGAATGCTTACCCACTTGTTCAGACACATGAACTAAATCCAGCAACTCTTTACTCAATACCTTCCATGGCATCCACCTTAGATTTCAGTTGTGAGGAAGTGGTACTGATATTTTAGCATGTGAGGCGAGCCAATTCCAGCATCCCTCATGGCTAAGTGGAAGAAGTATACACTTTCTTTCCCCATCTATCCAAAGCCCTTGCCTCTTTATCAGTGGGAACAGGATTTTTAACACAGGCCTTAACACCTTTAGGCCCTGAGAAACAGTTTCTGGGTCTGCCCTAGGACTCTTAAAAGATACTTATGAGCTTCAGGCACCCTATAATACCTATCAGGTTTAACAGGAGCAGGAGGCAAAGAATCAGGGTTCAGGGAAGCCTCTGCAAAACATCTTCCACCACATTCAACACAGGAGGTATAGCTAAAGGCCTATGCTGGGGTAAAACAAGAATTCCCTAAGCCTTTTCCTGGAATCAGAGTAATCCTGGCCTTCCCATTTAAATGCATCAGAATCGTCCTAAGCAGATTTTCAAACTTAGAATCATAATAGATCAGAGTAAAACTCTAGCTAAAATCAGAAGCTTAAATTCACTTAAATTCACCACGTATCGGCTGAACTAAATGTATAATTTCCAGTGAAGTCTGGAAAAAATAAGTTAGAAAGCATCTACTGCACTTCAATGACAAAAAAGTCATTGAATAAAAAAGGAGCTGCATTGAACAATCCTGTAACAAGTCTTCAGACCAAAGAAACTCCTCAAACGCCATAGTTCAAACAATGACTGGTCAAAAACACTCGTGGCCTTCTTTAGACCCCGGGCACACGCTCATAGCAACGTCAACTCAAGATAATCTTTTAAAAGCCACCACCTAAGTGTCCAGTACTTAACAGTAGAACCTAAGGATCGCAAAGAATAAGTATTCATTCGCATGTAAATATGACCAAACCTCCAACTCTACATTTCATTCCAGATGAATTCAGAACAACTCCTCAAATTTCTGCCGGACCTGCAGATGTTACCGAGTGACCTTTGCATACCCGCCCCTGACCTACCTATCCTTAGGGCACGAGGGACACCTATTGACCGAAGGAATGAGCTCTATTAGACTGGACATTAGTCGCCCTTGAAACGTGTAGATTGCACTTATGATTAACTGAGCCCCTGAATTCTCAGGTGGATTATGTCACGCCTGGCAAAGAAAGGTACTGTTTACTTTTGAAACAGAGAGTTTTTATTTTCAGTCAAACCATTCCATCGACATGATTTAATCGTCACAGATCTCATTGCGGCCTTAACCGATACATGTAGTGCGAGTAGAAGCAAATTGCATGGGAGTAAAGCTATTCCATTCAGTATTGGGTTAGAAAAGCCTGGAAAGGTATCAGGGTCAGACGCCCTCAGCCTGGTCTCTACTGAACCTTTGTTGTGAGGATGACAGCAAGTCCTATGAAATAAATCGTCCGAGGAATTCCAGGTGCAAATTCTTGGTCAGAAAACCTCTGGTCTCCAAGAGCTTCCTAGGGACGCCTCCATGCGTTAAAACCTAGAAAGCAATTGTGCATAGTCTTACAAGACTTTAGGAGAAGTCTCCGGATGCATCCTTGACGGCATTTTATAATTTTACAAGCTTCCCTATATAACTACTTGCAAGTCTTAACCTTCCTCTCATATAGGTGGTTTGTTAAATCTAGCATCAAGACGCATCCAACAAGACCAGCCTAAAGCAATATGAACTGAAGGTCAAACTTCACAGAAATACTATCACTTTTTCTATGGTAAAACTCAAGAAACAAAGTCAACTAAGAATCGACGTTGATTTAAAGAACATGTTCAAATCTGTCACATCCAAAAGCAGAAACCCGGCATCACAGGAAACCTTAACTGGTAATTTCTAATATACTGATCCTAGAAGAAATCATAGTACTTTATTCTGCACACTAACGGGTACTGAAAGCATTTAATTCAGTATACTTATGCCATTAATCGGGATAATGAAAACTAACTCCACTTCATAAATTTAAAGCCACCTCCTGCAAAACTAATTAATAACATGAATTTGACTGGGGATTAAAGACTTTAGGATTTTCATTTTGGATGACGTATGTTCCCCTATCTCAATCGTCGTGCAGAGTGAAACGTCGGTACTCGTAAGTACAGAAATACGTTACGATAATCAATGTTACTGATATTCATGTGACATGAACTATTTAACGAATTTAATTTGAAGCTTTCAACTTACTTGCAACTAAATGTCTGTTATATACTCACTTTAATTCCTCCTTTAATAAATATGAGGATATGCAAAATCCACACTTTAGAAAGTTCCAATTCGTCTCAATAGACTTTTTGGATTAAAATGTCAGAACTAATTTAAAAATTATCAATGAATTTGACTAGTAGTTACTGACATTCTGCAGTCATTTCAACTTTGACTACATAAATGGTTTAAAAGTCGATTCTATTACTCTATTCTAAATGCTCTGTGCACAGTGAACATCTGTTAAGATCATCCAAGAATCTGTTCAACTGAATCAGATTCAAACCCTTACCCAGGGGATTATTTGCTCCATAAATTTGAGCGGTAAAAGATTGATTCACCCTGTTCTTATTCAACCTAATATCCAGATAAGGAATAGAATCAGCTTGGAATGTGTATGTGAATTGTAAAAAGCTGGTGGATGTGTTAAAGTTGTTGACCAAGTCACAAACTAGTTCATCATCGCCCTTTACCAAGATGAAAATATTATCCAAAAAGCAGGTATAATAGATGATAGAATCCAGTAACGACCCCGCTGGGAAAACAAAATTAGATTCCCACTGGGCCATCACTAAATTAGCGACACTTGCTCCACAAGGGGAGCCCATCGCTAAACCCACCTTTTGGAGATAAAATTTGTCATCAAAGATAAAATAATTATTGGACAAAATTAGGTCCAATAATTCTGACACCAAGGAAATATCACTACTTGATGCATTGTGCTTTTTCATCACCACTACCACCCATTCCACACTGATGTCGTGAGGAATACATGTGTAGAGGTCTTTTACGTCAACCGTTAAAAAGTTGGATTCACTATTGAATAGCTGTAACTATTGTAAATTCATTGATTGTGTAAATCAGTTCACGATCAATGGGAATACGTATAAGTTAAAATCTAGATTCAATTGTAACAGTAAATTTCTTGCGTACTTAGCTAGATGTACCGACTGTTTTGCATTCTACGTGGGCAAAACAGAACGTAGACTTAGAGATAGGGTATATGAACACCAATACGCTATATCTCACAATAAGTTGGAAAATGCCCTTGCAAAACATGTCCATTTTAATCCTTCTCAAGTTCAAATTCATCGCCATCAGTAACTTAGTTTCTGACAAACAGGGGGGGGGGGGTCCTGCTTCCTTCAAATTAGATGAATTGGAACTTTTGTGGCAGATTAAGTTAAATTCATTTAACTACCCTGGATTAAATGAGGCATACTTGTATATTGAAGCTTAAAAATCTTTCAAGGTAACGTTGGGGTTCAGTTTTGCTTTGTGCAGTTGAATGTAAGCATTACATATATGCTAATTTTAGTTCCTAAATGTTATTCATAGTTATTTACTGTATTGAAGTCTTACAGTTTATAAGGTTTACTTCCTGTGTATGCTCTCTATGGGTTTGCTTTGGACTTTGTGGTATGTTCGTGACATTGTATATTGTTAAAACAATACTTTGTTACTAGCTCTTTAAAAATTACGTAAGCACACAGTTCCCGCATTTTTTCTGTTTAAATTGTCTGCAGCTGGTGTTGATCATTACTTCTGAAGAATTTGTTCATAGAACAAACGAAAAGCGCTTAAAGGAAAGGATTAAGGAAAGGTTTTTACTGTGTTTTATACGTTTGTGGATTCTTTACAGACTCATTAAATCTTCTGCCTCAGTGTGTGGTTGCCGTTTGTCATTTTTTTGTTTTATGAAGTTAAAATAAGCTTGATATGCTGCCAAGCCATGGATGAATTATCTCAATCAGTGGTCCAGAGTAGGTTGCATGTCAAAACTGTGATGGACTGCAAAGTGTTTTAATTTGCTAGCAACAGAATGCAGATGTGCACTTTTCATGCAGATCAAGAACAGTAGGTGTCAGTCTTGCCAGTTAAACCCTACACTAACATACAACAACTTAGTTTAACTAATCCAAGCCTTGCAGGTGATGCTGTAGGGCTAGGGTCTTGAAATTCCATAAACAATTTTCGACTGTGCAACTTAATGAAGATATTTCATTGCAATCCACAAAGCATTGTTCATTTCTCACATGCTGTCATATATGCCCTGGTTGCATACTTAAAGCCTTTCCGTAACCAGAAATAACTTACGAATTATTCTGAGTTTCTTTCGACAATTGCTACATCACTCTACCTACCCCTTTCCAACTGTCCCACATTCCATCGTTGTCAGTTCTTTCTTAATCCTTATGCATCATTTCAACATATTTTGTCACAGTGTGCATTATTTCATCTTGTGTATGTCTCACTACTTCAGTTTCATCTTCTAGATGCAACATTTCCATTTACAATTTATTTTTCTGATAAAGACATTACTTCTTCATTTCTACCTTTCAAGAAATAATACATATATTTCATTTTAATTCTGTTTCTTTAGCATACTTCTTTCTGCTTTTCATATGTCACTTTCCTTCTTAAAAAAAAAAAAAAAAGCTTTATAATAATGCATTTTCAAACTTTGTACACTAATGTGGCCTTGAACTATAAAAAGTGACCTTTACTTGGTGGCCTCCCCAAGTCCATCTTCCTGGGTCTTGTATGAGAGGTAGTTGGCTATCCACCAAGTGACATAAGGGTTTGTACCCAACCTCCTGAATTTGTCAACAATGCCCGAGTGGGGTAGTCACAATTTTTTTTTAAGAAACCAATGAATGTTACTTGTGTGCAATCCAGCAAGAGGAATCATGAGGAAACCAAAGATGTCATGAACCCCTGGATCCTGAGATATGCTTCGGCTGAAGTCCAAGACTGACGTGAGAAGCTCAGGAATTTTTCCAAATAAAAATCCACATTCCCCTGTGTCAAAAAAGCCATTTGTTGACACATCTGTAAGACAGCCCAGAAAGAATCCTGTGTGACAGGATTAAGGAAGATTTATAAACATTTATCTTAAATCCCAGACTGGTCAAAAAAGAAGGAACCCATTGTAAAGGCTCTCGTCATCTGGGAAAAGATTCTGCAAAGATAAATAAAAGTCATCTACTGTAAACACAGAAATATGTGAATGTCACCCAGTCTGCAATGAGCTATGACTGGAGCTAGGCATTTTGTAAACACTGTAGCTGCAGATAACTCAAAGGGTAATGCAGAGAATAATGTGACCCAGACACAGAACATCAGAGAGATTTCCTGAAGCTTTTGGTTATGGGAATGTGATTACAGGCTTCTTTTTGATCCACTGTTACAGAAAAAAAATTCATTGGAAAATTAGAAGCAGCAGATTCTGAGGGGCCAACATCTTGCATTTTGGTACATTAACATACAGAATTAGAAAGGAAATGGCTATAACTGGTCTTCAAGAAGACTCTGGTATCAGAAATATTCTAGAAACATTTGCTCCTTTGATTTAATGGCACTGGTTCTAGGACTCCTAGGATAAGTGTTGAAGAATCTGAGGATAAAAATGTCTGGTGTGGAGGGTGAGGAGTAAGTCCCATGAAAGGAGATATTTGTATCAAGAGCCAGCTGTATCAGTCCTGGACCACTTTTAACACCCAAAAGTTTTAAACAGACTTTTGCCAAATGGGAATGTACAGAACCCATTTCTGGGGCAGAAGTTGAGAGATAGGGGCAGGAGGAGTGGGGAAAGGGGGAAAGAACACTGGTATAGTCGTACTGAAGTGTCAGAATGACAGTTTTTAGGGAAATATCCTAGTTTCTGTTATTCCCCTCTTACCATAGCTTTTTGGTTCCCTATTTGGCTTGTGAAGGCAGGGATTGTTTGTTCCGTTTCTTATAAAGAAAGAAGGACTTGGGAAATGTGTAAGTAGGGCCTGAGAAATCTTGGAAACAGTATTCATTTCGCTCTCTCATCAAATTGTTTGAGGGACTTGAGCAGCACATGGGTCAAGCAAAACCTCCTTATTAAAAACTGAATTCAAAGTTTCATATTTTAACTCATGAGAAAACTTCTGATTATATACCCAACCATATCTCCGCACCACTGTAGCAGTATTAGAGGACTAGACATAGTACTGCACAATCGTACACACCCTAAGGCGTGTTCTGGTAAGCAAGTGTTAGAAACAATGAAATTCAGATAGGCACTAGCTTCAAGAGGAAGCGTAGTAGACAACTCTCTGAAACTGTCTGCACAAAAAAATAAGACTTCCCTATGAGTCTTTTAGTTAAAAATTATACATGCCAAAATGCGAGAAACAAATGTTCTTTTATCAAATTTATCCAATATTTTCCCTTCTTTGTTCATAGATGGGTTGAAAGACACCATGAGTCTATTCTCAGCTACTGCAGATGCGGATATGGCTGCACAGTCAGACCTGAGGTGGGAAAACAAATTACTTAATTTGAGAAACTTTGTAAAGCCTATCTGCCTTTTTGGAAACTGAAGGCTGAGAATCAGGATTACTACAGGCAGCATTAAATACATCCTCCAAACCTAGCAGAAAAGGAGACATGGGAATGGAATGAGGCATATCTATGTGTTGCGTATCATAATATCTCCTCAATTCAGTGTGAGCATCCTAACACCTAATTTAACATGGTTTCTATCTGATAAAAGGGAGATTCCTTCGGAGGGTGGGTGTGAGGACCACACTTCCTCTGAATCAGAGATCTGGGCTTGGGAATCTACAGAAGAAGCCTGGTCTCGGTGTACGTCATAATCCTCGGACATGTTTTCCTAATGAATATCTCTGCT
The DNA here is from genome assembly GCF_019279795.1 of Protopterus annectens. Lineage (NCBI taxonomy): Eukaryota > Metazoa > Chordata > Ceratodontiformes > Protopteridae > Protopterus > Protopterus annectens. The sequence continues at coordinate 1,109,637,215 of NC_056727.1, forward strand.
GACATTTACAAGTAAGAATTTCTGAGCACCAGGATTAACAGCCTGCAACAACTGTCTGACTAAACTAAGAAAATTATCTTTTCTGACAGATGCCATGTTTTCAGATGAACAATGTTTAACCTTTAGATTATTCTGTCCAGGTTTGGATGAAGACAGACTGAGGAGACGCTTCTTCCCCATCTAGAGATTCCGCTCCCTGGCTACACTGAGCAACTTCATCTCCCAAAGTGTCTACTGACCCAGAAGAGATGGCTCTTCTATGTGTGGATCGGATACTAGAAAAGCCAAAGATGACATAACTGACCCCCAGCTCATGGTGGCTAAAAGAACTACACCAGAAAAAGCCAAAGAGGTGAGTGATCTGAGGAACTAATGTCCACTGCAGATCGACCCATCAGCTGTGGCACTGACTGAGCCCATGGGCAAGGACTCTTTTGCAAATTCCTTTTTCTTTCTACAAAAAGCAGGAGATGAAACAGCTGGACTGATGTTAAGTGTCTATGCCTTAACACAGGAGGATGTCTCTAAGGAAGTACGCTTTGCTAGAACAGGTTCTTCCACTGGCAGGTTGTCATAAGTGTTCACAAGCAGCAAATGTACACTCCAACACAGTCCCCAATCACAGTATTGCATAACTAGCACATAAATTCCTGTCAGAACATCCTTATTCTAAAAACTCAGTCTGACAGAAAAAAAATGGAAGGTATGCGGTCGCAAAGTGTACACAAGCACCGACATACCTCATAATAATCCCTGCCCATATAAAATACTCCCCAGCACTGTTTCACTAAACACGGTCTGCATAAGCAGTACATTTTCAAACAATAGTTCTGAAAATAGCATTCCCCGAGAGGAAAATTCCAACATTCGAAAGAATACAGGGTTTCTTAAAGGGGAAATTATGTTAAAGGCCTTATTTAAAAAATACCATTTTTTAAAGGTCAATATTATGGGTGGAAAGATTTATCTGCCAAAAATGAAGCTGAAGGCTGAGCTGCTTCTTCACAAGGCACTGAAGGCAGAAAGTACTGAAGGAAGCTCCATTCTGATTGCTGACTTCCCTCCACAGGGCTATCCAGTCCAGCAGTCAAAGTGAAAGCTGTTGGATGGAGGCAGAGCTTTTGGAAGCTGACTGGTTGCGTCAGGGACAGAGACGAACCAATATAGCCTAAAGGCTACTGCAGCAGCAGGAATGATGAATATCAGATAATGCCAGGCCACCTTGTTCTATGGAGACAGTAAACTTATTACACTTGAATCTTTTCTTCCACTACCATATAAATTCCTCCAGCTGTTCATCATCATCCATAATGTTTCCTCTCAATGATAAAACACATCTCACCCGTATATAAAACGAACAGGAATTAAACATTATCACTACTTGTGTCCTACTATCGATAGCCATGAGTGTCCTACTATCCATAGCCATGAAAAAGAAGTTATGTACGTACCAAAACGTTCCATGTTAGCTGTCTTCTCACCTTCATTCTTGCTGGTTGGGTTCAAAGCCGATCCTCGGCTCTGACTCGGCCATCTTCAAAAGCTAGAGAGCTGCATACTGGCTTGAGGTCACCCCATATCCCATGATGCCTGGCGTTAGATACCCAGATCTTGTTTAGTAAGTCTAACTGCAGACATAATAAAGAAAGGATTCTATCCTGGAATATATAAAACCTCCAGAGAGGCTACTAGTCAGAAGGGAATAGCCAGAGAAGACTCAGCCATACAAAAACCATAAGGAACTCTTCTCAGTCTACAAGGATAGGGGGTTGGAGGGTGGGACGCAAGAAAGAAGGCGAGAAGAAGACAACTAACGTGGAAAGTTATGGTAGGTAAATAACTTCTTTATGTTAAGTTGTCTATCTCGCCTTCGTTCTTGCTGGTTGGGACAGCGTCCCTAGCACCTAAAATCCTGGGTGGCTCATCGGAACAAACTCTTCAGAACAGTGGAACCAAAATCTGCTCTGTTTCTGGAAACCACATCCAACTTGTAATGCGAAATGAAGGTATGTGGGTTGGCCCACGTAGCCGCAGCACAAATAGATTCCATGGGCAACCTAGCCTGAAAGGCCACAGAAGTGGCTAAAGCTCTGGTGGAGAGGCCTTTTGGTTTAACAGGTAATTCTTTATTCCTCAGTTGATAGATAAATGTGATGATAGAAGTCAACTACCTGGACAAGGTTACTTTTCAGACTGGAAGACCTTGTTTACCCTCAGCATAAGAAAGGAAAAGTTGGTCCGATTTCCTGATATCTAGTTCTATGCAAATAAAAGCGTAGTTGCCTGTGAACATCTAACTGATGCAATTTATATTCCGCCCTGTTGGAGTGGTTGGGAAAAAAACACAGGAAGGTCTATGGACTGATTCAAATTATTTTCTGAAGAGACCTTAGGAAGGAAGGAAGGAAGGAAGGAAGGAAGGATTAGTCCTGACAGCAACCCTATCATTGTGGAACACTAGGTACGGAGGACGGGTACAAAGAGCCTGCAGTTTCAAAACTCTTCTGGCTGAAGTAATGGCTACCAGAAAGTTTTCCAAGATAAAAACTTCAAGGAACAAGATGCTGCAGGTTCGAAGGGAGGCAATATTAGAGAAGCTAAAATCAAATTTAGATCCCACGGAGGTGAAGGATCTCTCACTGGAGGCCTGAGCAGAGTGGTCCCCTTGAGAAAGGCTTTACATAGCTTATGCAACATATTATTATTCCCGACAGGCCAATGTAAAAATTTGAAATTGCAGCTAACTGAACTCTAATTGAAGAGGAAGCGGGACCCAGAATGAAACAGTTCTGCAAGAAATTCCAAAATGTGGTGTATATGGGGCTGAAAAGGGGTCTATACTCTTAGTCTCTGCCCAGGAAGAAAAACGTTTCCACTTACTAGTGTAAGTTTTTCTAGAGGTAGACTTGTGCGATGATAAAATAATCTCGCTCACAGAGGGGGAGATCTGGAAGCCTGGCTAAGGTTGGAAGTGCAGCAACCAAGCAGTGAGCTGGAGAGATTGCAGGGATTGGTGCAACCTGCCCGACTGATGGATCAGAAGGTCTGAAACTAGGTCCAGAGTCCAAGGCTGCTCGAGAAGATGATGATGCAGGAAAGGGAACCATATTTGTCGAGGCCAGTAAGGAGCACTGAGGATCATTTTGCAGCCAAATATGGTAGCTTTCTGTATCAGTTTCGGAATAAGGGGAAACGGAGGGAATGCATAAAGAAGTCCCCGAGGCCAATTGTGGACTAGAGCGTCTCTGGGGGAATGTCCGGGAAGTGGAAGGAGAGAGAAGAAATTGATGCACTTGCTGTTGAAGGGGGTGGCAAAAAGGTCACAGCAAGGCTGGCCCCATTTGCGGAATATTTGGTCCACAACTACTTGATTCAGAGACCACTCGTGAGGCATGAGAATTGCTCTGCTCAGTCTGTCTGCAATGACGTTGGACTTCCCAGGGATGTGCGTTGCGATCAGAAACCGTTGGGAAGAGATCGCCCACTGCCAGAGTCTGAGTGCTTCTTGACAGGGGATAGGACTTGGTTCCGCCCTGCTAGTTGATGTACCACACTACTGACATAGTCTGTTTTAATTGCAATGGTCCCGGTAGGAAGAGAGTCCTGAAGAGCTTGCAACGCTAAAAGCACGGCCCTCATCTCCAAGATGTTTATATGCAGGTGGTACTCGTGAGGTTGTCAGGTGCCTTGGACTGTTCTGCCCTGATAATGCCTCCCCACCCGATCAGGGAAGCATCCGTGGTAACTGTAGCAACTGGGGGGGGGGGGTTGCAAATGGTCTGCCCAGGAGTACTGATGCGGACACCATCCACCATGCAAGGTGCTTGTTGCATGCTTCTGTCATCATAATCGTGTGAGACATGGGAAGCTGCTGGAAGGACCACTGGGTGAAAAGCAGCCACTGGAGAATCTTCATGTGTAAACCAGCTAGAGAAACAAGTATGATTGCTGCTGCCATGAGACCCAGAGTCTGGAGGACGAACCTGGCTTGAATTCTTTTGCATGCTAATAAGACCTGTACATGTTGACGAATCACTAATACCCTGTCTGGTGGAAGGCTCGCCGACATGTCTTTTCTATTTAAATTTGCGCCTATAAAGGTGATAGAATGACAGGGCGACAATGCAGACTTTTTGAAATTTATTGAGATACCTAGTCTGGAGCAAGTCTCGATAGTGTAGTCTCTGGCTCGCAGTAGGTGATGCCTGGTGGTAGCAGTAAGGAGCCAGTCGTCTAGATATGGAAACACCTGGAATCCTTGCCGTCTCAGGAGAGCGGTAACTACTGCCATACATTTGAACAACCTGGGGGCTGTGCTGAGACCAAAGGGCAGAGCTCTGAACTGGTAATGGCTGGCTCCTAGCCGGAAGCGAAGGAATCTTCTGGAGCATCTTATGTCTTGCCAGGCTCTTGGGTACAGTGATAATCTTCCCCCGACTGCCTCCAGAGGTGGGTAGTCGGGCAACCCTTCAGGGATGCTGGAAGGGCTTCTCAGAGAAGGATTCTCTGCTGCCCTGGTTTTGTGGACCCCCTCTGCCACAAGGGCTGCGTCTATTATTGTTCCCTCCTCTGCCCCTGGATGGGAACTCACCATGTGTGTCCGGCAAGGCTCCCTGGGATTTCCAGAACCACATCTTTCCACTCTTCTGACCCTTGGGATATGGTCTGGAAGGAGTGGAAAAACAGACTCCCAAGGCAGAGAGAGAGTCTTGCCTTCCTGCTCACACCTGGTAAGGGTGTCCTTCACCTGTGATCCAAAAAGAGAGGAGCAATCAAAAGGGGTGTTGTGAAAGGTGCTCTGAAAGGTTCCGCAAAGTTACATAGCCGCATCCAAGTGTGTCTCCTTAGAGCAACACCTGTGCCCGCGGCTCTACTCGCACCATTGGCTGCATAAGGAATGAGCCTCATGGAGGAGTTCACCACTGAATTAAGAGTCGCCAGCTGGGAGGCTGCCTTAGCCTGGGCCCCCTCAGCTGATGGATCTTGGAGGGTATCTCCAAGCTCTTTAAGGAGATCCCTTTGAAGGCGGGTAAAGTGGCACAAATAATTCAGAGACCTCATAGAAAAAGTCGCTGAAGAGAACATCCGCTTCCCATATCTGTCCATCGTCCTGGACTCCTTGTTAGGGGGATGGACAGATGAAGTTTCAGCCAACTCCTCCTTTGTGGCCGCCGCTACCACCATGGCATCAACAGGGACACCTTTGGTCAAAAACGGTTTATCCTGTGGTGCAGTTATGAATTTAGCAGGTCTTCTGGGGGTCGGTTCCACTGTGTCTGGAGCTGACCACGCCTTCCGAGCCACCACAGACATCAGTGGGTCGAAAGGCGGAGACACCCAGGAAGTGGGAGGTCGGGATCCAAACGCATCCAGGAATACCGACTCATCCTCTGAGGGACTTAGGGTAGTCCAGGTTCCCCCTCTGCCTAAGCATCTCAAGGATGTCTGAGAAGGAGACATCTTCAGAAGGGGATCTCGGGGATCCTTCCGAATCCTCTAAGTCGGTATCTGATGCGACAGACTCGGGGGAGTCAACATGCTTCCTCTTGCATTTCCTCTTATGAGGTGGCTCCTCTGAAAGATCAGGGGAGGCCTCGGAAGAAGAAGATACACCCAAGGGGGTGCCCTGGAGCGTTGATTCCCCACGCTTGGGGTCTGGAGGAGGAGCAGAGGCAGATGCAGGCACCATAGTGGGATGAGCCGATGGGGGTGATCGTGGGGCTAACTCAGGGGCCAGCACACTCCTCATGACCTCGAAGAGACCGGAATCCCTCTCCGCACAGAGGGGGATGGCTCCGAAGCGGATGTAGGAGCCGAGCTCACCTGTGCCAAAGCTCCGAGGGGGAGACTGGGGTCAGACAAGGGGTCCAATGCCACTTGCCCCCTCAGAGCCGACGAGGGAGTCTTGGCGCCCAGACCCTTCCAAGGACGGTACCAAGGAAGTGATCGGAGTCGACGATGGAACCGAAGGAGAAGGTATCGGTACTGACGGTTCCACGACTCAAACCTCAATGAATTCTGGCTCTGAGCTCAAGGGAGGAGTCGGAGGAGGAATAACTGCAGACATGGACTGAGCAGACACCTGATGAGGGGGGCTGGACAACATTTTTGCTAGGGCCAGCGATTTTAACAGCCTACTGACCACTCTCTCCAAGTCATGAACTGATAGTCTTGAGGACCGAGAAGAGTGGGGCCGATGACTGTGCTCCGATTGGAGCAGAGGAGACCTCAGAGCAGAGCGCATCAACTCCAGGGAGGGAGACCTAGATGTCTTTCGACTCCCCGACGGCTCCGAAGAGAGAGTTGGAACAGACTGGGAGACAAGTAAATCGGTTCCAGCCGGAACAGAGGCTGAAGGAATAGCTTCACCCATCGACAGCTCCGAACTGGGAGACGAAGATTTAGGTGGCTTAGAGGACTTCACGGGCTGAGCCTTAGCGGATGAATCCTGCTTAAGTAAACCCTGTAGGATTAACTTATTTTTACGCTCCTGCAGGACTCTTGGGCTGAAGGCATGGCAAACCGAACAAGAGTCCTGCAGGTGCACGGCACCCAGACAACAGACCCAAGAAGTGTGACCATCTGTCAGAGGCATCTTCTGACAGCATGAGTCACACTTCTTGAATCCGGACACCTTTGTATCCTTGGACATCCCCGAAAAAAAATAGAATACCAAGGACAATACAGAAAAATAGGATATAACAACTAAAACACACACTAAGTTACCACACCCAAAACATACAATATTCTACTTACAAACTAAATAAAACTAACTAGGTAAATGCTATTTTTTTTTTTTTTTTTTTTTTTTTGAAAAAAGGAAAAGGGATAGCCTCTAATTCTCTAATTTAAACGGCTACCTATGAGAAGAAAGTGAAGGGGGAGGGGACAACTCTCTAACTAAAATGAGTTTTCTGAAGGGATAGGGGAAGGATCAAGAAAGAATTATAGATACAACAAAGTATATATATATATATATATATATATATATATATATATATAAAGAAAGGTTGTAACTACTATGACCAATCTACACTAACAAGCCTAATAATTTTTATCAAAATCGGATAAAATAATGAAAATATACGACCTGAGCCAGTAAGACAACCTCGCAGCAGAAGCGGCAACCGAGATCTGGGTATCTAGCTCCAAGCATCATGGGATATGGGGTGGCCTTGAGCCAGTATGCAGCTCTCGAGCTTTTGAAGATGGCCGAGTCGGAGCCGAGGATCGGCTCCAAACCCAACCAGCAAGAACGAAGGCGAGATAGACAACTTAACATCAACAACTTCCAGTTTCTACATCTTTATATTACCTTTTTAGTCTCTTCCTAAATAGCCTTCGCTGGCCTAAAATCCTTTTTAATGCATACACTAACACTTCATCTTATGTCCTAGTAAATATGGGTATTGCTGAACCAATTCACATGTGGATACCCAGTTTACCCTACTGTATTTGTTTTGTTACTTTTTTTTTTAATTTTGCATCCCAAAAAGACTTCAAACTGTCTCGCTATGTTCCAGACCACCAAAACATTTTGTGGATTTATCAAGCACAAAATATAATCTACAAATAAAGCTAACTTTTGATTACCATACATGTTATATCCTTGAATTATTGTGTCCCTTATTTTCTTTGCCAATAACTAATTATAAAGCAAATAAAGAGGAAAGATGACATCCCTGTCTGGTTCCTGTGTTTAAACTTGTAGGGAAGCAACTCTGCCACTCTCATTCCTGCCTCCAACCCTTCATATGTTCGCATAATTAACCTTGTTATTCTATCAAGTAATGCAAATGCTAACCATTTCCATTACTTGGGGGGACCCATTTAACTACCAAATGCCTTCTCTGCATCAAGTTCCATCAGCAAGAGTAGAATTTTCTTGCATTCTTCTTCACTTTAAATTATTATTCTATTAATGTTGTCAAATGTTTGCTTGTCTTCCACAAAACTACACCGATCCACATTTACCAAATCTGGCAACACACCTTTGTTGTTAATGTGGCTAATATAGATAGGCACTTTATAATTTTAAATTGAAATTGCTCTACATGAAGCTGGGTCTGAAAGTCTTGAGCCTCCTTGGGTAATACAGCCACCACATCTTTCTTCCAATATAATGGTATCCCCTCCCCCTTTTAAAAAATTACTAAAAACTTCCAGACCTTTAACATTTTCTTCCTTCTCATCTTCCACAGGAATACAGTCTGTTCCTGGAGACTTCTCTGTTGACTGATTACATATTGCACCTTTCTATCCCAACTCTTCCCCATCTTAGTTATCAACTGTTGAGATTCATCTTCCTCTAAACTTGCCATAATTAAGTCTTCTGAAAATATCTACATTTGTTTATTTTCTTGGTTTCCCCATTTTTCTGCTTTACATAAATGTTCATAACTAGATGCTTGCAATATCTTTAACATCTCTATAGGATCTTTGGTTATTTTTCCTATTAAAGACGCACTACATTTGATAACCATTCTACTTTCTGCTGCCTAAGCTGTTGAGTTAATTGTTTTTGTTCTCTTAAAATTTTATCATAAATAGTTAACAGCAACCTTTTTAAAAATTCATACATATTATCCAACTGCTCCCTTATTTTCCGTTTAGCAATTTGCAGTCACTTCTCCTCTTTTTATGTGAAACTTCCCTTATTTTGCAATACTTTAAAGCTTTGTCAACCCATCAAAGAATTCCTATTACAACTCTTAAGAAGCCTCATGGCTCAGCAATTTCTTTTATTTCAGCCTCTGATTTTTGCAGTTTTGTCAATTCATCTCAATAGCTAGTTAAAGCTTCTTCTACTTTTTGGTTCTTCTATTATTTGACTTTACACCTTCCTTTAGTATTTCACTTACTAACATCTATAAGTGAATTTAATTTTCCCCTGAATTACTGGAAGCCATCTTCTGCATGACAGCTGAAATTCTGAACAGCTTTTAATGACCAGCTGCAAGATTCTTCCCACACAAGAGTTTTTTTCCTCCTCTTTTTCTAGTTGTATTTTTTGTTCTACAGATTTCTACTTTGCTGGCATCCAGAAAGTGTAATTACTAGCCAGTAATCAAATCTTACTCAAATTGTTAACTTTTACTGACATCTAAGATGGCTGCACACTTATTAACAGAGTAATTTTAACTTTCCAAGTGTGACAACAGAAAATGTCACAAGTATCACTGAAATGGTAAGCTTGGATAAAATTCAGTTACTGGCTAGTAACCCCACTGCCTTGATGCCAGCAAAGGAGAAAACTGGAGAACATGAAAGAAAACCAACCAGAAAAAAACTTGAGACAACACTGGCTGTGAAGCTTCCTGTAGATATTCAGCAAAAAGCAGTTCACACTTCAGTTTTGGTTCAAGAGATCCATCCATCTTCTAGCCCTATCTCTCATTTTTGCATATTGGGTTGGGGTGTCACATCAAGTGACAATCTCAAGCCAAGGTTTACACCACTAGGTGACTAGTCCTGCCACAGTAATTCATCCATACCAGACACACACACACACGCGCGCACACGTGCACGCACACACGCGCGCACACGTGCACGCACACACGCGCGCACACGTGCACGCACACACACACACGCACACACGCGCACACACGCGCGTGCACGCACACACACGCGCACGCACACACACGCGCACACGTGCATGCACACACACGCACACACTTGCATGCACACACACGCACACACTTTTAATGTGTCCAATCCACCTACTGCACGTTTTTGTAATGTGGGAGGAAACTGGAGCAACCCGAGGAAACCCACATGACCACAGGCAGGACTTGCAGACTCCTCACAGAAGGCACCCCAGCTGAGAATTGAACTGGATAACCTCTTGCTGTGAGGTGACCATGCTAACCACTGCTTGGTTCAAGAGATGGCTTCCAGTAAGTTAGCAGCAAGACAAATCAAATGCACTTAGAGGGGATTAAAATGAATGAAACATTGAAGGAATTGGAGTGAATGACTTGAGACGTACCACCCTAGACTACATGAAGAGACATGTAAGAGCTCTTGGATCATGTGGCCCAGGCAGATATGACCCTAGCCCTGAGAAGCATCCTGCCTTTTCCCGGAATGATACCACAGTACAAGGACAAAATGATGGACTTCAACAATTGGCTAAGCTTCTGGTGTCATTCAAAGGGGATCCAGTATCTGTCTGCCTGGGAAGACAGTCGACAAACCACGATGTTTTGCCAGAGATGGTCTGCACCTGTCACCCCTGGGATTCAGGTTACTGGCTAAAGCTCTTGCCGTCCCTATAGTGCCTTTTTTAAGCAAGGTTCAAAGGACAAAACCACCACCGTAACAGATACAAGCATGCAAAATCTGAAGGTAATGCTACTCAATGCTAGAAGTCTAAACCTCAAAATGCACTCTCTCAAGGCACTCCTAAACATGGAGAATATAGACACCTGTGTAGTAATTGAGACTTGGTTCAAGGCTCCAGACAGCACCCCTGCAATACCAGGTACAACTCTTACCACACTTTTTGGCCACAAAACCAAGACCGAATGCATCTAAAATTCTCCAGGTGCAAACACTAGGTAAGACTGCAATCCAAATTGTAGCTTGCTACAGATCCCCCACCATGCCCCAAAATTCTCACTACACCTTTCTAAGAATAATGGAAAATATTATGATACAACCAAACACCCTAATACTGGATGATTTCAACTACCCTGCCATTAACTGGGAAAACTACTCGGGTACAGACTCCTTTTCCCAATGATTCTTGGAATTCATAAATTCCAACGCCCTAGATCAACTAATCCATTGTCCCACCAGGGGCTCCAATACCCTAGACCTGGTCATTACCAACATGGGAGATAGATGCACCACACCAGTGGTCAACCCCCTCATTGGTCAGGTCTGACCATAAGCAAATCACCCTTGACAGCCACATCCCCCCCCCCCCCAAGTAAGGAAACCTCCTTAAAAAAAACTTCTCCAAAGCCAACTTCATGTTACTGAAGTCAGAAGTGACAAACTTCATGACACCCATGCAGACGGGATCTGAAAGTTCGACTGCAGAATCCTACACTAAGGCACTGTACGAGCACATCCACTCGTGCATGAACCATGCCATCCCAAATATAACCAAGATGCTCTCCTCCAAAACAAAGGAAGCCAATCTGGTGGTCCCCTGCTATAAACAAAATAAGCAACAGAAGGAAGAAACTGTTGCAGAAAAGAGGAAAATCCCAGGATGCAAAAAAACCCTCACCAGCCTCAGTAAGAAGCTGAGATCCCTCATAAAATCCTCAAAAGCTAGTTACAAAAATAAAATTGCCAAAGATTCCAAAGACAACCCACAAGGCATTCTATAGTTATGTCAAGAATCTAAATGGCAATGCTCAGATCTGCTCTGAGCTTCAACAGAATGGCATAAAATATACTGATCCCAAGGATATTGCCAATATCCTGGCAGATCGATTTAGTGCCAATTTCACCCCCTCACCCCCTAAAGGGCCCATCTCAGTACCAAAAGATTGCCAAATTCTGGTAATCACTGCCACACAGGTAGAAACTGCACTCTCCAAAGCTAAGAATACAGCATCCATGGGACCAAATGACATCCCAGGCTGTGTACTACATGAACTACAAAATGAACTGGCACCTCACCTAAGTGTCATGTTTAATCATAGCCTCACCTCAGGCTTCATGCCCACTGAGTGGCACACAGCTACAGTTATCCCACTCCACAAGGGGGAATCCACCTTGGATCCCAGGAACTACCGTCCCATCAGTCTGACGAGCCTGATCTGCAAGGGCATGGAATGCATTATCATGGAACTTATAAACAAAGACATTGGCAACCTTCAAACACTGGACTCCACCCAGTTTGGTTTTGTGAAGGGCCAATCTTGTCTCCTGAACCTGATTGACTTCTTTGAATCAGTCTCCAGAGCTGTGGACGAGGGTAAGGCAGTCCACACAGCCTATCTGGACCTCACCAAGGCCTTGGACATCATCCCCCACTCTGGAATCATAGATAAACTTACTAAGCTGGGTATAAATCCCTACGTCACTCGATGGGTTGCCAACTGGCTTACTGACAGAACCTAGACTGTAAAAGTAGCAGACTCCAAATCCAGCTCCAGACAAGTGACAAGTGGAGTACCTCAGGGTTCAGTCCTGGGACCACCCTTGTTTGGCATCTACTTCTCTGAAATACAGGCCACCATTAATGGACTCTGGCTAATAAAGTTCGCAGATTACTGCAAACTGGGAGCCATTATTGAATCCCCAAATGATGTGGGTATTCTACAAAAGGGCCTTAAAGAAACAGATGCCTGGTGCCAGAGCCATGGGCTCAAGCCTAATGCCAAGAAATGTATAGTTATCCCCTTTGGAAAAAAACATGTACCCATGAATTACTACATAGGTGGCAGTACACTAAACATCGAAAGTGTGATGAGAGACTTAGGGACACAGGTGGACAGTGGTCTCACTTTCGATAACCACATCGCCACAACAGTCAGGAAATCCTTCTATGTGGCACACCTCATCACTAAGGGCTTTTCATCCAGAAAAAAGGAGGTCATTGTCCCACTGTACTCATCCCTCATTAGACCCATTGTAGAGTATAATGCCCAGTTTGGTATGTACCTCACAAGACATCTGCAACAGCTGGAAAGGCCACAGAAATACCTCACTAAAAGAATCACAGGCCTAAAAGCAGATGCCATATGCTGACCGTCTGAAAAAAACTCCAGCTATACTCTGTGGCATATTGTCTACTCAGAGGCGATCTCGGCTTAACATACAAGGCCATTTGACATGCTCCACAAAGAAATCCCAATCCCTCAGAGACACACGCTCCAGGGATCTAAACCTTGTCATCACAATGAACAAAACATGCTGGAGGGATAGGTTCCTGACCCAGAGACTCCCCATACTCTGGAATAGACTGCCCCATACATGTCAAGCAGAGGGCCTCCTTGGCCCTCTTCAAAAGGAACCTTGATGATTGGATGGGAGATAGGAAATCCCCCCCCGGGGATCATGTCAGTCACCTTGCTAGACAGGGGTCCAGAGAAGTAAATATTGTGGGGAGAAATATCCAGGGAATTGTTATGGCTAGGCTTGTATAGGTCCTAGGCCCGATAGCCTAGTACCAACCTATGAATATATCAACTCATGACAAAAGGTTGGGGGGACACAGAATAAGTTTTAACTAGCTATTCAGATGCACTGATAAAACTGCAAACATGAAAAGCTAAAATGAAGAAAAGGTTAGCTGAATACAAGGCTTCTTAAGAGGAGCGGTTTAAAAAATAGTAGTGGTAGAAGATGGCATGCATAGAGAACACCTGAAATTTTTTGTACCAGAGAAATCGGCTCTCATCATAATACTGATTTTAAGGAAAACATAAATAAGCAACGGGACTGGTGTTCCACAGAAGGATCTTTTAATCGAAAGGGTACATCACATGTATGCCCAAAACTTGGCCATGAAAAAGCAGTCAAGATCTATATTAGTAAAGACGCAATCATAGCAGCAGAAAGAGTTGATTCTGACAAATCTGTGGCAGAAGTATTAAAAATTTGAGACACTAGTGTTTGCGGCAAATGCTTATTCACTGTACACCGGCCAGAAGAGAAGCAAATTTATCACACCAATGACAATGACGAGAGGCAGGTGTCAGATTTGAGCTGCTATATTTAGCTGTTTTCAAAGTATTTTTCCTGGAGAATTTTTCCTGCAGGATCAAACTGTTAACTTTCACTGGCTTTTATTTCTGAATTTCTATTTTCACACTGGGAGATTTCTAATCAAGCTGTTGATCAGTGTGAAGACTTCTTTAAAGCAATCCTGGAAGTCCAACTGATGACTTATTGCAAAAGAGAACTGAAGTTGTCATGTACTGCTTTCTTCTCTTAGCTCTGTGTCACCGGACAACTCTGGATAGCAGAGAATAGCAGCACCAGTCTGGGGACATCCAAAAGCACTGAAAGTCAGACAAATAGGACTACCTCCACATCTGGCTAATTCCCATGTACAAAGAATTGCACTGCTGCAGTAATGCCTACAACTAACAACTCTTACTGCAAAAAAAAAATTTGTTTTAATCCTTTCCTTCTGGCATACAGAAATATAAAAATAATTTTATGTTTATGTCTGTTGACTAGATCATCAGGTAGCAGCTACCAGGCCAGAAAAGCATCCATAACAAAAATGGAAAAGTTACTCGCCCTGGTGATATATTTTCTGGATAAGGTTGTCCCTTTAATCATGCACTCCTCCAGATTATAAACAGACTTAAAAGGTTTTCAGCATGATATACAGACAAATGTATTTAAATAGTTTCAGAACCATAAACCTGTCTAAATTTGTACCAGAGTCATTAACCACTAAAAAATGCGCCAGGATTTCAAACTGGTCGGGGTCATGATCACTTATTAATGTGTCAAGCCTTTAAAACTTTAGTAACTACATGGGGAAGCATACAAAATATTTCTGTGATGTCCCAGATTTTCGTGCAAGGGTGGATATGCTAAAATGAACTAGCATCACAGTGTATAGTCTCTGTATGCCTGCAAAACTTTTATAGGTTTCATTTGCATGTACTAAGGTAGCTTTCCTTGCAGGCCATTTTAAGCCTAGCCAATTTTCCCTCTTTGTGCTCAAAATAACTACTCCATTTCATTACAGATTGGTCTTATTCATTCCATGGTCGATAATTATATTATTACCCCTAATCAGAATAACTGGGATCATACCACAGATAATTTGAGAGGACCCATGCATGGGATGCAGCATTATGGACAGATTAGTAGTACAAGGGGCAGTATTGGGTTAAAATTTCTGTTTCCTATTCATAGATCTAAATTGCACTTGAACATGGACAGGGATGAGCTTTTTTATGTGGATGAGAAGGAGTCTGTTCCACAGTAGTGATATTCTCTGCAAGACATACCTGTCCCTCCACACCATTCTGTTAATGCTGCAGTAGATTTTTAGCTCCCTAGGCAGAGTAATTCTGATGTAATTTAATTTGCTGATGTGCAGTAAATCCATCCATAATGTGTTAGAGGATGCCTTGTATGCCAGACACAGGTCAGCTCTTATCAGTGTGTAGGATACAAAGTATAGTGACAGGGATTTGAGTTGATCCATGTAGGACAAGTTGTTTGGACTTGTATCCTTTTAGGTAAGGTATCTGTGTGGGTGTTCGCTGTTGCACGTCTCTGGAAAGATGCATGTCAAAGGGGGCATTATAGTCAATGACTGGCATGATGAGGGCTGAGTGAAGAGGTCCAATGGTACCCCTAGACCTAAACAAAGTCCCTTTGTCCATAAGCTGTGCAATATAGAAGGACTTTCTTACAACAAAAGACACATGTTGGTTAAAAGTTAGGTCACTGTCCACATAAGCTCCAAAATCCTGAACTAGGTCAACTCTTAGGGTCATAATGTCAGTGTGGCAGTTTCTGGGTGATGACCTTCCAAAGGATTCAATAATGCATTTTTGGCACACTTTCAGTCCATGATTTGCTTCACTTTTCACTAAGCCTCACTCCAATATTGGGAAATTAACTGAAGTAAAGTACTATAAGTCAAATTCTATGGAAAGATATACAATTCATCAGCCTCCTCCTATAAGAGAGTTACTTTTCATTATCATTCCCCACTGAAACATATGCTGGATTGTGGGGTAGAGGTCTATCTTTTACAAAGCAAGCAGCTAGTTTGGTGGGAAACAGGGAGTCTGATTAGACTTCCTTTTAAAACACATCTGAGAAAACACATTCATGACCATTTTGGGGGGAGGGGGGCAAAGTCTCACTACAATCATTTGAGAAAAAAAAAGTCAGCATGTTCTGAGAAAATTTAGTGTCCGTTAACTGCTTGTGTCAAAGCAGCATGCTTGATAATCACCTGAACTGTGCCTTTTGTTTGACAGCCCCACAGTGAATACTGTCTATCTTAGCCCAGACAAAGCTTTTCACACAATCCCCCACTCCGGTATCATTGAGGAACTCTCCCAGCAGGGGGATTAACCCTTACATCACTAGATGGGTGGCCAACTGGTTCACTGACAGAACACATACTGTCAAAGATGGTGACGCCACTTTATTTGCTATGGAAAAGGATCCCCTGAAATCAATTTTCTGTCAGACACTAATTTTCTTCAGCCCAGACTGTTCTGTTGCAACTAAAGTAATTAAAAGACTATATCATGAAACTAATGCAGCAAATGCTGTCAAAGGAAAAATTATTTAACCTGAAATGGACCTCATAACTTCATATAGCAGTTATCAACCAGAAGAGTACTCAGATTAAACTTTGGACGTTGTCACAATGTTAACCAGACTAAACAAGGCCACTAGACAAGAGTTGGAATAACTTTTTCATATATTTTAAGCCCGGTAATGACTGCTACCACCCCCATACGCATGTACATACAAAATCACATTCTCTCATGGAGACACTGTGAACCACAATTTGTTAGTGAAATATTTGAAAAGAATGTGCTGTCAATGTTAAGTCCTATCTTGACAAATCAGGGCTACCAAATGTATTTTAATTCAGAGAAAGAATATATTAGTAATTTTAGCACATCTGCCAGAAATTATGCTTTAAAAAAGCTTTATGCATTCAACATCAAAATAAGTTAAACATTTAATTAACATGCAGCAAAACTGTGAACATACTTTAAATATGAAAAACATTTAATCAAAACTCATCTACCAGCAAGCCTACTAAATTGAGGGTCTGTTACTCTGTGCAGCTTAAAGACCCCAACATTATTTCTCCCAAACTGACCACTCACCTCTGCTAAGTCTGTCAGTCATTGGCTGCTCTAGATCGTGAAGTGCACACCGTCAAAAACAAGGCTATTACTTCGGATATACAAAACATTACCTACAGTCAGGGATGGATAGATCATATCAAGGTATGAAGGATACTCTACTGTAACAGCAATGCCTTTAAATATTTTGGCATTTCTTTGACTCAACTATTGTGTAAACATCAAAAATGCCATTTCCAAAGTCAGCTTGTCTGGCTACTTGCAACTGAATGAATGGACTGCTCACAATTGGCTAGAGCAACAACAGTCACGACTAGAGTTCGATAGGGATCGGTCCTGGGAAGTCTCCTGTTCGGCATCTACTTCTCAGCAGTCCAGACCAAAACAAAGGGACTCTGGCTGACCAAGTTTGCAGACAACTACAAGCTGGGAGCTATTAACTCCCCAAGTGATGCAGATATCCTACAGAAAGGCCTCACTGATACCAATCACTGGTGTCGAAACCATGACCTTCTGAAACAACAAAAAATACTGAAAAAGTAGAATGTTTTAATAACAACTTTATGCAGGCCTGTGTTGTACAACATAGTTCTCATTATAATGAAATAAGGAACATTCTTCATAAGAACTGGAATATTTTCAGGGGTGACCATAGTATTTTGCAAGCAGTGGGTGAAAAACCTATTTTTTTGTACTAAAGAAGGTCACAATTTAAAGTTCACCTTAGAGGGTAATATGTACAGTGGTTTGAAATCAAATGAATTCACCAAAGCTTGTGGTTGTTGTACACAGTGTAAATTTATATTGTCAGTTGTTAGTTTAAAACATGACAACTTTAATCAGGACACTGTTTTTTTTAAAAAAAGGTAATTGTCATACTAGTAAAATAGTGTATTTGGCTAAGTGTAATTTCTGCCCGGGGTTTTATGTTGGGAAAACTGAGACGGCTCTCAAGTTCAGGATATATGAGCATTCATATGATAAAGAATTCCAAAGAAACTAATGCTCTACTTAGGCATAGTAAATCATGTGCTAATTTTTCTGTGTTTAAGTTTGGTATCCTGGACGTGATCGATATAAACCCTAGGGGTGGCACTTGGAAAAGGGAATTGATGTGGCAACTCCGTTTAGCAGCAAACCTGTGTCCTGGAAGAAATGATTTTATATCTATTCTACCTGCTTTAAAAGAAAAAGCAGAAAGGGTTCGATTTTTTTAAAAAGTGTTTACAATTAGCACTGTTTTATTCAGTTTTAATTGCATATTTCATGGTAATAATTTACTCAAAACTGGTTTCATTGATTGGTGTGAATTCAGCCTATCCTGTGCAACTGTGATGTATTTAAATCATATGACTGCCTTTCTAATTGTTCTGATGAAATCAATGTTATTTGATGAAAGCGCTTAACTTATGAATAAATTTGTGGTCTACAAGTCCTGCTGGTGAATTTACTGGTTTTAGATAGTAAACCTTGGCAATGGACAGACTGCTGCCTATCGGACCGATAACTTTTAAACCAGGGAATAGTTGTAGGGGCAAAGGCTAGAGAGGCAAGGGTGTCTAGAAGTAGGGAGGGTGAGACCATGTCAAATGCTTTCGAGAGGTCTAAAAATATAGCAGATACAAAGTTGTTGCTGTTGCGTTGGTTTACCAGGTTAGTAAAAGAGAGAAGAGCAGTTGTGCTATGGTGTTGCCGAAAGCAATGTTGTGTCGAGGAGAAAAGATTGTGTGAGTTTAGAAAATTCATTACTTGAGAGTATACACATTTTTTGAGTAGTTTAGATAGAGGGGATAGAATCGCAATTGGATGATAATTAGAAAAATAATAGGATTTACCACCTTTGTGAGGTGGAATAATATGTGAAACTTTCCATAGTTGAGGGATGTAGGCTTCCTGTATGGAGCGATTGATAAGGATGGATACAGGGTAAAAAATGGATTCAGAAGCTACTTTGAGGAAGTTAGCAGGAAGATTGTCTGCAGCAAGGGTGGTAAGGCTTCAGTTTTAGGAGGAGTTTTTCAATAGTAGCGGTAGGAACAGATGAGAGAGTAAAGGAAAGGGTTTTTATCAGGGTATTTTGTTGAGATATCTGAAAGTTTGTTTTTGGATAGTTGGGAGGATAAAGTCAGGGTAGATTATGTAAAGTGTTGATTAAATTGGGAGGCTATGTCTTTACTATTGTTGGTGGAGGTGGGAGTTGGAGTGGTGGTTTTACCTGGTTTTAACAATGAGTTGATAAGTATGCCAAAACTTCTGAGGGTCTTTTGAGTGATTATGTTGGGCAGCAAGAAAATAATTCTGTTTATCCAATTTGGTTTGTGTCTTGGCCTGATTTCTGAGTTGTTGGTAGTTTTCTTTTCCACATTTTCCAAGCCTTGTCTCTACACTTGAGTAGGGCTCTTGCGTCCCTACTTAGCCAGGTTGTGTAGTTTGTCTTAACTCTAACTTTCCTAATGGGTGTGACTAAATTTAGGACATTAATGAAAGTACTATTAAAGTAAAGTAGTTGATGGCCTGGTTTAAACTTAGGGTTTTAAGTGGTTCCCAGTTACACTTTTTTAGAATGGAGTTAAGGTACTGTATATTTAGTTTGCGGTCATCTCTGACTTGTCTAAAAGCTATGGGCTTAGCTAAGTTGGTGCGTTTACGAAGGAAGACTGTGGGGAGATGGTCACTTAGAGTGTCTGGTAGGCATCCTGTCTGGTAGTTTTGTTTGGGGCAATTGATTAGCGTTCACTCTAGTAGATGTTTTTAATTTTTTTTTTTTTATCTACTTCTAGTGGGTTCTTGGATGAGTTGGGAAAAAACAAAGATTGATGTTGTTAGTGGGGTTGTTAGAATTACATACTAATCAGTCAGTATTTAGTTCACCTAGTAGGATGGTTTCCTGTGGAAGATTATCTGTAGTCCAGTGTAGGATTTCTTCAATGGTGGGGGAGTTACTTCCTGGGGGAATGTAACAGCACAGTATACCGATTTTGTTGGTGTTGTTTATATATAGGACTGAGCCTACGATTTCGGCATTTTGAAATTTAGGTAAAGGGGTTTGTACAGGTTTTATGTTGAATGCACTTTTAAAGAGGATAGTAATTCCACCTCCCTTCTTGCTTACTATATCCTGTCTTAATATACTATACCTGGTGGAAGGATTTCCTCATTTTGGGTGTTTGATCTTAGCCAGGTCTCAGTAATGGTTAGTATGTCTGGGGAGTAAGTGGGCTATAAATGCATGTAGGTCAGGAAGTTTGCTAGATATACTCCTAGTGCTGATATTAAGTATCAATAGGTCAGAGGTTTGTTTGGTTAATAGTAGAGTGTTAAATGGTACTGGGTTTGGGTGCATGTCTCCTGAAGTGAGTAGTTTCTTTGTGATAAACAGTATATATTTAATAGTGTGCGATACTTCTGTGTTGGATCTAAGTAACATTTTTCTAGTGTAAGAAGTGGTTATGTGAAACTTGTATATGCGTACTCCCCTCCCCCACCAAAGCAATCTAATCCTCCCTACTCTTCAGTTCATGGCAGTGCAGCAGTTCAGTCACAGATAACACTTACACCTCTGCAAATTCAAGTCTATAACAAGCAATATGTATTACTTAAGCTAAAACTGGCTCATGCATGGAAGCATGCATGCTTGAATGTGCCAAATGGCTGGCAATTCCAGATGCATGCCAACAGCTGAAAGGGCAATAACAGCTAAACAAAGAAAAAAATGTGAAGACTGCTGGGATGATGGTCTCACCCACAGAGAAGGAAGGGGCCAGTTGAGTCACAGAAGGGCTGCTGTCTGACAAATAATAAAAATATACCCAGTCATTCCTGGATCCTGGAACAATCTCGAAGTAAGCGGTGTCATATGCTCTCACAATCTCTGTGAAGAGAAAAAAAAGTTCCTTACATTACTAAATAGTCAAAGTTGTGCCTTCCTGCACTGGCACTTTTTTCTTGCTACATTTCTGGACTAAAACCTTTTCTCATGTCTTATGTCTCCTTACTCTTCTTTGGCACATACAAAACAAATACTTCTGCAGGACCAGCTATTGTTTGGCTGCACCATTCTCGGTAACCTTTTTAAATTAAATTTTTAAAGCCGTAAACTACCAAGCACTAGCCTCTTTTCAGGAGCAATTTAGGGGCACTGCAGGGAACTGAAACAAAGATTAAAACCTGCAATCTAAGTCCTCAAACAAAGCAGCTCAACATGCTTCACCCTCATTAACAGCAGGTCACTCATCTACAGATGTCCCATCTTCTCTCCCAAGTCAGTACGAAGCATACGCAAGAGCAATGGAAGTATATTTTGTGAAATTAAACACACTGGGCTTGCAAAGTTGTTCCTTAGTAGGCTACTCTCCATGGGTCACAACATGATGACCTGGAGCTGTTGACTGCACTGCTAGTTCAAGACAACTGAAATATATTTATCTCTTCTTTCCAACACGCAAGCATAGCAGCCCCAAGAGAGTTCCCTATCCTTTTTATGCTTCTCCCTTGGCACAGCAGGCTGTGAGTGAACAAGAATGCTGCACTAATTGAAATCAGCAACATACTTAGCAGCACTTATGGGTGTTTGATTTACTCCACCGGAAGCATATGAAGCAGCATGGAAAAAACTATATCTAATGGAGTAAGACCATCCAAACCTGCAAATAAGAATCTGTGTTGATCCCAAATTAAACAGCAAAGTTTTTACCAAAATCCTTTACTTCACATTACATTTACATGGAAGCATGGCATACTTATGTTGATCACACAAGAAAATTAAAACACTGAAGGTATAAAATACAAACGGAACTGAAACCAAAAGTGCAGGCTGATGAAGAGTTCAAATGTAAAAGCCCTTTCTAAATTTCTTCTCAGAACAGTAAATAAGACTGACACCCTTTTGGAAAAGGGACCAAAGTAAAGAGACCAATGAATTAGGAAAGCACTTTAAAGTGCAGTAACTTGTATGCAGTTAAATTTAACCCTGTGAAGACTGTTTCAACAGATGCATTGGAGTTGTTACTGCTTAAACAAGATATGCATACTTTCAGTAGTTAATTCATTTGTCTGGCAATGGATGCTGGTTGTTCAATCCAAGTGAGAATTTTTACCATACCTGCCAAATGTTATTCTATCATTAAGAAGAGTATTTGGATCTGGTTGCCAGCTTGTACCCACCACCACCACAGAAACATCCCAGAAGGCAACTACTGATGTACCACAAGATTCTTAGATAAAGACAAAACAAGCTGTAAATGATGCTCCTAAGCAAGACTCAGTCTCCCACAGCCATACTTGAGTTCTTTTTCTGGGACATCTTCAGCCATCTGGGAAAAAAATCATATTCTAAACAGAAATAACTAACCGTGAAAATTCAAATTATCAAGAAGTAAATGCCAAACAGGGTATTTCAAGAAGCAACTGACAAAGTTAATGAACTGAGGACCATATAGGTTATCGTTCCTTTTATGGCAGACTTTCCAGCTGACATCCCTGGTATGGGATGGAACCTGACATCTAGTTTGGGTTGTCTGACTGCTCTTGAAGTCTGGGTTGCATACTGAAGTTAGTCTGCAATGTGGCAAAAAAAAGAAACAAGATGTGTAAGTGATCCTAGGTAGATGTAGTGGGAAGGGTCAGGTTATCAACTTGTTAAAGTTCAGTCTCTTCTATTTTGAGGGAAACATCTGATGTCAAATTAAAATACATCCCCTTATAACAGAGGGACTCCAGAACAATCATTGACTGGAAGGTTGCTGTTGCGTCTTTCGGCTATTCCCGGTTAGGGGTTGCCACAGAGGAACTCCGGTCCGCTAATGATTGGCAGTTGATTTTTACGTGCCGAGTTGCCGGCCCTGACACAACCTTCAACGAAGGTACGCCCATTTATGCACGTCTCCACACAGAAGACGCTCTAGCTGAGAATCGAACGGGACAACGTCTTTCTGTGAGGCAACAATGCTACCGCAGCACGACCACCGCTGACTATTGACTGGAAGGTAGAGAAGAGAAGGGAAAACGATTATGCATCAGAGGGGTGACTCTTAGCCAAGTGAAACTGAGGGGGAATATGAAAACTGGCACTCAGACAGGACCAATGGCCAGTACACTAGATAAGGAGTACAGCAGATGTCCTGTACACATATATAAGAAGCAGGGTTGTAAAGTGCTTATGTTGGTGCATACTCAGATTCCAAGTGGCTCAGACAGGGCGAAAACAGCCTAACAGGAAGTACGATTCTTTGCCTCTTTACCAAGTCTAAACTTATCCTAGGTTCTCTACCACTGCTGCATTAACACAACCTGCAGAAAGTAACTAGAAGAAAACTGGCAATCCATTTGAATTACTTAAGTGAGCAAGCCCAGTAGGTACAAGTGCCTCTCTTCGGGAGCATTACATAAGTAACTTGCTTGGTTAGTTTATAATTGAAGACCGAGGGAATCAAAGTCAGGGCTATGTGATGGAGCTTGTCAACCTACTATAACCTCTGTGATAAACTTAGTGTGTTGGTGGGACACAGAGGAGACACGAAAATTACTGAAATCAGTAGTTAACTTGGGCAAAGACACAAAATTCACAAAAATGTACTTGGAAAGCTTCTAAAAAAATTCTATTAAAAAATATATATATTATATGTGTATGTATACATACATACATATATACATATATATATATATATATATATATATATATATATATATATATATATGTGTGTGTGTGTGATGCATCGTACATGAGCCTGTGTAAAAAAACAGAAAGCCTCCTGCCCAAGGGATCCCAACAGTCCATTCTGTTCAGTTCTGACTCGAATGTCTAGTTCTATAATGACTTTTTAGTCTGACCCCAAATTTAGTACAATTTCAGATTAGCAGACAATAAAAATTCAGTGAAGAAAATTACCTAATCCCAAAAAACATGGACTGTCTTGTAATGGATTATGAATAGTCAGTATAAGATAAGCAGTGCAGTGCATTATGGATCAGGTTATAGAGTTATTTATGCAGTGAACAGCAGCACCAAAATGTCATCTTTCAGGCTGTTACCTTCTGCTAGCAACTGTTTTTGGGACTTTTGGAAAGTACAGGACATGTTTATGTTACTAAAAATGTATTGAGGACTTGGTACTTTCAAGAAATATGTTAGGGTTGCTAAAATGATGCGTTTTGCACACACAAAATGTACAGTACTCATACAAAACAAAAATCTTAGCTCAGTATAGGATTGCAATCAAGTTTCTTTTCCTCTTTAAAAAAAAAGTCTTGAAGAGGAGAGAAAACTGGGAATGGAAACACTTGTTTTGACTCTTCCCAACAGGTTATGCCACCTGAATATGTGTTTAGGAGACTGAGAAAGGGTCCATCAGGAGCTCAAAGCCTCCACCACAGCTCTGGGTTGCACTGACAACCCTGACAGAAAATATACTGAATATATTAAATTATTGTTACACAGACAATTTCAACTTGGAGAAAGAATTCTTGAATGCCTGCAAGATGATTATCAACTTCCTAAAACGGGAACAAAACTGTAGATAAGAAAATCGAGGTACTGGCCAAAAAGCAAACCTAATGGTGTTACCTGTTCAAAGGCATACGGATACACTGATATACAACTACAGTGCCTACTTGCATACTAATCACATTGCTGCAGGCAATGAAAACCCAAACACTTAGATTGGTCACAGTACAGGTCAGGCTCAGGCTTAATGCCCTTTTAGCTCATCATACCTTATAACATTGTCACAAGTAATTTATACCAGTCTTAAAACTTGTCAAGGTTCAGTTGTGCTATAGTCTGATGTGCATTATTCAGTGTGCTATCACTTTCTCTGAAAATCAGATTGTTACTCTATTTTTTTCTTTAATTATCTTAAAAGCCGGACATGCTTAAATGCTTTATTATTTTAAGCCCAAGAACTCTGGTAACAAAAGATCCTGTATGGTCTGTTATATCTTAATCGGATTTCCACTCCTCTGCCTGTAAGCCACTGTGAATGTTCATAGTATGGAGAGCCTTTTTCATATGGCAACATTTTCATGCCAAGTTATTTTTGCAAACCTCTGTATTCTCTCCAATCTAGTCATATTTACCTTAGTAGAGAGAAACAATAAGCTACTCCCATACTCTTGTTTGAGGTCTCCTCAAACTTGTACATGTTGTTCTTATCACTTATATTCCAAGATTGAATACATTTTCTGACACATCCAGTAAGCTTACTGCATTCTTTTACTATGTAATCTATATGGTTAATAAAGCACCAGTTTATCACCTTTATTACTAAATCGTTAAATGACCACTGTTTCATTTCACAGCTTCCTATTTTATGTAACAGTTTGGTGAACATGAAGGGACAAAACACATCTGCTTTATTTTTCAAAGTTGTTTACCCCTGTCAAAAGTACACCAACTGCTTAAACGGCACTTGAATTTCAACTCCTCCTTCCTGCAAGTTACATATTTACCCAATTTGCAAATCAGTAAAACATATCAGATGGAATGCTGATATCTGAAATATATACAAAATGAATGGGTAAGGCCACAATAATGGGCCCCTGTAGCAACCTGCTACCATCTCTCATGTCTCCCAGACATATGACTTTGCAACTGTCTGCTACATTTTGAATTTTTGTTGGTTTATTTACTGGGTAGGTGAGCTGGTCTAAGGACCCCTTTCAAATCACAACCTGTGCCACAAGATAATGACAAATGCATACCAGGTACATAAATACATGATAGAATACGATATAGTTGTAAGACAAAATTATATACATTTTAGATATGTACTTTAAACATAACTGGTAAAGCGTACATTACTACAGACTGGTGAATACAACTGAATCAGTGCAACAGCATTAACAGTTGTGGATAGCACACAGAGAAAGTTTAGGTACAGAGTGAGAGTTTAACATAGACTTTATATAATAGGTAGTAAAAATAAGGATGCCTGCACTGAAACTTTTCTAAGAAGCCTACTGACAATTGCCTGCAAGGAGAAGAAGAGAGGTATTAAATTAATAAGGGAAACTGATGTGATGGAGAATGAACATGACACATGTCTATCCTTAAGTCCACAAAATTTTTTTGTAAAACCAGACAGGAAATATGAATGTATAAGGTAAGGTAATGTTGTACTGCAGAATGTATAAAATGGTCAACAATATACTGAGGAGAAAACAGTGGACTTTCAATGTAAACAATTTGTATGAACAGTCATTTACAACGGATGGACATGAGTGTAATAGTCTGCTGACGGTTTAAAAAAATTCCTAGACGTTTCAACCAGCTGGAAAAATCCTGACACACTGCTTGTTCCCGTAAAGCAACAATGACATAAATTCATGGTAAGCTTCTGGCAGTTAGTGTGAACACGTGCTCAAGCACACTCCCAACTATGTACACACAGAAACTGAAACATACAAAAAGCAAAGCCGCAACAACTCTTCAACTTAAGATTTGTGATCTACTAGTTTAATTTACGACATTACGACATTACAGAGTAATACTTCTCGGATTCAACATATTCAGGGCTTGTACTTTGGAAACTATTTGTTAACTGAAAAAGCACATTGGATAGAAGTGTCCCTTTTTCAGGGAGCACTGTCTGGTTACTGTCATGTTCAGAGTTGCATAGTAGGCAAAGTGAGACTGAAGAAATCAAACCCATGACTATAGGAAGCAGTCTGATAACAGTGCATGACTTCAATATTCTACTTTAAGTGCCAGAAGATCCATGCAAGAAGCAGATATCATTCCACTTGTTAAACTGATGTTTCACTTTTGTGAGAAGGTGCATTATGTAAACAGCAGAGCAAAAGAAAGCCCACACAGAATGGTATAAAAAAATAACAGGGCTAGAGGTTTTCAGAAGTGCCTCTCACAAATGTACAGATTTTCTATTACTGAAGTCTTGGGGTCTTCTGTTACTCATAGTACATAAAACAACATCTATACTTGTGAAGTAAAACAGCAAAAGGAATGTAACATCATAATCCTGGGTGACTTCAACTACCCTGGTATAGACTGGGCGAACTACCAATGTTCCAACTCCTATGCTCAGCGATTCATAGAATTTATAAATTCAAATGCCCTTGAACACTAGTATGTTCCCCCACTAGAGGGGACAACATATTGGATTTAATCATCACAAATATGGGCACCCATTGTACCACACCCGTTACCACCCCCTCCTTGGTCAGATCAGACCACAAACTGATAACCCTGGACATCCTCACTCCTCCACCTCCCCCAATCAAAGAAACCATAGTCAAACACCTTTCCAAAGCAAACTTCAAACTACTTGTATCCGAAGTGGAAAGCTTCACTATTCCCTTGCAGAAGGATAATGATATCCAGGATGCGGAATCCTACACCAAGGCACTCTACATGCATCTTCAGGATTGCATGGACTGTGCTATCCCAAATAAAACCAAGACACCTTCCTCAAGCAAGAAGAAACCAGTCTGGTGGACCCCAGCCATAAACAAACTTTACAATAAAAGGAGGAGACTAATACAAAAAAAGGCCAAATCTCAAGTAGAAAAATCATCCCTGATCAGCATTAGTAAGAAATTGAGGGCCCTCATCAAGTCAACTAAAGCTAATTTTGAAAAGAAAGTTGCCAAGGATGCCAAGGATAACCATAAGGCCTTCTATGGCTACGTCAAAAACCTAAATGGCAACACTCAGGTCTGTTCTGAGCTAGTACAAAATTGAACAAAATACAATGACCCTTCTGACACTGCCAACATCTTGGCTGACAGGTTCAGTGCAAATTCTCCCCCCCCCCCCACCACCTACAGGGCCTATTACCATTCTAGGGGATTGTGTAAGTCCAATTATTACTGATACGTTGGTTAACAAGGCTCTATCTAAAGCTAAAAACACTGCCTCCATGGGACCAGATGGTGTCTCAGGCTGTGTCATACGCAAGCTCCAAAAGGAATTAACCCCGCATCTTAATACCCTGTTCAGTCTTAGCCTCTCCACAGAATATGTGCCCATAGAATGGTGCATGGCAATGGTGGTCCCACTACACAAGGGTGGGGCCACAACTGACCATGGGAACTACCGACCAATAAGCCTGACCAGTCTGATCTGTAAGGCTATGGAGCGAATCATTACGGAACTCATAAATGGAGAGATTGAGAACCTCCAGTCACTGGACCCCACACAGTTCGGCTTAGTCAAGGGCAGATCATGCCTCCTGAACCTGGTGGGATTTCTTTGAGACAGTTACTCAGGCTATAGATAAGGGAAAGGAGGTACACATGGCTTACCTTGCCCTTGCTAAAGCATTTGACACCATTCCCCATTCAGGTATTATTGATAAGTTCACCAGCCTGGGCATAAACCCTTACATCACAAGATGGATCGCAAACTGGCTCTCAGACAGATCCCATAAAGTAAGAGTAGCGGGATATCTATGTCAGAATCCAGACCAGTAACAAGTGGTGTGCCTCAGGGCTCTGTCCTGGGGCCCCTCCTGTTTGGCATATACCTCTCAGAAGTATAGGCAAGCATGGAAGGGTTGTGGCTGACTAAGTTTGTGGACAACTGCAAACTGGGTGCTATAATAGAGTCTCCGGCCAACATGGAGATCCTCCAGAAGGGCCTAAATGAGACTGATGCATGGTGTCAATGCCATGGTCTCAAGCTAAATGCAAAAAAATACGTAGTAATCCCCTTTGGAAAAAACAGAGTACATGCAAACTACAACATAGGAGGTAATCCCCTGAAATCTGAAGAAATAAGGGATCTAGGGACCCAAGTAGATAGTCAACTTTCCTTTGATAACCATGTTGCCAAAGTGGTTAGAAAATCCTTCTATGTGACCCATCTGATCATGGAAGGGTTCGCATCAAGATCTAAGGATGTAATGGTGCCCCTCTACTCTTCCCTCATCAGACCCATTATTGAGTACAATGCACCAATTGGAATGTATCTGGCTAGACATCTCCAGCAGCTGGAGAGACCACAAAGGTACCTAACCAAGAGGATTACTGGCCTCAAACAGTTGCCCTATGCAGCACGATTGAAAAAGCTAAGACTGTTCTCTGTTGCATACCGCTTTCTCAGTGGTGATCTCTAACATAGAGAGCCATGTCCAACCCAGAACTGTTGAACATGCTCCATCTTAGCAAAACCAAATCTACTCGAGCTACATGCACTAGGGATATAAACCTCAACACAACAATGAATAGAACATGCTGGAGGGATAGATTCCCTTCGCAGAGACTTCCCTTACTATGGAACAGGGTCCCGATCTACATAAGACAGAGCCCCTCACTATCACTCTTCAAGAGGAACCTTGATGAGTGGATGGGTAACAGAAAGTTCACACTGGGGATCACACCAACAGCACTACTAGATAGGGGCCAAGGGTACTAGCTGCTAGTACAAGGGTCTAGGGAACTACTAAAGGGGCGGTGAATACTGCACAACGTGGCTGGGCTAATATATGCCTTTGGGCAGATAGCCCAGTACCAACATATGAACCTATAATAAAACCCCAATGGAGTATTCATATTTGGAAACGGAAACATTTTACAGATCACAAGCACAGTAGCTGCCCTGATGAATGTCACTACAGTAGCAAACTGAGCAAGGGAAAACAGCCTGCCCAAACCCTAGTAACAGTACCTCACACATTCTCAAGGATAAATAGGTGCTTGCAGTTAAGATGAGCAATGCAAATCTTGAGTCTTCCCCTTGGCCTTCTTCTAGTGGGCCATGCCTGGCATACCTCCTGTTGAACACACCAAGGAGGCGCACTCACTAGCAGCCCAAAACACTTCAATGGACTTCTCAACCCAGAAGCACTTTGCTCTAATTAATTCTTCTAAAATCCACCAAACTCCGCTCACTCTATCACAAAGTGTTCCAACAACCCTGCAAAATGAACCTCATTTCTGCTATTTTTCTGTGACCCAGTTCTGGTCATTTCCAAAGGACTTGACCTTAAGCAGGTAAAGATGGGGAAGACTAAACAATATACTAAGAGCTTATTCTATGATTCAGCTCTCATTTCACAATCTGATACAAAAGCAGCAGTGCTGCTACTACTACACTTGCTTGCTTGTTGGTCAATGTTCTGATCCTCTCTGTCCTCAATCATGGGCAAAACA
The DNA here is from genome assembly GCF_019279795.1 of Protopterus annectens. Lineage (NCBI taxonomy): Eukaryota > Metazoa > Chordata > Ceratodontiformes > Protopteridae > Protopterus > Protopterus annectens. The sequence goes on from NC_056727.1 coordinate 1,109,667,094, forward strand.
CAGTCTTCAGCATGGGGTAGTTGTGCCCCTCTTATCAGCAGACAGCAATACACTCCTGCAAAAGTGACAATCAGGACTTTTGATTTAGAAATGCTGATTTTCTTCACACCCCCCCCACACACACACCGTTTCACATTCAGGCGTAAACTGCCCTAAGCTACCTAGAGATCAATCACTTGAGACAAAGAAGGTAACATCTGTGCACAAATATGTAATACTCATGTCCCCAGAACAGATACACTTCATCATTCTGCTTGTTCACAAAAAAGAAAAAAAATTGCACGCACAAACGGAGCCCAGGAGCACACTATCAGCAATAATGCAGAATATTCAGCCTTTTTATAGAACACAAGATTAATGTTTGATACGACCTTCTAATTCTGTATTTCCATTAGAAAACCTCATGATCACATGCAATGATGGTGATAGCCAAACAGCTGTAAGTAGAAGAAAAGGTCTGCCTTATCCTTACCCAGTTGGACAAAACGACACATCTGACTATAAGGCTGCTCAATAAGTGTACTTGGTACCACAGCACCTTGTAAGAGTTCAATTACTGACTTAACAGCCTTGTCATTTGACCTGAATCCATACATTTAGGCCCTTGGGTCAAGAGAGGTGTTCACGTGTCAAGTGATCACCACTTAGCGGCAACTTGGGTCAGATGGCTAGGGTAGCAGCAGGACAAACCCAAAGTTCAAAAGCGTAGCAAGAGTCAGGAGAATTTCTATTCAAAATAAAGTACAGTTGTGTAAGATCTTACCATAACAGTAGATGCCCTTGCCTTTACTGCTGCAGTATTCTTAACCTATGGTGATTCCCTGCTATGGAAGCCGGACGTCTGGACAGTCTACCAAAGACTCCTGTTGCTTTAAAGGTACGATGAACATCACCCAAATGCACCTTGCGTAGCATAGAGCATACAGGTGACAATCAGGCCTATCAGTCAGAATTGATTGCCCCAGTAGGAACATTGGTCCAAGAAGCCCAAGAGGTAATCTGTACATGCAGGAAGGCAAAGGACTAGGGGGAAGGAGGGAGGGAGCAAATACTGCAGCAGTGATGACAAGAACATCTACTGTTATGGTAAGATTTTATACAACTGTACTCTGTCCTTACATTCAGTGCTGCAGTATTCTTAACACATGGGAGACTGACAAAGCTCAAGAGTAAACTAGGGAGGGGGAAGGAGCAGAAGAGTCCCCTAAAAAGCCAAGAACGATACTAGCAAAACCAGCCCTGGCTCTAGAGATATCATCCAACTTGTCGTGCCTTGTAAAAGGTATGCACACAAGTCCAGGTAGATGCTTCAAGAATAGAATTAGTCTCTAAGCCCTTTGAAAAAAGCACCAGAAGAAGCCACAGTTCCAGTAGAATGAACCTTGACTGAAGAGGGGAAAGCTCTTGCTATGAAAAGTGTAACAAAAAGAAATAGCCTTAGAAATCCAAGAAGAAAGTTTGCTTGGATCAGCAAGTCCCAAAGATCTAGGATGAAAAGAAACATAAATGATCAAATTTTCTAATAGCCTTAGTCTTGTCCAAATAAACCTTGAGCTGCTTATGCACGTCCAAAGTATGCAGCACCCTCTCACTGTCAGTTTGCAGAGAGGGGAAAAAAGTAGGCAGATTAATAGACCGATTAAGTAATAGCTCATTAACCGCATTAAGCATAAAAGAAGGATTAGTGCACAAGGACGCACTTTCCTCATGAAAGATCAAAAAAGGAAGACAAGCCATAAGGGCCTGTAATTCAGACACCCATCTGCCAGAAGTAAGAGCTAACAAAAGAACAGTCTTCCAGGAACAATGTTGTAAGGAAGCTAAAGCAGCAAGCTCAAAAGAAGCCTGAGTCAACTTCTCCAAAACAAAATTAAGAATCCCAGGGAGGAGGAACAGGCTTTCTCGGAGGCCTAATTTTAATGATGCCTTTAAGAAACTGTTTTCACTTCAAATCTAGAAGCTAAAGTAGGAGAAAAAGCCATACAAGAAGAGATGGATGATAAGTGGGCCTTAGAAGAATTGGCCAAACCAGCACTGAGCAACTCACACAAATGAGAGACAACCAAAGGAACATAGACAGTAAATGGGTCCATAGTACTAGAGAGACACCAAACAGAAAACCACTTCTATTTGATAAGTAGGATTTCCTAGTAATAGGCTTCCTGAAGGACTTGCAGCATGTCCTCAAAAAAGGTGTCTATCAGGAATCAAAATCCTATCACCTACAGTGTCAGCTGAAGCGTAGACGGGTGGAGAAGGATGACAGACCACTTGTCTTGTCACAGTAGATCCACCCTGTGAGGTAACTTGTGATGACTGCATGTAGCTAGATGCTACAGAGGGAACTAGTGCTGTTGCGGTGGCCAAATGGGAGTCACCAACAAGATTTTGGGAGCATCCTGCTGAATTTTGAACAGGACTTTCAGAATGAGAGGAAAGGGAGGGGATGCAAAAAGAAACATCCTCTTCCAAGAAAATAAGGGTGTGTCCCACCTTCCACACTAGAGGACCTGGGATTCTGGCACAAAAGAGGAAGTTGTCTGTTAAGAGGTGAGGCAAAAAGATCCACATGAGGAGTACCCCACTGGTGTATAAAAAAGTTATGTACTCACCATAACGTTCTGAGTAGTTATACTTAATTTTTCTGCAACCTGTGGGTATTCTGATCCATATCGGATCCGAGCCGGCAACATTACAAGCATCTGCTCAGAGCTCCAAGCTCCTCCCCCTTACCCATAACACACCACCATCTCTTGCCTTCCCTCAGATCGAGTTGGGTGCAATCCAAACTAATCAGCAACTCAAACTAGAAGAAACCATACATGAGCATAACATGAGAAGGTTCGGGGGGAGGAGGGTGGGAAAGTTGTAGAAAAATTAAGTATAACTACTCAAATGGAATGTTATGGTGAGTACATAACTTCTTTCCCTGAAGTAGTTAACTTCATTCTATCTCAACCTGTGGGACAGAGTCCCCAGCTACTCAAACCCCTGGGAGGCCCTCATGGAAGGATATTCCTGAGCACCGCAGAGCCGAAGGATGCTCTCCCTCTGGAGATTAAATCCAATTTATAATGAGAAATGAAGGTATATGACTTTGCCCAAGTTGCTGCTGCACAAATGTCATCCACTGGCACCCTAGACCAGAAAGCAGCAGACGTCGCCATAGATCTGGCAGAATGAGCTTTAACAGGACCAGGTGGAGACAAACCTTTGTCTTTGTAAATTTGTAAAATACATAGTGTAATCCATCTAGCTAAGGAAACTTTGGAGATGGCCTTACCCAAAAAGGGCTTAGAAAAGAACACAAATAACTGGTCAGAGTTACGGAAGGGCTTTGTTCTGTGTAAATAAAAACAAAGTTGTCTAGGAACATCTAGCAAATGCAGTTTATATTCACCCTTGTTCTGAAAATTTGGGAAGAAAACAGGCAGGTTAACTGTTTGATTAATGTTTGATTCAGAAGCCACGTTTGGTAAGAAAAAAGGGTTTGTGCGGAGGGAAACCCTGTCCTTATGGAAGATCAAGTAAGGGGGCAAGGCAGACAAGGCCTGAAGCCCAGAAACCCTCCTAGCCGAAGTAATAGCTGCTAGGAAGGCTGTCTTCCAGAATAAAGAAAGTACAGTTTTGTACCTACCATAAATGTAGATGTTCGAGGATCCACATTGCTGCAGTCCTAACCATACCCCAGATGTCAGAAGACCCTAAAAGACAAGGCCAAAACCACCAAACACTCCTACACCAAAAATATGTACAATATATACAAAATTACAAGAGTATAACCTCAACCACACAATCAACATCTACATTTAAAACTGTACTATGTTCTTCATTCCACATTGTAGAATCCCAAAGCAGAGGTAAGGGAGGCTGGCAAATCATAAGGAAGCAGGAGCTGTCAACATGCCTTGCAAAATAGCTGTGGCAAAACCAGCCCTAGATTTAGAGTAGAGAGGAAGGTGGTAATGCTTAGAGAAAGTATGCCCAAGTAGCTGCCTCCAAAATATCCTTACCTAGTGGAATGAGGCCTAATCCCAGCTGGAATCTCCTTGCCATGATGGGAATAACAAAATGCAATGCAAAACCCAATCCACTTAGAAATAGTTTGTTTTGACACAGGCTTGCCCTGAGAACTCAAAGCAAAAGAAATAAACAACTGCTGAGACTGTCTAAAATCCTTAGTCCTGCTCAAATAATAACGCAACTGCCTGTGTACATCTAAAGTGTGCAAAATCTTTTCCCCCTTATTTTGAGGATCTGCATAAAAAGTAGGCAAATGAATAGTTTGGTTTAAAGCCACACTAGAAATCACCTTTGGCATAAAAGAAGGATTAAATGATACCCTATCCTTATGGAAAATCAAAAAGGCTCTACATTCAGAAACCCTTCTTGCAGAAGTAATGGCCAACAAAAAGCAGTCTTCCATGACAAGTATTTCAAGGTTGTAGAGTAAGTTTCTCCAACACAAAATTGAGATCCCAAGCAGGAGTAGGAGCCCTACGTGGGGGTCTTATATTCTTTGCCCCTCTAAGAAATTGCTTGAACAAAGGATGCGAAAACAATGGTGGGTCACAATCATAGTGAGCTGAAATTGCTGCAGCATGAATCTTAATACAAACCTTTGTCTAGTAACTCAGTAAGATATTGAAGAGCCACACTCAAATTAGGCTCAGAAATCTCCAAATTCTTTGCTGCACTCCAAAATAAAAATCTCTTCCATTTTTCTGCACTTTCCTTGTACTAGGTCTTCTGGCTTCCATAATCACATTCAAAACTTGTTGAGGAAGTTGAGACCTGCTGTGTTTCAAAACAGAATATGCCAGGCTGTTAGATGAAGAGAGTGAAGCTTGACATTGAGTAGATGACCGTCCCTCTGAGACAATAGGTGTGGAATCAAAGGTAAAGGCCATGGAGGCTTCTTTACCAGACTCCTCAGTAATGGGTACCAATGTTGCCGAGGCCAATCTGGAGCTATTAAAATCATCCGCTTGTCTTGTCTGACCTTCAGGAGTACCTTTGGGAGAAGAGGCAGAGGTGGAAAGGCATACACATGAAGATTTTTCCAACTGAAAGAAAGAGCATCCACTTTCCAAGCTGTGTGATGAAACCTTTTCGCAAAACTTTGGCAGCTGGTGGTTTAACAGATCTATGTCTGGAGTTCCCCATGACACTGTCAATTTCGAAATACATGAAGATCCAGTTTCCACTGTGGGGATCCATGATTTGCCTGCTTAACACATCTGCTAAGGAGTTCTGTGCTCCCGGCAGAAACCTTGCCTGAAGAGTTAGTTGCAAGCTGAGCGCAGTCTCCCATAAAATCATTGCTTGCCTGCATAGAGGGTAAGAATGTGTTCCCTTGTTTGTTGATGTACCACATGACAGTTGTGTTGTCTGTTAGAATCAACACCTGCCCTGGAAGAAGTAACTCCTTGAAAGCCATTAATGCAAACTGGACTGCTAACATCTCCTTCATGTTGATATGTAGATGCTGTAGTCTGGCAGGCCACTTGTCTTGTATCCACTTTCCATTCAGATGAGCTCCCCAAGCTATGTCTGAGGCATCTGTCGTTAGAATCTGACTGGTCACAGAGAGTCCCTTGTTTAGGTGACATTCCTGAGCCCACCACAAAATTCCTTTTGAATGCAAGGTATTATTTGAATGACAGTGTCCAAATCCTGGCAGTGCTGTGTCCATACATTTTGAGATACCATTGCAGCTTCCTCATATGGAAGCACCAGAATACAAGATGCCATGAACCCTAAGGCTTGAAGGACTGTCCTTGCAGTCAGCCCGGACTGAAGAGATAGGTGATGGAAGTAAATGGAAAGATTCTTTTGTTTGTCCGGGGTTAAAAGGCCATCTGGGCTGCTGTATTCAGTCTCACACCCAGAAAGCACATGTCTTGAGAGGGTACTAGACTGGACTTTATTTCGCTCACAGAATACCCTAGGCATCTTAGCACTGCTATCACATATTCCAAATGCTGTAAAAGGTCTTCCTTTTCTTGAGCCAGAATCAGGCAGTCATCCAAGTAAGGATAGATTTGAATTCCTTTTAGCCTGAAGTAAGCTATCACTGGAGCCAGAACAACACTGTAGATAAGCCAAAGGGCAATGCAGAGAACTGATAATGGGAATTTCCAGAGATACTTCCTGCAACGTAGTCTGATAGGTACATGAAGGTAAGCCTCCTTGAGATCTAAAGTTACCATCCAGTGATCTTTGCCCAGCAGAGGTAAAAGCTGTTGTAGCGTCAACATCTTGAACTTGGGAATGTCCAGATAAGTGTTGAGGATAGATAAATCCAAAATTGGTCTCCACGTGTTCTTTGGTACTAGGAACAGGCGAGAATAAAATCCTAGGCCCCTTTCTGGCACAGGGACTGGCTGAATGGCCCCTATTTGGAGTAACAGAGAAATTTGCTTGTGAGCCTCTTTTCTTTGCAGAGGAGGAATGTCTGGCATGCCTTTGAAAGGAGGCAAGGTATGGAAGTAAAACCTGTAACCGTGGTGAATGATATCCAAAACCCATCTGTCTTGGGTAATTAAATCCCAATTTTCTTTGAAAAGAGCCAGCCGTCCTCCCAAAGGTGCTGCCAGACGAGAATGTACTGGCAGCTGAAAAGGCAGGTCATTGGGTCTGTTAAGGACTGACCCCTGCCCTCCCCAGAAGTCTGAGCAGGTGAACTCCTGTTCTAGGCCTAAAAGAACCTTGAGCTCTGCCCCTACCACGCCTAGACCTACCCCTAGACTGGGAATCATAAGCAGGATATGTCCATCCCTTAGTAGGCCAATTTCTACTAAACTTGGAGGCTGCACCTGCAAAAATCTTTAACAGTTTGCATAGACTTAGCCTTGTCCTCCATTTTCTTTAAAACTGCTTCCACAGGCAACCAAACAACACGTCAGACTGTAAAGGAGCATCCAAAATCCTTGTCTTAACATGCTCAGCTAAATTCTGATCCCTCAACCAGGCGTGCCTCGAAGAACAGAACCAGTGGCAGCCACCCTCGAGGAGGCCTGCACAGCATCAAAACCACATTGCAATGAATGCTTACCCACCTGTTCAGACACATGAACTAAATCCTGCAACTCTTTACACTCAATACCTTCCGCCAGAGCATCCACCTTAGACTTCAATTGTGAAAGGAGATAATTTTGATATTTTAACATGTGAAACTGGCAATTCAACGCCTCATGGCTAAAGTGGAAGAAGTATACACCTTCTTTTCCCATCTATCCAAAGCCCTTGCCTCTTTATCAGGAGGAACAGGATTTTTAACAACAGAAGCCTTAACACCTTTAGGCCCCTCAGAGACAGTTTCAGGGTCTGCCCCAGGACTCTTTAAAAGATACTTATGAGCTTCAGGCACCCTATAGTACCTATCCGGTTTAACGGGCCGGAGGCAAAGAATCAGGGTTCAGGGAAGCCTCTGCAAAACATCTTCCACCACAGTCAGAACAGGGGGAATAGGGAAAGGCCTATGCTGGGGTAAAAACAAGAATTCCCTAAGCGTCTTCCTGGAATCAGAGAAATCCTGACCTTCCCATTTAAAATGCTCCCTCATGGAATGCAGAGTCTCTGAAAATGAGAAATCCTCAGGAGGAGAAGCTGAAGGAGTAGAATCATCCACATCAGAATCAGAATAAGGAGGAAACTCCTGCAAGTCTTCAGCCGAAGACTCAGAAGCCTCGAACACTGCTCAAAACTCTCAAACTCAGGCTCCACCCTAGGCCTCTTATCAGGAGGGGGCATAGAACCTCTAATCATAGTGATCAAATCTTCTGCCATTTTAAGCATATGTTTCTTAGGCACAGATCCTGAAGAGCTAGGAGAAACCCTACTGAAGTTAAACCTGGCCTGCCTCACAAAGAAGCCTTGGAAACAGAAGGGAGGCTCTAACCACCTTAGGAAGGGAGGGAAGAACAGCCACCTGAGAAGCCCCTTCAGCCTGGCCTACCTCCTGAGAGGACACATCCTGTAACAGTAAAGTCTCTCCCTGAGACTCAAAGAAACTCCTGGCAAAACCTCTGGCTCCACTGAGCCTTCTAAAGAATCTTCTACTCTAGGCTTTGCTTTGTCCGTATCCAACGGCATTTTATAATTACAACGCTTCCCAAAACTAACCTGGCACAGTCTAACCTTCTCTTAATAGTGCGTTTGTTAAATCTAGCACAAGAGCGGCATCCAACAACTCAGGCCCTAAACAAGGTATACACAAGGTATGGTAATCCCTATGAGGTATCTGTTTCCCACAAGAAATACAGTTATTCACTTTTTCTGACATCCGGTTAAATACTGAGGCAAGAAAAAACCAAAATATTAACTTTGATTCGGTCTGAAACACCGACTTCAGAAAATTTCAGAACGCCAACCTGCACAACTGCTTCTGCATCGGACCATGCGGCAAAAGACTGGGATATGCCTATGGTTAGGACTGCAGCAATGTGGAATGAAGAACATCTTTAAAATCCGCTGATGCTGCAGGTTCAAAGAGGGGCGCAACTAAGGCCTGAAAAACCAAGGTAAGGTCCCAAGGAGGAACAGGGTTCTTAACTGGAGGGCGGAAAAGAAAAGTGCCTTTAAGAACAGCCTTACACAATCTAGAAGAGGCCAGGACATTCCTGTTCTCGCCGACATGGAAATTTGAAATAGCTGCCAGTTGCACTTTCACAGTGGAAGAACTGGCCCCTTGCTGAAAAATGCTAGCTAAGAAATCCAGTACCGCAGATACAGGGGCCGTTAAAAGGATTCAGCTTTCTCTGAGATGTCCAAATAGAAAATAGTTTGCATTTACTGCGGCAAATCTTCCTAGTGGAAGAATTATGAGCTGCCACTAGAATAGTTTTCACTGAAGACAAAAGACCGGGAGTCCTGGCAATTAAGGGAACTGGAGCAACCAAGCTGTCAGCTTGAGGCTGTCCAGGTTGGGCGGACAGGTGCCCGAAGGATAAGAAATGAGATCCAGGCAGGGATCTAGAATCCAAGAAGGAGCTACAACATGAGACCAGAGGAAGGGGAACCAAACCGGACGAGGCCAGAACAGGGCTATGAGGATCACCTTGCACCCCAGTCGGCAAACCTTCTGAAGAAACTTCGGAATGAGTGGTAATGGGGGATAAGCGTACAGGAGTCCGGGGGGCAAAGCATGGACTAGTGAGTCTCTGGGGGGAGTCCCCTGGTGAGGGAATCAGAGCGAAGAACTTGTTGCACTTCGCGTTGGAAGGAGATGCGAAGAGATCGCAGCAAGGCTGTCCCCATGCAAGGAAGATCTCCTCTGCTATCGACTGCTTCAGAGATCACTTGTATGGCATTAGAATAGCTCGACTCAATTTGTCCGCTAAAATGTTGGAGCATCCCGGGATGTGCGTTGCAATCAGAAACTGACTGGTGGAGATCGCCCACTCCCAAACTCTCATGGCCTTGCAACACAGAGGGTAAGATCTGGTTCCTCCTTGTTTGTTGATGTACCAGACAACAGACATGTTGTCTGACTGAATTGCAATAGTCCCCAGAGGAAGAACAGTATGCAAGGCCTGCAACGCTAAAAGCACTGCTCTCATCTCCAGAACATTGATGTGCAACTTGGTCTCGATCTGGGACCACATATGCCTTGGACCGTCCTCCCCAGACAATGCCCCCCCACCCGAGCTGGGAGGCGTCCGTGGTCACTGCGGCTTGGGCTGTGGATGGAATAAAGGGGCATCCTGCAACAATCTCCAGAGACTGGACCCACCAGAGAAGTGACACCCTGCAGGCTTTGCTGATGTGAATTGGGTATTCCATGGGGAGATGCAGCCAAGACCACTGTACGGCTAGAGTCCACTGTAAAACACACATGTGAAGGCGCATACAGGGGAGGATAGAAATTGCTGGAGCCACAGAGCCCAAGGCTCTGAGAATGTCCTCCGCCTTTGGTAACCTGGGGCCAAGAATCAGTGATACATGAACCCTTAGACTCTGAACCCTGTCTGGAGTTAGGAAGACTTTTAATTGAAGGGTGTCCAGCAGTGCCCCGATAAAGTCCAAGATCAGTACCGGATTAAAGAGTGACTTGGGAATATTGATTATAAATCTCTAACAGGGCTGCAAGATACAGGAAGAAGTCTCCAGCTTGGCAAAGATGATGCTTGGTGGAAGCAGCGAGGAGCCAATCGTCTAGGTAAGGGAATACCTGAATCCCCTGAAGCCGCCATTACCTTGGTAAACACCCTGGGGGCTGTGGTGAGACCAAAGGGTAGGGCTCGGAACTGGAAATGACTGGCTCCCAGCCGGAAGTGAAGGAATCTCCTGGAGCTTCTGTGAATCTTTGATATGGTAGTAAGAGTCCTAGAGGTCTATCGAGCACATCCAGTCGCATTCTTGAAGATAAGGTAGAATGGACTGCAGGGTGACCATCTGGAATTTCTGTTTGGCGACAGCCAGGTTTAAGGTTGACAGGTCCAAAATGGATTTGAGGTCACCAGTCCTTTTTGGCACTAAAAAGAACCTGGAGTAAACGCCTGTCCCAGACTGATCGGGGGGACTGGTTCAATGGCTCATTTTCTGAAGCAACTTGGCAACCTCCAGCGCTGCTGTCTCCCTTTGAGCAGGTGGAACATCTGGGAGGCATTTTGGTTGTATTGGAGGGGCAAGAAACGGGATGGTGTAACCTCTGGATATTATTTGAAGCACCCAGAGATCTGCAGTTACGGACTCCCATGCCGTTGGGTGCAATGATAATCTTCACCCGACCTCCTCCAGAGTAGGACAGTTGGGCAATCCCTCAGGGTTGCTGTGCGGGCCTGTCCGAGAAGGGCTCCCTAGACCCAAAGTTCCTCGGGCTCCCTCTGCCTCTGGGCCGGCATCTGTTATGTTCCCCTTTGCCTCTAGAGGAAGAGTTGTCCTGAGAAAACTGTGATTTCCGGAACCACATCTTCTTTTGCCCTCTGATTCCTGGAAAAGGATCTTTAAGGGCCTGAGAAGCTGATTCCGGCAGCAGACAAAGTCTTCTCATCTTTCTCCCTCTGGACAAGGGTGTCATGTATGGTCTTCCCAAAGACAGAAGAACCATCGAAGGGAGCACTGGTAAAAGACACCTTGAAGGGGTCTGCAAACTGACAGTTTGAGCCAAGCGTGTCGCCTCATAGCAATGCCAGTCTCAGCTGCTCCTTCCGTAGCATGAGAAAGGAGGCGCATGGATGTGTTTGACACTGATTTCAGAGTAGACATCTTCGCGGAGAACAGACACTTGTACTCCTGTGACAAAGACTCTGGGGGCGACTCAGCTAACTCTGTGACTAGGTCTCGCTGCAGTGGTATAACGTGTGCCAAGTAGTTCAGCGCTCAGATGGAAAACATCACTGAAGAATACAGTCTGTTCCCAAACTGATCCACCGTCCTGGATTCCTTATCCGGAGGGTGGACAGAGGAACTCTCCTGAGCCAGTTCCCTCTTGGTGGCTGCTGCAACCACCATAGCGTCCACAGGGGGATCCCTTATACCATGCCTGTCTGTCAGAGGGTGGAGACAGAATTTTGTCCGGGCGCTTAGGTATCGGCTCTATGGTGTCAGGCTCTTTCATGCCCACGTGGTGATGAGATCCACTAAAGGATCCGCCAGTGGGAACACCCAGGAAGTAGATGGCCCCATGGCAAAAGCCTCCAGGAGCACTGATTCATCCGAAAAAGGTTTTGGGGCTCACCAACCTCCCCTCTGGCAGAGGATCTCCAGGAGATCTCCAAAGGAGACATCCTCGGGAGGTGACCTGGGGGAACCTTCTCCATCTAAACTAGGGTCTTCGGTAAATGACTCAGTGGAGTCCAAGTGCCTCATTTTGCAAGTGTGCTTACGATGACCCTCCTTCAGTGGGACTCTCTGAAGAGGGTTCGTGAGCCGCAGGGGGTTCCTCCAGAGGAACCGCCTGGGGCTCCTCTAGCACAGGCTGTCCCAGAGACCAGATGAAGGGAGTCTTAACCGAATCAGAGGGAGTCTGGGCGGAGTCCAAGGAAATTGGCTGCGGTCTTGATCCTTGGGAGAGAACCCTCTCCACCACGTCGAATGCTGATGAGGAGTGCACCTCCTTAGAGCACAACAAGGAGGAAGCTCTCCCCGGGGGTCCATCGTGAGGATCTAAGCCGAGGCTAGGGTAGCCGGAGCTCTGAAGGAACGGCTTCGATCAGAGCCGAAGACCTATCCATCGCCTCAGGTCAGACTCCCTGTTCTCGGCCCTGAGAGCTGCTTGGATCCAAGCTAGTCGGATCCGAGGAACTCAAGGTAGTCGCCAGAGTCTAGGTTGGAGGAACCATTGGAGCCAAATCCCCAGGCTCTGAAGATCCTCGGATTCATATACCGTGAAACCACAGGCCGGATCGGGGATGGAGAAATCGGGTGAAAGAATGGCATGGAGGTCCCCCCTCCAGAGGGAGAGGGGCCTGGCAAGACTCCTATCTGAATTTGGGTCCGAATGAATCTCCTCATCATCCTGTCCATATCCATTTCAGAAAGACTCAGAGTCGAGCGAGAGGAAGCGACCGGCTCGGACCTGGCTGGTTGCTGGGAGGATCTAGAGGAAGGCCTCAGTTACAGGGAAAAACTGGGGGAGTGGAGCTGAGGAGAAACAGGTCTCGAGACCTTAGAAGGCAGGCTAGGGAAGGACTCCTGATCTGGAGACAGTTTACGGCGCATACCCCCTTTCTTATCTCTATCTCTCCCTCTCTCTGCATCCTTGTGTCTGTCCTTTTTGTCTCTCCCTTTGGCAACATCCCCTTCAGCAGGTCTAGCAGGAGGGCGAGTCCCAGCCTGGGGGAGGGGGTTGGGCGGGAGTTGTAGAAGTCGAGGCAGAGGCCGTAGAAGAATCCAAGGTAGATGCTGGAAGCAGGCCTCTTTCTACAAGTTTGGCCTTTCTATCTTTAAGGGCCCTTGGATTAAACACTGCACAAATGCTGCATTGGACGGACAAATGTGCTACGCCCAAGCAAGCAACACACAGAGTGTAGCCATCCGCTGGTGAAAGCTTATGGCCACACATTGCATTTTTTAAAAGTAGGTTTTGGTGTTTCAGACAATCCAAAAAGCAACAAACACACCTAGACAACCAAATACACTACCTGACCATGCACACACTAAGGGAAGGGCCTACACAAAAACTACCTCACGATATCTATAAACTTATTTTTTTTTTTTGACAAAAAAACGACGAACTAGCGTTAGGGGGATGAAAAGGAAACTAACTGAGAAAACTCTCTTGAAAAAAAAACCCAAAAACACTTACAGTAAACACTAAAGCTCAGAGCTGCAGAGATCATGATGTTGATGCATGAAGCGGCAAACAAAATCTGAGCAAAGGCAGGAAATGGTGGGGTGTTATGGGTAAGGGGGAGGAGCTTGGAGCAGATGCTTGTAAAGTTGCCGGCTCGGATCCGATATGGATCCGAATACCCACAGGTTGAAGATAAAATGAAGTGAACTACTTCAGATTGTCCAGAAACACATCCCTGTGAAGCATCCATTCGTGCGACTGAGTTAAGAACCTGCTCAGAGTGTACTCCATAATGTTCTGACCAGAAGGGATATAAACTGCCTGAAGAGTCACTTGATATTTGACAACAAGATCCCGCACCAGAAGTGCCAACCGACAAAGAAAAGATCTCCTTCCCCACTGTTTTTTGATATACCACATCACTGTGGTATTGTCTGTAAACACCTTGAGAGGTCCTGGACAGAAAAAATAATGAAAGGCCTGAAGAACCAGCAGGAGAGCTCCTTCTGTTGACCTTCTGCTGACGAGACAACTGCACCCTCTAAACTTTTAGGGAGCCAAATGTTGCCCCCCATCCCACGTCTGAAGAGTCTGTGATCAATTCCTGAGAGGGAAGATGGGGTGAAAGGGGGTCCTTGGATTTAGAGACCCTATTTAATCCACCAGTGAAGTTCCTGAGACAAGGAAGAAGAGGAACTACAAAGTCTAGAGGATGTGCATGTTGAAGCCACACTGACTTCATAAACCAGTGAAACTTTCTCCTGTGAAGTTTGGCCAGATGGAGCAGCAGAATGGTGGATGCCATGAAACCCAGAGTTCTCAGAAACCCCCTGGTTGTAAAGGAAACTGGAGGAAAAAAGTGTGGGGAAAAAAAAAAAAGAGTTAAGGCTTTTGGAGGAGGCAGGGAAGCCAGCATTGGCACCGTCTGAATCCTGCAACACAGAAAAACATGATCCTGAGAAGGAGTCAGAGAACACTTTTTGAAATTTATAGTGAACCCCAGACTCTGAAGAAGGGAAATGGCAAAATGAAGAATCTGAAGTAGGATATTCATTTGTCTGCAACCTGTGGGTTATGGATCCGATATCGGATCCGAACCGGCATGGTTTTCCAGCTATGGATCCAAGCTCTCAGCTCCTCCCCTCACCCATAATGCCCTGCTCTACCCTCATGACCTCAGATCTCGTTTGCCGCGCTGGTGACTGGATTGGTATTCATAGCTCTCAGCTAAGTGCTTCTTTCTTAACTGTTAAATCAGAAAATTTGTAATTTTTTGGGTATTTTTTGTGAAAGTTTAGGCTTCCCTCTTTAATAGTTTTATTTAGAGTTGAATTAAGTAATTTTTTTCCCTCCCTCGCTGTTGGCGTGTAGAGTGTGTGTTGGGCCTGTGTGTCTGTATTAGTTTTAGTTACTATTTTTTTAGTAGCTTTTAGATTTGATGGCTGATCAGCCCAAATCTGTCTTTTCAAATGCTCGAGTGTGGCCATAAGCTCTCCCCTGATGGCCACACTGTGTTAAGTGCCTGGGGTTGAACACCTCACATCTGGATGCTCCATTTGTGCAGGGTTCAACCCCAGGGCACTGAGCGGAGGTCCAAGCTTGTCTTGGCGGGTCTTTACCGCCAGACTCGGCTCCTCCGCTCCTTGAACAACCGTGGCTCCGGTTGTTCCCTCCGTGGCACCCCTCCTGCTCCTGGGACTCAACCTCCCGTTTCTGGAGAGGAGAGGGATGCTAGGAAAAAGACGGAGGAGAAGCACCTGGCGGCGGGCCGAGACCTCTGTTTCGGCCCGCCAGCCAAGCGGGCTTCTCCCGGCTCCATTACGGCTCGGTCTCCTCCTTCGGCTCCGGTCCCTGTGTGCTTTTCACGGGTCCTGAGGAGGAGGAGACCCGATCTCCGTCGAGGCTATCGAGGAGGCACTCAGGCCTACCTCGGTAGCCTCGTCGAGATCTACATATAACCTTTCTGATGCTGATCTGGACGGATGATGAGAAGATTCATCCAGGCCCAGATGCAGATGGAGTGCTCTTGCCTCCCCTCTGGGGAGCTCAACACCCTTTTAAGCCTATTGCTCCTTCTCCGACCCGCTATCCGGGTTGAGCAGCTGGGCCGAGCAGCTTCGGGCCGGGGTGGGTCGGCGCCGATAGTACTTGGTGCCGGATCCGACCCTGCCCTCGAGTGCGTCGGATCCGACCTCTCGAGCCTGGATCCGAGCCTCGGGTCGGGGATCAGAGCTCCTTGGCGCCGTCTGTGTCGGGCGCACTGTCCCGCCGGATCCGGCGCTTGCGCCGGCTCGGTCCACTCTTCGGATCCGAGGGGAGCCGATTGTCGGATCCTTTGGTGAGGTGGCTCCCTTTGCTTTTGATGTAGTGGAGAGGGCTCTGTTGAGGGTCTCGGACCCCGGCACTTGTTCCGGCTCCGCCCAGCGCTCCCTCTGCACTGGGCCAGGCTTCCACCATCTGGCCCTGGGACAGCCCGCTTCTGTGCCCCAAGTTGCTCCTACGGAGCAAATTGCTGCTTGAGGACTCCTCTGACAGCCCCAGAGGATGTCCCTCGCATACGCAAAAGGAGGCACATTGACTCCCGAGTCTCTCACAGAAGACACGGACTTGGAGGAAGGGAAGGCTCCCCACGGTCACCCCGAGGATGTCTCATTTGGAGACATCATGGAAATGCTCCGTATAAGGGGGGGGTGGTCTGCCCCCAAGTCTTCCTCGGACGAGTCCGTGTTCTTGGAGGCATTTGAAGCGGCCCGTCTACCTCTTGGGTGTCCCCCTGCCGACCCCTGGTGGACCTTATTACCACCAGGGCGTGGAAGGAACCGGACACCGTGGAGCCAATTCCCAATAGACCAGATAGGATCCTTAGTCCGCCATCCGACCGGGCCCATTGGAGTAAGGGGCCTCCGGTAGATGCCATGTTGACGGGCGGCCACCAAGAGGAACTGGCTCAGGAGAGTCCCTCAGTCCACCCCGAGCAAGGAGTCTCGGATGATGGACCGCTTGGGGAAGCGGATGTTTAGTTCGACCTTCGGTAAGGCTGAACTATTTGGCACATGTCATTAGGATGCAGCGGGATCTTATAAAAAAATACGCTGCATCCCCCCCCCCCCCGAGTCCATTTCGGAGGAGGACAGGGTTCTGCACTCCACCCGTATGGCCACTCTTAGGTCAGTTACTAATACTTATATGCGGCTACTCTCCCATGCAACGGAAGGCGCCACTAGAGCTGCGGGGACACGACTGGTCACTAGACGTCAGGCCTGGCTCCGGCACTGCGATTTTTCTGAGCCCTTCAAAGCGTTTTGCGAGCGCCCCTTTGATGGTTCTGCTCTGTTTGGCAAGACCGTTGAGGCGTTGACCCAGAGCGAAAGGACGGGAAGACGCTGTCTGCCGTCGAATCCCTTCTCTGCACCCCAGAGGCCCTACTCTAGGAACCAAAGGGTCAGAAGAAGATGTGGTTCGAAGTCGCAGCAGTCCCAGCCTGCTCGGACAACCAGTCCTTCCGTGGCAGAGGAGGACAGGAGGGCCGCCCTAGAGGCAGAGGGGCTCCCAGAAACTTCGGGTCCAGGGAACCTTTCTCTGAATGGCCCGCAGCAACCCTGAGGGTTGCCCGACTGCTCCACTCTGGAGGCAGTCGGGGACGTTGGGCACCTAGCGGCATGGGAGTCCATAACATCGGACCGCTGGGTTCTCCAAATCATATCCAGAGGATTTCGCATTCCTTTCCTTTACCTTCCAAAGTTGAAGTCCCTCCCAGACGTCCCACCCGGTCAACGGGAGGCCGCTTTGGCAGAAATTGGCCATCTGCTAAAGAAAAGAGCCATCCAGCCCGTTCCCCAGACCAGATCGGATCAGGGTTCTACTCCAGATTCTTTTTAGTGCCAAAGAAGGCGGGGAACTAAGACCAATCCTAGACCTCTCTCTCTTGAATCTGGCAGTCCCCAAAGAAAAATTCCGAATGGTCACTCTGCAATCTATTCTCCCCATTCTGGGAGAAAATCACTGGATGTGCTCGATAGACCTCAAGGACGCGTACTACCACATCCTGATGGACAGGCGCTCCAGGAGGTTTCTCCGCTTCCGGCTGGGAGCCAGTCACTACCAGTTCCGGGTCCTTCCCTTTGGTCTCACCACAGCCCCCAGGGTGTTCACCAAAGTATTAGCAGTGGTAGCGGCGGTAGCGGCCCACCTGAGGCTTCAGGGGGTGCAGGTCTTTCCCTACCTGGACGACTGGCTCCTTACCGCCCCAACAAGGCATCTACTTCTATTGGCGAGACTCCTTTCTCCATCTTGCTCCTTTTCTGGGCATCACAATAAATACAAAGAAATCCAACCTGGCGCCCACACAGCTCTTAGATTTTATAGGGGCCAGGCTAGACACAAGGAGTTTACGAGCCTTCCTCACTGCGGACAGAGTTCAAAATCTGCAGCTCCAGGTGCGGGCCATTCTCCATTCAAGTTCTGTTCCGGAGTTGGTCCTGAGGGCTCTAGGGTCCATGGCATCGGCTATAGCACTTCTTCCTCTTGCCAGGCTCAATATGCATTCTACAGTGGACGCTCTTAGTACAGTGGTCATACCTTGCTCTCCCCATGCATCATCCCATAGCGATCAGCAAGGCTTGCAAGCGGTCCCTCTTGTGGTGGCTCCACTCCCGGATCTCCACAAAGGCCGCCCATTTTGTGCTTCTCCCCTCTCGCCACGGTGACCACGGACGCCTCCCGCCTCGGGTGGGGGCACTTTGCGGCCGGACGTCCAAGGCACGTGGGCGATTCAGAGACCTTACTGCATATCAATGTTCTAGAGATGAGAGCAGTGCTCTTAGCGTTGCTAGCACTTCAGGACTTTCTTCCCTTGGGAACAATTGCGATTCAATCGGACAACATGTCTGTTGTCTGGTACATCAACAAGCAAGGGGAACAAGGTCTTACCCTCTTTGTCGAGAAGCCATAAGAGTTTGGGAATGGGCAATCTCCACCAACCGCTTTCTAATAGCAACGCACATTCGGTCGGTCCAACATCCTAGCGGACAAGCTCAGTCGCACCATTCTGACCCCTTACGAGTGGTCTCTCAATTGTCAAGTAGCGGACGCATATTCGCACGGTGGGGAACCCTTCATGCGATCTTTTGCCTCTCCCTCAAACACCAAGTGCGACAGTTTTTGGCTCTAATACCTCCTCCGGAGGTACCCCAAGAGACGCTCTGGTGCATGCTTGGCCACCCGGTCTTCTGTATGCTTATCCACCCTTGCCTCTGATGCTCCAAGTTCTTCAGAAAGCCTCTCGGTGGGTTGCAGACTGATTCTCATTGCTCCGTTCTGGCCTCGACAGATCTGGTTCCCCCTTCCTAAGGTCTCACTCGGTGAATCCTCCTTGGATTCTAGATCCCATCCGGATCTGATATCCCATCCATCCTGCATTCCTCCTCCGAATCTGGACAACCTGAAGCTGACCGCTTGGCTGCTCCAGTTCCACTCTTGATTAGGACTCGGTATTTCATCACCGGTTAAGGCAATTTTGGTGGCAGCTCATAAACCATCCACTAGAAAGGTTTACAAGCAAGTGGAAAGCGTTTTCTTTGTGGGCGGCAAGGCCTGAATCCCTTCACGGTTCCTCTTCCTTTAGTGCTTGACTTTCTAACCACTCTCTTTAACGATGGTGCCAGCAGTTCCACAGTCAAAGTACAACTGGCGGCAATTTCTCACTATCACATTGGCCATGACTCTAATCCTCTTATGTCAGCCAAATTGTGTAAAATTTTTCTTAAAGGTACTTTTCTTCTCAGGCCCCTTATAAAGCAAGCAGTTCCTCCTTGGGACCTCTCTCTGGTCCTACAGGCCTTGACCGCCCCTCCTTTCGAGCCAGCGGCTACGGTGGATCTCAAATTCTTGTCCTACAAGACAGCCTTTTTGGTAGCCATTACATCGGCCAAGAGAGTTTCTGAGCTTCAAGCATTATCAGCTAAACCTCCTTACTTGGTATTTCATCCGGACCGTGTCTACCTCAGGACCAACCGTCCTTTCTTCCTAAAGTCGCTTCTGAAGCAAACATCAATCAGTCCATTAACCTTCCTGTTTTCTTCTCTAATTATGAAAACAAAGGTGAATATAAGCTACATTCATTAGATGTTCACAGGCAACTTAGATTTTATCTGAACAGGACGGCTGGTCATAGGCAATCCGACCAGTTGTTTATTTCCTTTGCAAAATTCAATTTGGGCAAGCCAATCTCTAAAGTTTCTCTGTCCCGCTGGATTTCACAGTGCATCTTATTGGCTTATCAGGCTTCAGGAAGGCCGCACCGGAGGGTGTTCATGCCCATTCAACCCGGTCAGTATCTACCTCGGCAGCCTTCAAGGCTAGGATTCCTCTAGATGATATTTGTGCAGCAGCCACGTGGGCTTCATCTCATACTTTTATTTCCCACTATAAGTTGGATCTTGCATCTAGGGTAGAGCATCCTTTGGCTCCAGGTGCTCGGAATATCCTTCCATGATGGCGCCCAGGATTCAGGTAGCTGGGGACTCTGTCCCACAGGTTGCAGACAAATGAATATCCTACTTCAGATTTAGAAGTTATGTACTCACCATAACATTCCATCTGAGTAGGTGTATTCATTTGTCTGCAACCATCCCGCCCTCCTATCCCCCTGGCCTTTCAGTTTCCTGCATATTCTATGTTACCCTTTTCAGGGTGTTGTTGCTTTGGCAAACTCGATCTGAGGTCATGAGGGTAGAGCAGGGCATTATGGGTGAGGGGAGGAGCTGAGAGCTTGGATCCATAGCTGGAAAACCATGCCGGTTCGGATCCGATATCGGATCCATAACCCACAGGTTGCAGACAAATGAATACACCTACTCAGATGGAACGTTATGGTGAGTACATAACTTCTAATTTTGCAAAAGGCTTTCTGGACAGGATGCCTGAATCAACAGGTTGTCCAAGTAAAGAACTATATGGATCCCTTGAAGCCTGCAAAAAGCAGTCACATGACCAAGGCATTTGGTGAACAACCTTGGGGCAGTAGAACGGCCAAAGGGCAAAGCACAGAACTGAAAATGCCAGGAAGCAACAGGGAAATGCAAAAACCTCCTGAAAACAGGATGGATTGGAATATGGAGATAAGCATCCTTAAGATCCAGAGACACCATATAGGCCTGAGGAAACAGAATCTGAAGGGACAACATACGGAAGGAAGGCACTTTCAGAAATGTGTTTAGATGAGAGAGGTCCAGAATAGGTCTTATAGTGCCCTCTTTCTTGGTCACTAGAAACAGTCTGCATTAGAACCCTTTCCCCCTTTGGGACACAAGCACCTCTTGAATAGTATCCTGAGTCAAGAAATTTTGAAGAACCTCTGGGAAAAAGGGAAGTTGTTCCTGAGGAGGCTGAGGAATGCCCATCAAAGGAGGACGGGATTTCTACACCATAAAGTACCCCTGACGAATGATTGTCAGAACCCAAGAATCCTGAGTGATCTGAAGCCAAACAGGAAGAGAAAGTGGAATGTGGCTGGGAAGGGATGAATAACCATACAGCACCTGGTTTGTCTGGAAAGGAAGGCTTTGGAGTACCTGAAAACTGATGAGCTTCAGTAGAAGGAGCCCATTTGCCACCCTTATTTTTAGTAGAAGGGCAGGACTGACTACGAACAAAGGCAAGCTTAGCATGGTAGTTTCTCTGAAATTTAGGCACAGGAGAAACAAACATGTTTAAGCTCCTGTAAGGCCTTACCCATATCCTGAAGGGACTTAACAAACCAACAGAAGCTTCCCCAAACAAAAGCTTAGAATCCAGACAGGCATCCATCAACTTAGACTTAATATCATCAGCCTAAGCCAAGAATACTTCCTCATCACTGAGCCAAAAACAGCAGCACTAGAAGAGGCATCTGCTACATCATAACTACATTTAACAGAATGACAACCAACTTGAGAGGAAGTCCCTAGCAAGGAAAGAACAGAAGTTTTACCCTCAGAGTCTGGAAAATCAGAAAAGTTGACAGGCCTGAGAAAGAAAAGTCAACACATACCTAGACATACGGGTCTGATAATAGCCATAGAAGCTAGTGTAACAGAAGTATAAACCTTCTTACCCAGCCTTTCCATAGCTCTGCTGTCTTAGAATCATAAGAATTTACTAGGCTAACAGCCCCAGGGACCTTACAAGTTCAACCCACATTCCGACGGATGACTAGTTTAAGCAGACACTAAAAATCAGAACCTCTTGCCCCTGTCCAAGAGGGGCACAGGTGGAACCACTGGGGTGAATTTCCAGTTACCCATCCCATCGTCCAAATTATGCTTAAATAGTACCAATGAGGGGCTTTAACATGAATAGGAAGTTTGTTTGAAAGGTAGGGCAACCTCTCTGAAACAAATGCATCTCTCCAGCAAGTTCTGTTGATATTGCATACCAGGTTAAGATCCTTTAAAAGAGTGATCTGTGTGCCATTTGATTTGCAAATGTGGAGCATTTCCATTAAAGCTAGGTCAGAAATTGCTTTGTATGCAAGGCAAAGGTCACCTCTGAGCAGTCTATGACACAGAGCAAAATGACAATTTCAGTCTGTCCACACAAGACAGATCTGCAAGTCCCAGAATTTTTTATGTAAGGAACCTTTGTGGTCTCTTCAATTGCTGCAGATGTTTGGAATGGAACATACCAAAAGGAGCATTGTACTCTATTATTGGCCTGATGAGGGAAAAGTACTGGGGGGGTATAACGTACAGTTGTGTACACTTACCATAAATGTAGATGTTAGAGTGTATTCACTGTTGCAGTCATTACATTTGGGTAATCTGCTGGCAAGTTGCCCTCAGTCGGCCTGATTAACAAAGTCTTGGGTCCTGTGTCGATTGCTGCCCCTTCTTCCATGACATCAGGTCGTCAGGGGTATAAAACATGCTGCCGACGCCATTACATCAGTTTTTCTTGCCCCAGATGTTAGGTGCCCCCCAAATGGGGACCAAAAATATATTATATATATATATATATATATATATATATATATATATATATATATATATATATATATATACATGTATTTAATTTAAAACACAAAAGTTATACCTCTAGACAAAAGCAAATACACCCAAAAAGGCTTTTGAGCATAATAAAAGAAAACAGAAGTATAGTAAGAGAAAAACAAGGGGCTGGAGGGTGGGTAACCAGGACTGCAACAGTGAATACACACGAGCATCTACATTTATGGTAAGTGTACACAACTGTACTATGTTCTTCGTGTTTCACTGTTGCAGTCATTACATTTGGGTAAAATCCCAAAGCTATGGTTGGGAGGATGGATTTATACAGCATTAGGAGCAGCTATAAGGCCCTGCAGGACAACAGTGGCAAAGCCTGCTCTGGATTTACAGAAGAGAGGTAAATGGTAATGGTTTGGTGTACGTATGAACTGAGCTCCAGGTAGCAGCTTCTAGAATGTCTCTGGTAGGAACCCCTCTGAGAAAGGTTGCAGAAGTAGATACAGCCCTGGTGGAATGAGATCTGATCCCCTTGGGGACAGGTTTACCATGGTGCATATAGCAGAAACGAATACAATGGCTTATCCATTTTGAAATGGTCTGCTCTGAAATAGCCTTTCCCTCTGCCCCTGCAGCAAATGCCACTAGTAATTGTTAAGATTTTCTTAGAGATTTTGTCCTGTTTAAGTAGAATCTTAATTGTCTGTGTACAACCCATGAATGCAGAATCTGCTCACCCTTGTTCTGTGGATTTGGGAAGAAAGTTGGCAAGCCTGCTCTGGATTTACAGAAGAGAGGTAAATGGTAATTGTTTGGTGAACGTATGAACTGAGCTCCAGGTAGCAGCTTCTAGAATGTCTCTGGTAGGAACCCCTCTGAGAAAGGTTGCAGAAGTAGATACAGCCCTGGTGGAATGAGATCTGATCCCCTTGGGGACAGGTTTACCATGGTGCATATAGCAGAAAAGTACAGTTTTGTACCTACCATAAAATGTAGATGTTTGAGTGTTCACCCTGCTGCAGTCATCACACTTGGGTTATCCTGCCGTCAGGCGGTCCCGCAGTCGGCCCGAATTCCAAAGTCTTGGTCTGGTGTCGGTTGCTGTCGCTTCTTCCCTGACGTCAGTGCGCCAGGGGTATTTAAGAGGCATCTGACGCCATTTTCTTCAGTTTTTCTTGCCCCAGATGTCAGGTGCCCCCAATAGGTAGGCAAAATATATATGGTTATATAAAAATCAAACAAAAGCCTTAGGCACAAGCAAATACACCACAGAGGTAGTATAGGAAGAAGTGGTAGAGATAAGTTCAGCTAGTTCAGAGGGGATGGGGAGAGGGTAACCTGGACTGCAGCAGGGTGAACACTCGAACATCTACATTTATGGTAGGTACAAAACTGTACTATTGTTCATCGTGTTACCCTGCTGCAGTCATCACACTTGGGTTGAATCCCAAAGCTAAGGATGGGAGGTGGAATCAAACAGGGTTAGAAGAATCTAGTAGGCCCTGCAAAACTGCAGTGGCAAAACCAGCTCTAGTCTTAGAGTATAGAGGTAAATGATAGTGTTTGGTGAAGGTGTGCACTGAACTCCAGTAGCAGCTTCCAGAATGTCCTTGGTTGGCACTCCCCTGAGAAAGGCTGCTGATGTAGCTGTAGCCCTGGTGGAGTGGGACCTAATGTTAGCAGGTACTGGTTTCCCATGATGTGTGTAGCAGAAACGTATGCAATGTCCTATCCATTTTGAAATGGTCTGTTTTGAGATCGCTTTTCCTTGTGATCCTGTAGCATAGGCTACAAAAAGCTGGTCCATTTTTCTGAAAGCTTTAGTTTTATCCAAGTAGTAACGTAATTGCCTGTGAATGTCCAAAGAGTGCAGGAGTCTTTCTCCTTTGTTCTGGGGATTTGGGAAGAAGGTGGGCAAGTGAATGGTTTGGTTTAGGGCCACACTGGATACCACCTTTGGCATAAAGGAAGGATTAGTTCGTAGAGAGACTCCGTCTTGATGAAAAATGATGAAAGGTTCCACTGCCATTAGTGCCTGCAGCTCTGAGACTCTTCTAGCTGAGGTTATTGCTAGTAGTAGGGCAGTTTTCCATGAAAGAAATTTTAAAATCAGCTGAAAAAGCTGGTACAAAGGGCAGCAGTGTAAGCTTTTCCAGAACAAAGTTGAGATCCCAAGTAGGTGTTGGAGCTCTCCTTGGTGGTCTTAAATTCTTAGCCCCTCTGAGGAACTGTCTTAGGAGTGGATGTGAAAATAAAGGAGGATCCGTGCTGTAATGTGCTGAAATTGCTGAGGCGTGGATCTTAACAGATGAAGAGGAAAGTCCTTTGTGTAACATCTCAGTCAAATATTGTAGAATCTGAGGGATGTTTGGATCAAGGGGGTTTAGGCCTTTAGTCTGGTTCCAGGCACAAAATCTTTTCCATTTGTCTGAATAGGTTTTCCTGGTGCTGGGCCTCCTGGCCTCCAGAATGACATCCATAACAGCTTTGGATAAAGGTGTTGGTTGGTTGGTTGTTTAGGTAATTTGCCATGCAGCCAGGTTTAAAGTCTTGAGCTGGCTGTGTAGAATCTGATGGTCTCGCTGGGTGAGCAGGTGTGGAATTTGTGGCAAAATCCATGGTGGGCCGTGGGCCATATTCCTTAAAATTGGATACCAATGTTGGTGTGGCCAGTCTGGTGCAACAAGTATCATTTGTGGTCTCTAATCTGACTTTCAGCAGTACTTTTGCTAGAAGAGGCAGTGGAGGGAAGGCATAAATTGTTAATGTTTTCCAACTGAATGAGAGGGCGTCCACTTTCCAAGCTAGTGGATGGAAAGTCCTTGTGCAAAATTTTTGAAGTTGGTGGTTGTGGGGGCTTGCAAACAGATCTATGTCTGGGCATCCCCATCTTTAAACTATCATTGCAAATACTTGTGGATCTAGTTTACATTCATGTGGATCCCTGATGTTTCTGCTTAGGTCGTCTGCCAATGTGTTTTTCTTTCCTGGCAGGAATTGTACTTGTAATTGAACCTGGTAAGAGAGTGCAGTGTTCCACAAGGTCATTGCTTGCCTGCATAGAGGATAGGAATGTGTGCCCCCTTGCTTGTTTATGTACCACATAACTGTGGTATTGTCAGTCTTTATTAGTAGTTGTCCTGGGTGTAGAAGGTCCTTGAAAGCTGTTAGGGCATACTGCACTGCTAGCATTTCTTTTTGACTGCTATGCAGTTGTCTCTGATCTGTAGTCCATTTGCCCTGAATGCACTGTCATGCCATGTGTGCTCCCCAGGCATAGTCCGATGCATCTGTTGTCACAGTCTGTCCGGCTGTGGGTAAGGTGAAAAGCTGACCCTTGTTGAGGTGACATGCCTGTGCCCACCACAGAAATTCCTGTTGAAGGCAGGGAATGAGTGGAATCATTGTTTCCAAGTTGTGGCTGTGTTGAGTCCATACACTTTTCAGGTACCATTGTAATTTCCTCATATGCAGTTTTGCAAATGGTATTAGAAGAATGCAAGATGCCATGAATCCCAAGGCCTGCAGAATTTTTCTTGCAGGGAGTTGGGTCTTTGTTGCCATTATTTTGAAATATTGAAAAAGCTGTCATAGTTTGTCTGGCGTGAGGTAAGCCATCTGGGCCGTTGTATTCAAGCTGGCACCCAGGAATATTATGTCTTGTATTCAAGCTGGCACCCAGGAATATTATGTCTTGTGAGGGTACTAGTTTTGATTTCTTTTCATTTACTGTGTACCCTAGGCAACTTAGGTGTTTGAAACATGCCAGATGCTTTAAAAGAATGTCCTTGCTTTCTGCTTGAATAAGGCAGTCGTCCAGGTATGGGTATATTTGAATTCCTCTTTGTCTGCAGTATGCAATTACTGGTGCCAGGCATTTTGTGAAGACCCTGGGTGGAGTAGATAAGCCAAAGGGCAGTGCAGAGAATTGATAATGCGTTGAACCTGCAATGAAGCGGAGGTATCTTCTGCAATTTTGTCTGATAGGGACATGCAGGTATGCCTCCTTGAGGTCCAAAGTGACTAGCCAAGCATTCTTCCCCAGCATGGGGAAGCTGTAGTGTTAGCATCTTGAATTTTGGTACTTGCAGATAGGTGTTCAGAATTAAAAGATCCAAAATGGGTCTCCATGCTTTGTCCTTTCTTGGGACTAGGAAGAGTCTTGAGTAAAATCCTTGCCCTTGCTCCTGTGCAGGTACCTGTTGAATGGCTTTCATGTTCATGAGAGCTGTAATTTGTTTTTGTGCCTCTGCCCATTGATTTGGTGGCAGGTTTGGCATTCCTTTGATCCTTGGTAAGGTATGAAAGTGGAATCTGTATCCTTGGGAGACAATGTTTAGAACCCATTTGTCTTTTGTGATGATGTGCCAGTTGTCTGCAAAAAATGCTAGTTTTCCTGCCAAGGGAGTTGTCAGGAGCGACTTGCTTGGTAGTTCGAGGATAGAGTCATTGTGTTTGTCTTCTGCTAGCCTGGGGCCTGTCTTCTCCTTTCTGGGTAGCAGAACCCCATTGGCGAGGTTTGTAAGGGCCCTGTGACTGGCCTCTGTCTCTTGGGCGTCTGTATTTGCCCCTCTGTGATCTGTCTGAAGCTGGAAAGGACCAGTTTTTTGTTGGCCAATTTCTGCTGAAACGAGGGGGTTGTACCTGCAAAAAATCCTTGACCATTTGCATAGACTTTGCCTTATCCTCCATTTTCTTTAAAACCTCTTCTGCTTTGACACCAAATAATACATCCTGTTGTAAAGGTGCATCAAATAATTTTGCTTTAACATGGTCAGGGAGGACTTGTTCTTTTAACCAAGCATGTCTACGTAATACAGAGCCAGTAACAGCTGCTCTACAGGAAGTTTCCAATTAATCAAATCCGCATTGCAAGGTATGCTTGCCCACTTGTTCAGCTGCATGCAACAGATCCTGCATTTCCTTGAACTCAGGCTGTTCTGAATGTGTGCTCATTTATTGTTTTAACTGAGACATCAGGAATTGTTGATATTTCAGCATGTGAAACTGGCAATTTAATGCTCTCATTGCCAGAGTTGCTGAGGTGTAAATTTTCTTTCCCCATTTATCTGGGGCTCTGGAATCCCTTTCAGAGGGCACAGGATTTTTAGCCATAGAAGCTTCTGCTCCCTTAGGACCCTGGGAAATTGTTTCTGGATCAGCTACAGGGCTTTTATGGAGGAATTTGTGTGAGTCAGGTACTCTGTAGTATCTGTCTGGTTTGGCTGGAGCAGGAGGTAGAGAGTCTGAATTTAAACTAGACTCCAAGTAAACATCATCCACAATATCTAAAACAGGAGGGATAGCAAGAGGTCTGTGCTGGGGTAGTAAAAGGAACTCTGAGCCTTTTCTTAGAATCTGAGTAATCCTGGCCTTCCCAGTGGAAATGTTCCCTCATGGGATGCAAAGTTTTCCCAAAGGAGTAGTCTTCAGGAGGAGAAGCCGAGGGAATGGAATCTTCAGCCTCAGAATCCTCATAAGGTGGAAAAGTGTAATCCTGTTCCTCAGAAGAATCTGAGGACAGCGAAACCTGGTCAGAGGATGCAAAATCTTCCTCTTGTCTTGGTCTTTTATCAGGAGGGGGATGGGAACCCCTGATAAGGGTAATTAAATCTTCAGCCATCTTAAGCATCTGTTTCTTAGGCATGGGGCCTTGAACTGTAGCCTGATGTACAGTTTTCTTTGGTTTTAAAGGAGTTTTAAGTTTAGCATAAGATTTAATGGTGAGTGTAGTCTGTCTGAAGACACCTTCTGCACCCGAAGGTGTTTCCATTGCACCGGTGTCTAGTTCTGCTCCGGTGTCGGTAGAAGGCTGCGTAGGCCTAGTGGACTCCGCTTGGGAGTCCGCAGCTGTCTGGGGTTCCAGTTCTGCGGTCGTCAGGGGCTGCGTAGGTGCCTCACTGAAAACCGGAGAATCGGAGACAGGCCCAACTGAGGCCTCGGTGTCTGGCTTATTCCTAGGCTGCCTGTCCTTATCCTTGCGGTTTTTATGAGTGGCGGTAGTCGGCTGCTCCGACGGCATGATATAATTAAATTTCCTACCAAAATAATGCCGTGCGAAGTCAAAACGGCATTTGATAGTTCGTTTATTAAACCTAGTGCAAAACCGACAACCTGTAACGTCGTGGTCTGGGCCTAGGCAAGGAATATAATAGGAATGAAAGTCCTTATGAGGTACTTGCTTCCCACAAGAAATGCAATTGTTAACTTTTTCTGACATCGGACTGAGGCAAGAAAATGTTCCCCAACGGGGTACTTGGCTTTAATGAAGACTTCGGACTGAAACTGAAATCGAAAATCTCAGGTGTCACCCGACCGGCACTTGCGAACTGCTTTTGCTTCGGGCAACGCGCGGCAAGAAAGACTGAAGAAAATGGCGTTGGATGCCTCTTAAATACCCCTGGCGACTGACGTCAGGGAAGAAGCGACAGCAACCGATGCTGGACCAAGACTTTGGAATTCGGGCAGACTGCGGGACCGCCTGACGGCAGGATAACCCAAGTGTGATGACTGCAGCAGGGTAACACGATGAACATCGAATACAATGGCTTATCCATTTTGAAATAGTCTGCTCTGAAATAGCCTTTCCCTCTGCCCCTGCAGCAAATGCCACTAGTAATTGTTCAGATTTTCTTAGAGATTTTGTCCTGTTTAAGTAGAATCTTAATTGTCTGTGTACAACCCATGAATGCAGAATCTGCTCACCCTTGTTCTGTGGATTTGGGAAGAAAGTTGGCAGATGAATGGTCTGATTAAGGGCCACACTAGATACCACTTTAGGTATAAAGGATGGATTGGTCCGGAGAGCCACCCTGAGTAAAAAATAATAAAAGGCTCCACTGCCATAAGAGCCTGTAGTTCTAAAATCCTACTAGCTGAAGTGACTGCTAAAAGAAAAGCTGTTTTCCAAGAGAGAAATTTTAAGTCTGCAGTAGCAGCTGGCTCAAAAGGAGGTACAGTGAGTTTTTCCAAAACAAAAACTGAGGTCCCATGCAGGAGTTGGTGCTCTCCTGGGAGGACTTAAATTTTTGGCCCCTCTGAGGTACTGTGTTAGCACAGGATGAGAAAAAAGGGGAGGCTCTGTGTTGTAATGACCTGAAATGACAGAGGCATGGATTTTTATGGAAGAAAAAAGATAGGCCCCTGTGAAGCATCTCAGTTAAGTATCGCAGAATCTGAGGAATATTGGGCATTGCTGTGCTTATTCAGTGTGCTTGGTTCCAGGCACAGAATCTTTTCCAATTGTCAGCATAAGATTTTCTAGTACTGGGCCTTCTAGCTTCCAAAATGACATCCATCACAGGTTTGCTGTGAGATGTAAAACTGGTGAAATTAGTTGATTAACCATGCTGCAACATTCAGAGTTTGGAGCTGAGTGTGCAGAATTTGATAGTTCTGCTGAGACGGTAGGTAAGGTGTCTGAGGCAGGTACCATGGAAGAAGGTGCGACATATTGCGTAGGAGCGGGTACCAGTGTTGGTGAGGCCAGTCTGGAGCAATCAGAATCATTTTTGGTTTTTCCTGTCTGACTTTTACTGCTCGGTTCCTCTGTCGTAGATTTTTTTTTTTGGACTTTTAGTAAGACCTTGGAGAGCAGAGGCAGAGGGGGAAAGGCATAGACTGATAGGTTTTTCCAGCTGAAGGATAGAGCATCCACTTTCCAAGCTTTTTTGTTATGAATTCTTGTGCAGAATTTGTCCAACTGATAGTTTTGGGGTGAGGCAAAAAGATCTACGTCTGGGCTCCCCCATTTGCATGTCAACATGCTGAAGATTTGTGGATCCAGTTTCCGCAAAAGAAAAATCCTCAGGAGGAGAAGCAGAAGGGATGGAATCTTCTGCATCAGAGTCCTCATAAGTGGGAATAGATAAATTCCTGATCAGAAGAAATAGAAACCTGATCTGAAGATTCATAGTCAGTGCCTTGCCTAGGCCTCTTAGCAGGAGGAGGAGGATGGGTACCCCTGATCAAGGTAAATAAATCCTCAGCCATTTTGATCATTTGTTTTTTAGGCATTGGGGCCTGTACACGTGGCCCAAGAGTCGGTTTTTTAGACACAGAAGTAGATTTTGGCCTTAGTTTTGAAGACTGTCCGTCTCGGTCTTTTTCTTTGTGTTTTTTAGGTATTCCAGTAACTGGATTGCTAACGGACATTTCTGGGTAGTTAAATCGAGCCAAAATATTTAGAAGCAAAAATATACAGACGTTTAATAGTGCATTGATTAAATTTAGCACAAAACCGACAGCAAGGCACGTTGTGGTCAGGGCCTAGGCAAGAAATGAAGTACAAATGAAAATCCTTATGAGGTATTTGCTTCCCACAAGTAATACAATTAACTTTTACTGACATCGGTAAGGAGCAAGAAAAAGTTTCCCCAACAGCGTACTTAGCTTTTAGTTGAAGACTTTGGTTCCGAAACTCAAACGAAAATTTCAGGAGTTGGCCGACTGGCACTGGCGAACTGCTTCTGCTTTGGGCACTGCGCGGCAAGAAAGACTGATGTAATGGTGTCGGCTGCATGTTTTATACCTCTGACGACCTGACGTCATGGAAGAAGGGACAGCAACCGACGCAGGGCCCAAGACTTTGTTAATCAGGCTGACTGAGGGCAATCTGCCAGCAAATTACCTAAATGTAAATGACTGCAACAGTGAAACACGAAGAACATCCTGTTTGTCTGGCAGCAATGCCCTTACTTAGGAGATTAGCAATATAAAATGCCTTTCTCATATGTGGAGACAATGTCAAAGTTAAGGTTGCTGGTAACCTGTGTGCCCAGATCTCTCACCACTGATTGTGCGCTTAGGGTATTCAAATTAATGTGGTAGTTTGCAGGATCACCACCCCTTCGGCAAAAAGGGGATGATAATGAATTTTCTTCCTTGTCAGAAAGCAATAGCTTGGGTAAAGGAAGCAACTGTGATGGCTTATCAGAGGCTACAGAATGGTCAGCAGCAGGACATTTAAATAAAAAAAAAAAATCCTCAGGAACCCTATAAAACCTGTCAGGTTTCCTCGGAGAAGGGGACAGAATCAGGCGCATGAAAGGTATTAGAAAAAGCATCCAGCAAAGCAGCCAAAACAGGAGGAATAGCTGCAGACTTAGGAGATTCTAACTGCAGCAACTCATAATACCTTTTACTGGATATCAGAGACCCGAGCACAATCCCACTTAAAAAAAAAAAATCCATCATCCCCCCCCCCCCCCCCCAAAGGAAATTTCCTCAAAAGGAACATCATGACTAATAGATTCCTCCTCCTCTGACCGATAGTCCAAAGGAGAAGAAATTTCAGTAGACCATGTCATGGATTAGACATCAGAACCAGACTCATTCTCACAAGAGTCCTGTTCTTTAGGTTTTTTAAGGGGACTAGAAGACCAAGGAGAAGCAGGAACAAAAACCCTTTGAGGAAGTTTTAAGGACATTAAAGTAGCAAATAGCCCCTGAGTAAAAGGGCTGCCAGTCAATTTTTGGATCCTTAGGAGTAGTAAAAACACGTTTACGTTTTTAAGGGAATGTCCCCTCCAAAAAACTGACAAGGCTTAGAGCCAGGACAACAGTAAAGAACCATGGCAACTACTTCTTCCCCAACTAAAAACGGAGCAACTCGCGTAGGACCCTCAGAAAAAAATCAACCGCGATGCCTCCTGATGTCCGAGATGGACACCTGCAAAACCTCTTGGATGTGCTGCCAGCTAGATCCTCACCAGCCTACAACACAGTCAGGCACAGAAATCCAACAACATAGCTGGGCAAGCCTCTGGGTTTGTAACAACCTTGGGAGAAACATCTGGCAGAGATTGGACAGCCGAAGATTCCGATTGTACCTTTTTCCCCTAATGGCTGATCCTCAGGGCAGAAGATTCCTTCCATTCTATCTTTAGCAAGAAGCTTAAGACACTGGTTCTCAAGACACATGGAAAGGGAAAAAAAAGTCTACTGTGAAGGGTTTTCACGATGAATACTTGACAAACTTAAGATGTATGGTCATGAGAAGCTCCTAGATAAAAAAAGAGACACTTATCATGGTGGTCTTTATGGGGAATCTCTCTCTCACACTAGCATTTACCCTTCCTGGATGACATTAATCCCAAAGAGCACAAGACAAGAAAAAACCCACCCCAATGGGGCACTTATCTGCAACTGCAAAGAAGTCAGCAAACAGGCAGAAAACTGATGTAGGTAAACAGACAGATGGAGTAAAGATGCGTTTGGACTGGCAGCAAAGAAGTTCTGACTATGGTAGGCCTGAAAGACACCTTTATGCCCTACGCTACACATGGAGCATTTAGGTGACGTTCGGTGTACCTTTAAAGCAACAGGAGTCTTTGGTAGACTGTCCGGATGTCGGGCTTTTGTGGCAGGGAATCTCTGTATGTTAAGAATACTGCAGCAGTGAATGTAAGGATATCTTCCAACTACTATCTAAAGGATACTAACTACAGAGGAGGCAGAGGCTATGGAGTTTGAATGGACCATGTTCATGACCTCAACATTTGAGAAATGTTAAGCAGCTGTAACCAAAAACAGGTGATGCTTACCAAGGTGACAAGTCAAGAACTCACTGCTGGGAACACTAACAGTTAGGAAAACTATCAAATACAAGAAAATGGTTTTCAGGCAGTGCAGGGTGGGGGGCACACTTGACTGATGAGTACCAATACTTCAGAAAGTCAGCAATCGAAATATCTGGGGAAGCAAATGGGCAGGTGTGGGAGAAGTTTGTTGAAGTAATGGTGAATACCTCATGGATGGCTTTGAAGATGTACTGACAAACCAATTGCTGACACCAGGAGGGAGATGCGTTGCTCAGATTGCTCTTGGAAAGGATAAAGAAACGTAGACCTTATCTGGGAAAATAGTCAAACTAGGGAAGAAACATTATATGGAACTCCTGAACCAAGAAGATAGTACAGTTGTGTACACTTACCATAAATGTAGATGTTAGAGTGTATTCATTGTTGCAGTCATCACATCTGGGTTATCTGCCTGCAGGTAGCCCTCAGCCAGCCTGAATACCAGAGTCTTTGGATTTCTGCGTCTGATGCTGTTGCTTCTTCCCTGATGTCAGGTCGTCAGGGGTATTAAAACATGCAGTCGACGCCATTACATCAGTTTTTCTTGCCCCAGATGTCAGGTGCCCCCACAATAGGAAGCAATTATATGGTATGGTACACCCCCATCAAAAAGTAAATACACAAGAAAAAATAAATATACCAACAAGAAGGAAAGGTAGAGCCAAGAGAAGTCAGGGGGCTGGAGGAAGGGTAACCAGGACTGCAACAGTGAATACACTAACATCTGCATTTATGGCAAGTGTACACAACTGTACTATGTTTCTCGTGTTTCACTGTTGCAGTCATCGCATTTGGGTCGATTCCCAAAGCTAAGGAAGGGAGGAGAAGTTAAAAAGCATTAGGGCCAGCTATTAAGCCCTGCAAGACTGCAGTGGCAAATTCAGCTCTAGATTTAGAAAAGATGGGCATGTGGCAATGCTTGGTGAAGGTATGTACAGAGCTCCAGGTAGCAGCTTCTAGGATGTCCCTGGTAGGGACTCTGAGAAATGCCGCAGAGGTAGATGCAGCCCTGGTGGAATGTGATCTTATCCCCTGTGGGGAAGGTTTTCCATGGTGCTTGTAGCAGAAATGAATGCAATGGGCTATCCATTTGGAAATGGTTTGCTTTGAAATGGCCTTCCCCTCTGCTCCTGCAGCAAAGCCAACTAGCAGCTGTTCAGATTTTGAGAGGCTTAACTCCTGTCCAAACAGAATCTAAGTTGTCTGTGCACGCCCAGAGAGTGCAGCACTCGTTCCCCTTTGTTTTGTGGATTAGGGAAAATGGTAGGCAAATGAATGGACTGATTTAGAGTCACACTAGACACCACCTTGGGCATAAAGGAAGAATTAGTCCTGAGGGGAAACCCTGTCCGCATGGAAGATAATGAATGGTTCCACTACCAAGAGAGCCTGTAATTTAGACACTCTTCTTGTTGAAGTGATGGCTAGAAGGAAGGCTGTTTTCCAAGAAATGAATTTCAACTCTGCTGTTGCAGCTGGCTCAAAGTGGGGAAGAGAGCTTTTCCAATACAAAGTTAAGGTCCAAGGCTGGAGTGGGAGCTCTCCTGGGGGGGGGTCTTAAATTTTTGGCCCCTCTAAGGAATTGTTTTAGCAAGGGATGAGAGAAGAGGTGTGGCTCAGTATTATAAAGTGCTGAAATGGCAGAGGAATTAATTTTAATTGATGAGAAGGATAGGCCCATGTGGAGCATTTCTGTTAAGTACTGTATATGAGGTAAGCTGGGCACCATTGTGCCCATCCCCTGAGCCTGGCTCCAGGAACAGTATCTTTTCCACTTTTCAGCATAGGATTTTCTTGTACTAG
Source organism: Protopterus annectens (assembly GCF_019279795.1). Taxonomy (NCBI): domain Eukaryota; kingdom Metazoa; phylum Chordata; order Ceratodontiformes; family Protopteridae; genus Protopterus; species Protopterus annectens. The sequence goes on from NC_056727.1 coordinate 1,109,701,698, forward strand.
GCCTCCTTGCCTCCAGAATGACATCCAGCACTTGCTTACTGAGGGATGCTAGAGGAGAGCTCAAGGAATTAGCCAGGCTACAAGGTTCAGGGTTTGAAGCTGAGGGTGCAGAATCTGGCCCGCCTGCTGGGACAGCAGGGAAGGGGTCTGAGGCAGGTGCCATGGTTGTAGCAGTGTCATAATGCAAAAGAGGGGGTACCAGTGCTGGCGTGGCCAGTCTGGTGCAATCAGTATTGTCTTTGCCTTGCCCCGTTTGATCTTTAGTAGAACCTTTGAGACTAGCGGCATAAACCGTGAGGCTTTCCCAGGTAAAGGACAGGACATCCACTTTCCAAGCTTAACTGTGGGGAGTTCTTGTGCAGAATTTGTTCAATTGGTAGTTCGGAGAGGAGGCAAATGGGTCCACCGCTGGAGTCCCCCATTTGTTCCTCAAGAGGTTGAATATTTTGGGTTTTAGTTTCAATTTGTGCGGGTCCATGAGATTTCTGCTCAAGTCGTCTGCCAGTGAATTTAGTTTGTCTGGCAGGAATTGTACTTGTAGGTGTACTTGGTAGCTCAAGGCCGTGTTCCACAGAGCCATGGCTAGTTTGCAGAGAGGGTATGAGTGGGGTCCCCCCTGCTAGTTTATGTACCACATTACTGTGGTGTCTGTCTTTACCAATAGTTGTCCTGGAAGAATACAGTCTTTGAAGGCTGTCAGAGCATTCTGCACAGCTAACATTTCTTTTTGATTGAAATGCAGGTGTATCTGTCTCTGGTTCCATTTGCCCTGAATGCACCTCCCTGCCATATGAGCCTCTGATGCATCTGTTGTCATGGTTTGGGCAGCAGGGAATAGAGTGAAAGGGAGCCCCTTGTTGTAGTAGCAGGCCTCTGCCCACCAAAGGAACTCTGTCTTGATAAAAATAGAAGTTATGTTCTTACCATAACGTTCCATGTTAGTTGTCTTCTTCTCGCCTTCTTCTTGCTGGATGGGTTCTCTAAAAGCTCGAGAGTTGGTTCCACCTATATCCCACAATACTAGGCGAGAGTTACCTCAGATCTCGTTTGTAAGCTAACCCCAGCTTATATCAGTAAAAGAATAACTCTAAACAGAGTCCACCTCTAACAACAGGAAGAAAGAAGGGTGACCTACATCCTGAACCAGGAAATATGCATAACAGCATATGCCTAAGAAAGAGGTGGTAGAAAGAGGTCCCAATCACAACTCCTCTAGGTCTGTCCAGGCCAGGGGAAGGAGGGTGAAGAAGAAGAAGAAGACAACTAACATGGTTATGGTAAGAACATAACTTCTATATGTTATCTCGCCTTCATTCTTGCTGGATGGGACTGTCCCGGTGGCCTAACGGAACAGACTCCTGAGAACAGTGGAACCAAAGTTAGCTCTATGCCTAGAAGCTAAGTCCAACTTATAATGAGAAATGAAAGTGTGAGGAGTAGCCCAAGTAGCCGCTGCGCAAATGGTGTCAATAGGCAGTCTGTCTTGGAAGGCTAAAGAAGTAGCCAAAGCTCTGGTGGAATGGGCCTTAGGTTTATTAGGCAGTTTTGGTGTCTAATTTCATATACAAGGGAAATCAAAGATGTTAGCCATCTGGATAATGATACCTTTGAAACTGAAAGTCCCTTTCTGCTTTCATAGACAGGAGACAAACAGCTGATCAGATTTTCTGAATTGTTTGTTCTATCCAAGTAGTACCTCAATTGACGATGAACATCCAGGCAGTGTAATTTTTGTTCAGACCTATTAGAATATTCTGGAAAAAGACAGGAGGTCAATGCTTTGATTTAGATTTGACGTCGAGACCACCTTAGGCAAAAGGACGGGTTAGTTCGTAAGGATACTCTGTCCTTATGAAACAATAGATAAGGAGGTCGACAGCTGAGTGCTTGAAGCTCTGAAACTCTTCTAGCTGAAGTAATAGCTACCAGAAAAAGAGTCTTCCATGATAGCAATTTTAAAGAACAGGAGACTGCAGGTTGGAAGAATCAAAGAAGCAAGAACTAAATTTAGGTCCCAAGGAGAAGGAGGATTTCTTATAGGAGGTCTGAGAAGAAAAACTCCTTTCAAAAAGGCTTTGCAGAGCTTGTGGGACATTAAGGCAGATTCAGAAATACCCACATGAAAGTTAGAAATAGCTGCCAATTGAACTTTAAGAGTAGAGGGAGATGAACCTGCATGGAAGAGTTCAGCTAGAAAATCAAGGACTAATTGGATGGAAGCAGTGAAAGGATCTATGTCCTTTTTTTGAGCCCAATATGTGAAGCGTTTCCTCAAATAAATCTTCCGAGTGGAAGATTTATGGGAAGCTATCAAAATATCTCGAACAGAGTGAGATAATTGAGGAAGCCTGGCTAAGGTTGGAACTGGAGGAACCAAGCAGTGAGGTTCAGAGAGGGAGGGAGCGATGAAACTGACCCGACTGATGGATCAAAAGGTCTGGAACTAGGTCCAGATTCCAAAAGAAATTGATGTAGAAAGGGGAACCACACCTGTCGAGGCCAGTAAGGAGCAATGAGGATCAATGAGGCCTTCTGAGCGATAGCTTTCTGTATCACTTGAGAGATTAGTGGGAAGGGAGGAAATGCATACAGAAGTCCCCGGGCCAAACTTGGACTAGAGTGTCTCTGCTGGGTTGGCCTGGTAAAGGAATAGAGTGAAATATTCTCTGCACTTGCTGTTTTGGGGAGTAGCAAAAGATCGCAGCAAGGCTGACCCCACTTGAGGAAAATTTCTCTCACAACAGAGTCTTTCAGAGACCACTCGTGAGGCATGAGGATAGCTCTGCTCAACTTGTCCGCAATTTGATTGGACTTCCCGGGGATGTGCGTTGCTATCAGAAACCGCTGAGAAGAAATCGCCCATTGCCACAGTCTGAGTGCTTCTCGACACAGGGTATGACCTGGTTCCGCCTTGTTTGTTGATGTACCACACTACAGACATATTGTCTGTCTGGATTGCAATCGTTCCCAAGGGAAGAGAGTCTTGAAGGGCTTGCAACGCTAAAAGCACTGCTCTCATCTCCAGAACATTTATGTGCAAGTGGCATTTGTTTGGTTGCCATGTGCCCTGGACCGTCCTGCCCTGATAATGCCCCCCCACCCGATCAGGGAGGCATCCGTTGTCAGAGTAGCGACCGGAGGGGGTGGGACAAAGGGTCTTCCCAACAAGAGCTGAGGGGAAGACATCCACCACATGAGATGATTTTTGCACGCTGTGATCATAATGGTGTGAGACATTGGAAGTTGGTGGTATGAGCATTGACTTAAGAGCATCCATTGAAGGATCCCCATGTGGAATCTGGCTAATGGAAGCAGACGTATGGCAGCCATAATTCCCAACACTTTCAGAACTAACCTGGCTTTGATTCTGTTGTTGTTGAAAAGGAGTGAGACCAGTCTGTGTATGTCTGTTATTCTCTGATCTGTTAGCCTCGCAGACATGTCTACTGTGTCTAGATTTGCACCTATGTAGGTAATAGTAGACAAGGCGACAAAACAGACTTTTCGCAATTTATTGAAATGCCTAACTCTTGACAAATGCGAAAAGTGTAATCCTGGCCATCAGAAGGAGATGCTTGGTGGGAGCTGTGAGGAGCCAGTCGTCCAAATATGGAAACACCTGGAATCCTTGTCGTCTCAGGTGAGAAGCTACCACTGCCATGCATTTGGTAAACACCCAGGGCAGTGGTGAGACCAAAGGGCAGGGCCCTGAATTGAAAATGACTGGTTCCCAGCCTGAAGCGGAGGAATCTTCTGGAGCGTCTGTTCATTTTATGTGATAGTACGCATCCTGAAGGTCTATAGAGCACATCCAGTTTCCTTTTCCCAATAGGGAAGGATGGACTGCAGCGTGACCATCCGAAATCTTGTTTTCTTGACTGATCTGTTCAAGATACTGAGATCCAAAATTGGTCTCCAGTCCCCTGTTTTCTTTGGAACTAAAAAGAACCTTGAGTAGATTCCGGATCCTTGCTGGTCTGCTGGAACTGGCTGAATTGCTCTTTTGCAAGCAGTTTTGAAATCTCCAAACCGCTAGATCCCTTTGAGCGGTGGAACATCTGGAAGGGATTTTTGATTGATTTGGAATGCGAAGAAAGGGGATAGAATAGCCTTGAAATGATGGACTGTACCCATTTGTCTTGGGTCAGGGATAGCCAGGCTTCTGGATACAGTGACAATCTTCCCCCGACTGCCTCCGAAGGTGGGCAGTCGGGCAACACCTCAGGGATGCTGAAAGGGCTTGTCAGGGAAGGCTTCCCGACTGCCCTGGTTCTGGACCCCCTGCCCCTAGGGCGTCTACCACTGTTATTCCCGCCTCTGCCTCTAGCGGGGAAACGACTCTGTGCGTCAGGCGAAGTCCCTTGAGATTGTTGACGGAACCACATCTTTCCACCTTTCTGGCCTTTGGGGTAAGGCCTAGAAGGAGTAGAAAAATGGACTCCGACGGCAGAAAGGGTCTTGCCATCAGTTTCGCACCTAGTCAAGGTTTCTTTCACTTGAGGACCAAAGAGAGATGATCCATCAAACGGGAGTTAGTGAAAGACGTCTTGAAGGGTCCGCAAATTGCATAGCCGCATCCAGGCATGCCTACGTAAGGCCACACCTGTCCCTCACTCGCTCCATCAGCCAAGAGAGAAGGCGCATGGAGGAGTTGGTTATGGAGTTAAGGGTAGCCAGCTGCGTATTCATCTTATCTTGAAAACCCGCTGTAGGGTCCTTTAACATTTCACTCGCTTCCTTGATCAAGTCCCTTTGAAGACGAGTAAAATGGCATAGGTAGTTCAGCGAACGCATGGTGAATGTCGCTGACGAGTACATCCGCTTCCGCATCTGTCCATGGACCTAGATTCCTTGTTAGGTGGATGGACAGGTACTGAAGGATCAGCTAGCTCCTTCTTAGTGGCAGCAGCTACCACCATAGCATCCACAGAAACTCCTTTTGTTAAGAACTGTTTGTCTGCTGGTGCGTTATGAACTTGGAGGGCCTCCTGGGAGTGGGGTCCACTGAATCAGGAGCCGTCCATGCCTCTTAGCAACCACCTGCATGAGGGGTCAAGGAGGAGACACCCAGGAGGTGGAAGGGCGAGCCAAATGCCTCAAGATACACAGATTCTCCGAAGGGTTGAGGGCTGGCCAATTTCCCCTCTGTTTCAGGATCTCTAGAATGTCTGCAAATGAGACATCTTCAGAAGGGGAACGGGGAACCCTCAGAATCATCCAAATCTGTGTCAGACGTGATGGACTCAGGTGAGTCAATGTGTTTCCTCTTACACTTCCTCTTCCGAGGGGCTCTTCTGCCAAATCAGGAGAGGCCTCGAAGAGGATGAAATCCCACAGGGGTTCCTGAGGAGCTGGCTCTCTGCGGTCCGGGATGAGGGAGTGAGTCGACTTGACCTGAGGCACCGTGAGGGAGGGGCGGACGGAGCCGACTGTGGAGTAGAGCCAGGCTCTAACACACTCCGCATAACCTCGAATGCACCCCTGTCAGGCAAAGCCAGAGGTCCCGCTCCAGCTAAGAACCTCCCTCGGCACCGACAGTGATGGCTCGAGGCGATGTCGGAGCCGAACTTACCCAAGCACCGAGAGGGAGAGGGTCGGACAAGGGTCCGATGCCACTCACCCTCGAGCCGACGAGGAAGTCCGGCGCCGAGATTCTTCCAAGGAAGAAATCGAGCCGGCGACGGAGCGAAGACAATTGTATCGGCTCCGGCGTTATCACAGTCTCGGTTCCGACGGCCCGAGCTCAAGAGAGTCGAAGGAGGAATATAATGATGGACCGGGCAGGCATCGACTGATGAGTCGGGCTCTGAAGCATCTGGGCCAGTGCCTCGGACTTAAGAAGTCGACTCGCTACCCTCTGAAGGTCATGATCCGACAGCCTCGATGACCTAGAGGAGTGAGATCTTTGGCTCCGTTCAGACAGCAGGGGAGATCCTGGAGCCGAATGAACGGAGCCAAGAGATGGTGACCTGGACCTCTTCCTGTTGTCGGCTCCGAAGGTCTGGTCGGAGCCGACACTAATACCTCGGCTCCAGCCGGAGCAGGAACCACAGAAACTGTGGACTGAGACTCATCGGCTCCAGCCGGAGCCGATGTAGACAGAGGTTTAGAAACCTTAGGTCTCGGCTCAGTTGTCGGAGCCGAAGACCTAGATGCCTTAGAGGGCTTCCTGTAGATACAGAAAGGGAATCCTCTGGCTTGAGTAAGCCCCTTAAAATCAATTTATTTTTTCTTTCCTGCAGGACCCTGGGGCTGAAGCCATGGCACACAGCACAGGAATCCTGCAGGTGCAAAGGTCCCAGACAGTAGACACAAGAAGTGTGAGCGTCTGTCAGAGACATTTTCTGACAGCACGCATCACACTTCTTGAATCCGGAGACCTTTGCTTCTTTAGACATAACTACAGGTGTAATCACACACACAGTCACAAACACACTAATTACACCCTGTCTAGTTTAAAAAAAAAAATAATAAACCACTAACTAGGTTTTTAAAGGAAAATAACACACACTCTCCACTAGGGAAAGAAAAAAGGCCTGTAGGCCCAAGGGAAGAACTTAAAGTTCTTGAGGGAAAAAAAACAGGTATTTTTAAGAAAGGGGATAGAAATTCTCTAGACTAAGGGAAATACGTAAAAATATTAAAATTAAAGGGGTTTTAATAGACTAAGTACACAAGAAAAGTCACTTACCAAGAACCGGTAGAAAACCAACACCTCGATAGCTGTAACGGCAAACGAGATCTGAGGTAACTCTCGCCTAGCATTGTGGGATATAAGGGGAGCCTCGAGCCGGTGGAACCAACTCTCGAGCTTTTAGAGTGGCAGGTCGGCTCCGAACCCATCCAGCAAGAATGAAGGCGAGATAGACAACTTAACATGGAATGATAGAAATCATTGCTTCCAGGTCCTGAGAATGTTGACACCATAGGCTTTTTAGATACCATTGGAGTTTCCTCATATGTAGTCTTGCATATGGAATCAGTAGAATGCAAGAGGCCATGATCCCCAGAGCTTGCAGTATTTTCTTTGCAGATAGCTGGGGTTTTGTGGCCAATAGTTTGAAGTAGGTTGTCAAATAGACTTGTTTCTCCGGTGTGAGGAATGCCATATGGGAAGTTGTGTTCAAGCTTGCTCCCAGGAATACAATCTGTTGGCAGGGTACTAGGTGAGATTTATTTCCGTTGGTGTACCCCAGTGAGGTTAGAAGTTTCTTTATGAATGCCAGGTGTTGTAATAGCAAGTCTTGGTTTTCTGCCTGAATCAGACAATCGTCCACGTATGGGTAAATTTGAACATTTCTCTACCTGCAAAATGCAATGGCTGGAGCTAGACACTTTGTGAACACCCTGGGCACAGTAGATAAGCCAAAGGGAAGTGCAGAGAACTGAAAGTGCATGGAGCCCGCCCTGAAACGTAGGTATTGTCTGCAGGATCCTTTTATTGGGATGTGCAGGTAAGCTTCCTTTAAGTCTAGCGTTGCCAGACAGGTATCCTTGGCTAGCATAGGAAGAAGCTGTTAAAGAGTTAGCATTTTGAATTTTGGAACCACCAGAAAGGTGTTGAGAACAGAGAGGTCCAGGATAGGATGCCAGGAGTTGCCTTTTCTGGGTACCAGAAAAAGTCTTAAATAAAAACCTTGTCCCCTTTGTTCTGCTGGGATGGGTTGAATAGCCCTGATACTGAACAGAGAGAACCTGCTGTTGAGCCTCCACCCATTGATTTGGGTGTAGGTTTGGCCAACCATTTGGGGTTGGTAGTGTGTGGAAGTGGAATCTGTATCCTTGGATAACTACTTTCAAAACCCATTGGTCCTAGGTAATGAGTTCCCAGTTTTTTGCATGCAGGGCGAGCTTTCCTCCTAAAGGAGCAGATAGTTGAGCAGGGCTTGGAAGGGTTAAGGCTAAGTCTTTGTGCCATTTTTCCCTAGGGGGGTGGCTTTTACTCCCTGCTTTGGAAATGGGAGCCACCCACTGCTTAGATCTATGTGTAGCCTGAGACTGTAGCCTAGGTGGTCTGCTGTTCCTGGGTTTGGACCGAGAAGGCCTGGAAGGGACTGGAAAGGAACAGTTCTTTGAAGACCAATGCCTACTGAATCTAGGAGGCTGTGCTTGTAGGATGTCTTTATCAGTTTGCATAAATTTAGCTTTTTTCTCCATCCTTTTGAGGACTTCTGCTTTGTTGCCAAAAAGGCGGTCTTGGTTTAAGGAAGCATCCAGTAATTTAGCTTTAACATGATCTGGCAAGTTTTGTCCCTTAAGCCAAGCATGCCTTCTAAGTACAGGCCCAGTGACAGCAGCCCTGCAAGATGCTTCTAAAGCGTCAAAACCACATTGCAAAGTATGTTTACCAACTTGTTCTGCAGAATGCATTAAATCTTGCAATTGTTTGTGTGCAGCACAGTCAGGAATCAACATCATTTTCTGTTTAAGTAGTCCCATAATATGTTGTTGATACTTTAACATATGAAACTGGCAATTTAAAGCCCTAATAGCGAAAGTAGCAGATGTGTATACCTTCTTACCCCATCTGTCTAAGGCTCTAGAATCTCTATCAGAAGAGGTAGGATTTCTGGCAGCAGTAGCCTTAATGCTTTTTGGTCCTTGGGAAATTGTCTCTGGATCTGCAGAAGGATTCTTGAAGAGGAATCTGTGAGAGTCTGGTACTCTGTAGTACCCGTCAGGTTTTCTGGGAGCTGGAGGCAAAGTGTCTGGGGAAAGGCTAGATTCCAAGAAAGCATCATCTACAGGGCTAGCTAAAGGCCTGTGATGAGGCAGGAGTAAGAATTCCCCAAGTCTCTTTATGGAGTAATCCTGGCTTTCCCAGCAGAAATGCTCCCTAAGAGTATGCAAGGTTTCACTGAAGGAAAAATCTTCTGAAGGGAAAGCAGAGGGAATGGAATCCTCTGCATCAGAATCCTCATAAGTAGATAAGGGCAAATCCTGGTAATCAGAAGGAGCAGTAATATCAGATTCCTGATCAGAAGAATCAGAAAGAAAATCAGTTCTAAATCTCTTGGAGGGGGAAGGTTGGCTTCCCCTAATTAAGGTAATAAGGTCTTCAGCCATTCTAAGCATTTGTTTTTGAGGAATATGGGCCTGAGCCTGTGGTTTGGTCATCTGTTTTCTAGGCGTAGTGCGAGTTTTTGGCCTGGGGAATTCGGAACTTCTGGATGGAAATGATGGCTTCGGTTTAATATGAATGTCTGTACGCCTGAATACATCCTCAGAGGCCGGTGCCTGCACAGCGGATCCGGACCCATCCAAGGAAGAGACATCCGCAGGATCCATAGTCGAAGAAGCATCTCATGGCATACCGGACTTCGAATGGGTCTCAGTGGATGCCTGCGAATCTGAAGTAGTGGATATCAGGGGCTGCGAAAGTGCCTAAGTACCGGCGGACTGGCAACTAACTTAACAGAAGCGTTGTCAGCAGTTTTGGACCTATGCGGTCTATCTCTGTCTTTATCCTTACGTTTTTTCGGAAGATCGGTAGTCGGATGGCTTAAAGCCATTTTGGAGTATGTAGATAGAGTACGAAAGTTAGGGGTCGCCACAGCGGAACTCCGGTCCGCTAATGATTGGCAGTTGATTTTTACGTGCTGAGTTGCCAGCCTAACACACAACCTTCAACGAAGGTACGCCCACTCACACATGTCTCCACGCAGAAGAGTAATTTGCTGAAAAAATGGCCCAACAATGAATAGTTTGGGCATTTAACAAGGCACAAAACCGATAGAGGGACGTCGTGGTCTGGGCCTAAACAGGGGATGCATTAAGAATGAAAATCTCTATGAGGTATTTGCTTTCCATAGGTAAGACAATTGTTAACTTTTTCTTGCTCCAACCAATGTCAGTAAAAGGATCCCCAATTGGGTACTTATCTTTTTTGAGGACTTTGGGACTGAAACTCGAAAATGAAAATTTCAGGAGATGGCCGACCGGCACTTGCGAACTACTTCTGCTTCGGGCACCACACTGCAAGAAAGACTGATGTAATGGCATCGGCTGCATGTTTTATAACCCTGACGACCTGACGTCGGGGAAGAAGCGACAGCATCCGATGCAGAAATCCGAAGACTCTGGTATTCAGGCCTGCTGAGGTCTACTTGCAGGTAGATAACCCAAATGTGATGATTGCAACAGTGAAACATGAAGAAAGTACAGTTTTGTAACTACCATAAATGTAGATGTCCGATAGATATGCAACTGCAGTCCTGACATATGGGTTGTCCCTGGCTCAGGCAGCCCTTCGGTTGGCCGGATTCCAAAGTCTGGGTCCGGCGTCGGCTGGTGTCGCCTCCTCCCCGATGTCAGAGCGGCTGGGGTATAAAGGCATCCGCCGACACCATCTTCTTCGTGTTACTTGCCCCAGATGTCAGGTGCCCTCCAAGGAAGGCTAAATTTTGTGAATGGATAAGCAAAAATTTCAAGACATGCACAACAGTAATAAACAGATACACCATAACAGATATCCCCAGCTAAATAGGAGAGGGGGAAAGGACCCAAGGGAAAAAACAGAGGGGTAGGAGGGAGGGAAAACCTGACTGCAGTTGCATATGTATCGGACATCTACATTTATGGTAGGTACTAAACTGTACTATGTCCTTCAAGAATGCAACTGCAGTCCTGACATATGGGTTGAATAAAACAACCAAGCTGGGGGTGGTAGGATCTAAGCAAGGGATGGTGTAGCTAAAAGACCCTGCAGGACTGCAGAAGCAAAGCCTGCTCGGGATCTGGAGTATAAAGGCAGGTTGTAGTGTTTGGTAAATGTATGCACGGAGCTCCATGTAGCAGCCTCTAGAATGTCCTTCGTAGCCACTCCTCTTAGAAAGGCTGTGGATGTGGCTATAGCTCTGGTTGAGTGTGGTCTTATATTGGCTGGCATACTCTTTCCATGGAATAACAGAATCCGATGCAGTGTCCCATCCATTTTGAAATTGTTTGTTTGGAGACTGCCTTTCCTTGCACTCCGGCAGCATAGGCTACAAATAGTTGGTCAGACTTCCTGGTGGTCTTTGTTCTGTCCAAGTAGTAGCGTAATTGTCTGTGTATGTCTAAAGTATGCAGCAGCTTTTCCCCTTTATTTTGAGGATTGGGAAAGAAAGTAGGCAGGTGAATTGCTTGATTTAGAGACACCCTGGATGTCACCTTTGGCATGAATGAAGGATTGGTCCTTAGAGAAACTCTGTCCTGATGGAAAATGAGAAAGGGAGGTACTGCCATGAGGGCCTGTATCTCCGAGACTCTTCTTGCTGAGGTAACTGCCAACAGGAAGGCTGTTTTCCAGGAGAGGAATTGCATTTCTGAAGATGCTGCTGGGTTGAAATGGAGGAAGAGTTATTTTTTCCAAGACGTAGTTGAGGTCCCATGCAGGAACTGGTGGTTTTCTGGGAGGCTTGATATTCTTTATCCCTCTTAGGAACTGTCTTAGCAAGGGATACGAAAACACAGGTAAATCACAGTTGAAGTTTGCTGAGATTGCTGAAGCGTGTATTTTAATGGATGAATAGGAGAGGCCCTTATGAAACATTTCTGCCAAGTATTCTAATATCTGAGGTATGCTCATCACTGATGCATCCTGTCCCTTTTTGGCATTCCAGATGATGAATCTCTTCCATTTGGCCGCATAGGTTTTTCTGGTGGAAGGTCTGCGTGCTTCCAGCAAGATTTCCTGAACCTTTTCGGAGAGGGGGACATGGGACAAAGTCATGGAACCCTCCAAGCTGTCAGGTGCAATGTTTGCAGGTTTTGATGAACAGTCCTGTAATTGTGTTGTGTTAGGAGCAGAGGCCATTGGGGCAAGGGCCACGGTTTGGAGTGGGTTAAGCTCAGTAGCAAGGGATACCAATGCTGCCTCGGCCAGTCTGGAGCTATCAGTATTCCTTTTGGTTGCTCTGCTTTGATCTTCAGTAACACCTTGGTCAGTAATGGTAGAGGAGGGAATGCATAGATTTTCAGTGGATTCCAGCTGAAGGAGAGAGCATCTGTTCTCCAGGCTAGAGGATGGTGTGTCCTTGAGCAGAACTTGTCCAGGTGGTGATTTAGATGAGAAGCAAATAGATCTATGTCCGGTCTTCCCCATGCAGTTATTTGTGAAAAAATGTGTGGATGCAGCATCCATTCGTGTGGATCCATGAAATTTCTGCTCAACCTGTCCGCCAGTACATTGTCCTTGCCCGGAACAAACTGGGATTGCAAATGGATGTTCAGTTTCAGGGATTTTTCCCAAAGAGCCATTGTTAGTCTGCAGAGGGGATACGAGTGAGTGCCTCCTTGTTTGTTTATATACCACATGACAGTGGTGTTGTCTGTCCTTATTAGCAGATGGCCTTGTTGAAGAGATTTTCCAAAGGCTTCTATTGCATGCATCACTGCCAACATCTCTTTTTGATTTATGTGCAGAGGCATTTCCGTGGGAGTCCATTGGCCTTGAATGCATCTGTCCCCCATGTGCGCCACCCATCCATGATCTGAGGCGTCTGTTGTAATGGCTTGACTTGCTTGAACTTTGTTGAAGGACATGCCTTGGTTTAAATGGCTTGCTTGAGCCCACCACAAAAATTCCCTTTGCAGGCATGGAATGAGTGGTATTACGTCTTCCAGGTTGTGGCTGTGTTGAGACCATAAGCTTTTTAGATACCATTGTAGCTTTCTCATGTGTAGTCTTGCCAGGGGGATCAGAAGGATGCAAGATGCCATGAAACCCAGGGCCTGCAGGATCTTCCTTGCGGTCAGCTTGGTAAGTTTTGCTAGGCTTTTGAAGTAATCTGGTAAATGCTGTTGTTTCTCCTCTGTGAGGAAAGCCATTTGTGATTGTGTATCCAGTTTTGCTCCTAGAAAAATAATCTTTTGGGATGGTAATAGTCTTGATTTTTGAATGTTGACTGTGTATCCCAAAGCCTGTAGCAACTGAATGACATAGTCCAAGTTTTTTTATCAATGCTTGTTTGCCGTCTGCTTGTATGAGGCAGTCGTCCAGGTAAGGGTATATTTGAATCCCCTGGAGTCTGCAATGTGCAACTACTGATGCCAGGCATTTCGTGAATACTCTGGGCGCAGTAGATAAGCCAAACGGCAATGCTGAGAATTGATAATGCTCTGTTCCTGCAAAAAATCTGAGGTATCTTCTGCAGCTGTGTCTGATTGGGACATGCAGGTATGCCTCCTTGAGGTCCAGAGTAACCAGCCAAGACCCCTTGCCCAGCATGGGAAGGAGTTGCTGTAACGTCAGCATTTTGAATTTTGGCACAATGAGAAAGGTGTTTAGAATAGACAAGTCCAGTATAGGCCTCCATTGCTTTTCTTTTCTTGGAACAAGGAACAGTCTTGAAAAGAATCCCTGGCCTTGTTCCTGAGGAGGAACTTTTTCTATAGCTTTTATTTGTAACAGCTTTGCAACTTGTAAGAGAGCCTCTGCCCTTTGATTTTGTGGCAGGTTTGGCATGACTTGTCTCGTTGGTAAGGTGTGGAAGTGGAACCTGTAACCTCTGTCTATTATGTCCAGAATCCATTTGTCCTTGGTTAAAATGTGCCAGTTCTTTGAGAATAAGGATAATTTTCCACCTAGAGGAGCTTCTCTTTGAGCCTTGGTAGGCGGATTGATAGTCAAGTCATTGTAATTGTCCCTGTGGTGCAGGTGAACTCCCTGCGCCACTTCTTTGATTTGGTGGTTGCCATTGGTGGCTCCTGTAGGAGCCTCGGTATTGCCCTCTACCTCGAGCACGCCTGTTCTTTCCCCTTTGAAACCTGTCCGAGTCTGGAAAGGACCAATTCTTAGAAGGCCAATTCCTACTGAATCTGGGAGGTTGAACCTGGAGGAAATCCTTGACAGTCTGTACTGATTTTGCCTTTTCCTCAATAGACTTCAACACACTCTGCATTAGCACCAAAAAGCTTCTGTTTTTTCCAGAGGTGCATCCAGGAGCTTAACTTTAACATTGTCTGGCAGTGGCTGTTCTTTCAACCAAGCCTGTCTACGTATAACGGCCCCCATCATGGCTGCCCTACATGAAGCTTCCAATGCATCATAACCACACTGTAGAAAATGATTGCTAACCTGCTGAGTGTTATGAACCAAGTCCTGCAATGCCTTTCTATCTATAGGCTCAGGAGAGGCTAACTTTTTCTGCAAATCATCCATTAAGAAATCCTGGTACTGAAACATATGAAAAAGGCAGTTAAGTGACCTCATGGCAAGGGTGGAAGAGGTATAAACTTTTTTGCCCCATCTCTCCAGGGACCTAGCTTCCCTGTCAGCGGGCAGAGGGTTTTTGGCAGAGGAAGAAGCCACTGCCTTGGGGCCCTGTGAAATAGTCTCTAAATCCACAGAGTGGGCCTTAAAGAGATGCTTATGGGTTTCAAGGACCCTGTAATATGTCAGGTTTGACAGGAGCAGGAGGGAGAGAATCAGGCGAAGCACTGGAGACTGAGTATACATCATCAAGGACATCCAACACTGGAGGAATAGCTAAAGGTCTGTGTTGGGGCAGCTTAAGGAAGGTACGTAGCCTTTTCCTGGAGTCAGAGAATTCCTGACCCTGCCACTGAAAATGTTCTCTCATGGAGTGGAGAACTTCACCAAAAGAAATATCCTCTGGAGGGGAGGCAGAGGGAATTGAATCCTCAGCATCAGAGTCCTCATAGGCCTGGAAGGATTCTTCCTGGGTATCTGAGTGCTCTGAATCCCCAGAGGCTTCATCTGAGGAGAGGGTGTCTGTCTGCTCAGTTCTAGGTGTTTTATCTGCAGGCGGCCGAGAACCTCTGTCCGGGTGCGGCTGAGAACCTCGGATAAGAGAGATTAAATTTGCAGCACAAGTCATGATCTGTCTATCAGAAGAGGGACCCTGAGCAGTAGGCTTAGGGTGGGCCTTGGCCTGGCTGGCAGCCTTAGCACATGCAAAGGCCTTGATGGACATGGATACCGGAGGCCTAGCTGCCCCACGTGCAGGGGTAACCTTGTCCACAGGAATGGTGTCGGGTAAATCCAGAGCTTCGGTTTCTGGGGGAAAATCAACAACCAGCACCGGTGAAATCTCCGGGACCGAAGAACGCGTTAAAGCGGTGTCGTCAGCCTGGGGCAGTAGAATTACCGCTTCCGAAGGGACCGAAACACTCGCGGAGGGCTTAGGTGTGGTATAGGTGGAAGACGCGGGCCGAGGATGTCGGTCCCGGTCCTTGCGTTTTTTGGTAGATTGTGTTGTCGGTTGTTCCGACGGCATGATATAAGCAAAGGATTCGCCAAAAAAGTCTTCGGCAAATTCTGCCCGGCGCCTGAGTGTGCACTTATTAAAGCAAGCACAGGCAGCACAGGCCAAGACGTCGTGGTCTGGGCCCAGGCAAGGGAGGCAGTAAGAAGAAGTCCTTATGAGGTATTTGTTTACCACAAGACAAACAATTATTAACTTTTTCAATTTTTTCTGACATTGGCTAAGGCAAGAAAAAATGTTCCCCAACGGGGTACTTAGCTCCTGTGTTTCAGTTACCGAAGTCATCTAAAAGCTGACCGACCGGCACTTGCGAACTGCTTCTGCTTCGGGCACCGCGCGGCAAGAAAGACTGAAGAAGATGGCGTCGGCGGATGCCTTTATACCCCAGCCGCTCTGACATCGGGGAGGAGGCAACACCAGCCGACGCCGGACCCAGACTTTGGAATCCGGCCGACCGAAGGGCTGCCTGAGGCAGGACAACCCATATGTCAGGACTGCAGTTGCATTCTTGAAGGACATCATGTGCTCTCTTTTGAGGATGTCTGGAACTATTTTTCTGCAGCTAAGGTCACGGAGGCATTTAAACTGTTAAGGTATAAAAGGCTGTGAGAGTGGATATAAACTGGTTGGAGATGCTGAAGTATATTGGGGAGTGCACCTCTTCAGTGTTGTGCAAATGGGTACAGTCTCACTGAACTGGTACAATAGGGTGGAAGTGCCCACTTTCAGAAACCGTGGCAAGATAGACATGCTTTAATTACAGGCTGACCATGATCCTCAAATTTCCTGGTTAAGTCAATGCATTGCCAAGGTGCTGAAAAAGGAAAAGTACAGCTGTGTACACTTACCATAAATGTAGATGTTAGAGTGTATTCACTGTTGCAGTCATTACCATTAGGGTAATCTGCTGGCAGGTTGCCCTCAGTCGGCCTGATTAACAAAGTCTTGGGTCCTGCATCGGTTGCTGTCCCTTCTATGACGTCAGGTCATCAGGGGTATAAAACAAGCATCCAACGCCATTACATCATTTTTTCTTGTCCCAGATGTCAGGTGCCCCCCAATGGGGAGCAAATAAAATTAAAAACACAAAAATATACCTCCAACCAAAAGCAAATACACCAAAAAGGCTTTTAAGCATAGTAAAAGAAAGTAGAGGTATAGCCAGAGAAAATTAGGGGGCTGGAGGGAGGGTAACCAGGACTGCAACAGTGAATACACTCTAACATCTACATTTATGGTAAGTGTACACAACTGTAGTGTGTTCTTCATGCTTCACTGTTGCAGTCATTACATTTGGGTAGATTCCCAAAACTATGGCTGGGAGGAGGAGTTTATACAGCATTAGGGCCAGCCATAAGGCCCTGCAAGACAGCAGTGGCAAAACCAGCTCTGGATTTAGAGAAAATTGGTAAATGGTAATGCTTGGTGAAAGTATGCACAGAACTCCAGGTAGCAGCTTCTAGAATATCCCTGGTAGGAACACCTCAGAAAGGCTGTAGAAGTAGATGCAGCCCTGGTGGAGTGAGATCTGATCCCCTGGGGGATAGGTTTTCCATGGTGCTTATAGCAGAAATGAATCCAATGGCTTATCCATTTAAAAATTATTTGTTTTGAAATAGCCTTCCCCTTTATCCCTGCAGCAAATGCTACCAGCAACTGTTCAGTTTTTCTTTGAGATTTAGTCCAGTCCAAGTAGAATCTAAGTTGTCTGTGCACATCCAAGGAATGCAGAATCCATTCCCCTTTGTTCTGTGGATTGGGAAAAAAGGTTGGCAAATGAATATACAAATTAAGAGCCACACTAGAAACCACCTTGGGCATGAAGGATGGATTGATCCTCAGAGATACCCTGTCCGCATGAAGCATGATGAAAGGCTCCACTGCCATAAGGGCCTGTAATTCAGATATCCTTCTAGCTGAAGTGATTGCTAAAAGGAAGGTTGTTTTCCAAGAAAGAAATTTTAAGTCTGCAGTAGTAGCTGGTTTGAAAGGAGGTAGAGTGAGCTTCTCCAAAACAAAGTTAAGATCCCAGGCAGGGGTAGGGGCTCTCCTGGGTGGTCTCAAGTTCTTTGCCCCTCTGAGATGCTGCTTGGGCAGGGGATGAGAGAAGAGGGGTGGTTCTGTGTTATAGTGAGCTGAAATAGCTGAAGCGTGGATTTTAAGAGAGGAAAAAGACAGGCCCTTGTGAAGTATCTCAGTTAAGTGTTGCAAAATCTGAGGTAAATTGGGTGCTGCTGTGCTCATCCCTAAAGATTGGTTCCAGGCACAGAATCTTTTCCATTTGTCAGCATAGGATTTTCTAGTACTAGGCCTTCTTGCCTCCAAGATGACATCCATCACAGGTTTGCTGAGGGATGACAAGGGTGAATTTAAGTGATTAGCCAGGCTGCAAGGTTCAATGCTGGGTGCAGAATTTGGTTCTCCTGCAGAGACAGCAAGGAAGGGGTTGGCAGGTGCGATGGAGATATTTGTGACACAATGCGCAGGAGTGAGTACCAGTGTTGGCGTGGCCAGTCTGGAGCAATCAAAATCATTCTTGGTTTGTCCTGTTTGACTTTTAGCAGAATTTTGGAGAGCAGAGAGGGAAAGGCTTAGACGGATAGGTTTTTCCAGCTGAAGGACAGAGCATCCACTTTCCAGGCTTCTTTGTGGGGAGCCCTTGTACAAAACTTGTCCAACTGGTAGTTCTGGGGGGAGGCAGATAGAGCTATGTCTGAGCTCCCCCATTTGCTTGTCAACATGTTGAAAATCCATGGTTCCAGTTTCCACTCATGTGGGTCCATGAGATTTCTGCTTAGTCCGTCTGCCAGTGTATTCAATTTTTCTGGAAGGAATTGAGCTGGTAGGTGCACTTGGTAGCTCAAGGCTGTGTTCCACAATGCCATGGCTAGTCTGCAGAGGGGGTAAGAATATGTACCCCCCTGCTTGTTTATGTACCACATAACCATGGTGTTGTCCGTCTTTACATTAGTTGTCCTGGAAAAATGCAGTCCTTGAAGGCTGCAGAGCATTCTGTACAGCTAAAATTTCTTTTTGATTGATATGTAGGTGCATTTGATTTGGGTTCCATTTGCCCTGAATGCACTTCCCTGCCAGGTAAGCCCCCCATGCATAGTCTGATGCATCTGTAGTTAGGGGTTGGGTGGCAGGGGGTAGTGTGAATGGCAGTCCCTTGTTTTGGTGGCAGGCCTCTGCCCACCATAAGAATTCCAGGCGTAGGCAAGGTATGCTGGGAATCATTGTTTCCAGGCTGTGACAATTTTGACTCCATAGACTTTATGTACCACTGTAGTTTCCTCATATGCAGTTGTGCATATGGAATTAGAAGAATGCAAGAGGCCATGAACCCCAAGGCTTGCAGTATTTGTCTTGCAGATAGCAGGGTTTTTGTGGGCACTTGTTTGAAGCAAATTACCAAATGAATGTGCTTCGCTGGCGTGAGGAAAGCCATCTGGGCAGTTGTATTCAAGCTTGCATCCAGGAATGTAATCTGTTGAGAGGGTACCAGTAGTGATTTCTTTTCATTTATGGTATACCCCAGACAAGTTAGAACCCTTTTTACAAATGCCAGATGATTCAGAAGTATGCCTTAGTTTTCTTCCTGAATTAGACAATTGTCTAGGTATGGATATATTTGAATATTTCTTTGCCTACAAAATGCAATAACTGGAGCTAGGCACTTTGTGAATACCATGAGTGCAGTAGACAAGTCAAAGGGCAGTGCAGAGAAAGTACAGTCGTGTACACCTACCATAAATGTAGATGTTAGAGTGTCTTCACTGTTGCAGTCATGACTGTAGGGTTCTCTCCTGCCGGCAGGCAGCCCTCGGTCGGGCAGAATCCCAAAGTCTGGGTCTGGCGTCTGCTGTTCAACCATGCTCCCTGGCGTCAGAGCGCCAGGAGTACAAAGCTGACAGCCGACACCATCTTCTCCAGTTTTTCTTGCCCCAGATATCAGGAGTCCCAAAATGAAAAAGGTCCCATAACCTTTGCAAATACACCTCAGAAGAATGGTGAAAAAAGGAAATACACAAAAGTAAAAATAAGAGGGGACAGGAGGGAAACCCAGACTGCAACAGTGAAGACACTCGAACATCTACATTTACGGTAGGTGTACACAACTGTACTATGTTCATCGTGTTTCACTGTTGCAGTCATGACTGTAGGGTAGAATCCCAAAGCTGAAAGAAAGGGAGGTGGTCATAAAGAGGAAGGGGCGGCTAAAAGGCCCTGCAAGATTGCAGAGGCAAAGCCTGCCCTAGACTTAGAGTAGAGAGGTAGATTGTAGTGCTTAGAAAAAGTATGCACTGAACACAAAGTTGCAGCTTCCAAAATGTCTTTGGTAGGAACTCCTCTGAGGAAGAAGTGGCAGCAGCTCTGGTGGAATGAGCCCGTATACTCCCTGGGATTTGCTTTCCATGGTGTGAATAACAAAATCTGATTCCATGAGCAATCCATTTAGAAATGGTCCGTTTTGAAATGGCTTTACCTTGGGAACTTGAAGCATAAGAAAAGTACAGTTTTGTACCTACCATAAATGTAGATGTTAGAGGATCCACACTGCTGCAGTCATAACCTGTGGGTAGTCCACTGTCCTCGGTCGGCCCGAATACCAAAGTGTTAGGCTGGCGTCGGTCATGGGCGCTCAGATCTGACGTCAGTACGCAGTAGTACTTAAGCGCATGACCGACGCCATATCCTCAGTCTTTCTTGCCCCAGATGTCAGAAGGCCTAAAAAGGAAAGGCCATAGCCAAAAATAGAAAATACCCAACAACCAATATAGAGAAAATAATAATTATCCCAAAAGAAACACAGCAACCCCAAACTATAGAGGGAAGGAGGGAGGAAAATTGGACTGCAGCAATGTGGATCCTCGAACATCTACATTTATGGTAGGTACAAAACTGTACTATGTTCTTCGTCTCACATTGCTGCAGTCATAACCTGTGGGTAGAATCCCAAAGCAAAGGTAAAGGGAGGCTGGCAAAACTAAAAGCATTAGGAGCTGCTAACATGCCCTGTAAAACTGCAGTGGCAAACCCAGCCCTAGACTTGGAATAAAGAGGGAGATGGTAATGTTTAGTAAAAGTGTGCACTGAACTCCAAGTAGCTGCCTCCAAAATATCCTTAGTAGCTACCCCTTAAAAAGGCAGTAGATGTGGCAGTAGCCCTAGTGGAATGAGGTCTGATCCCAGCCGGAACATCCTTTCCATGATGAGAATAACAAAAAGCAATACAATGGCCAATCCACTTAGAAATAGTTTGCTTTGAAACAGCTTTCCTTGAACCCAAAGCAAAAGAAATAAATAACTGTTGAGTCTGCCTGAACTCTTTAGTTCTGCTCAAATAATAGCGTAACTGCCTGTGAATATCCAAAGAATGCAAGACTTTTTCCCTTTATTTTGGGGATCAGCATAAAAGTAGGCAAATGAATAGACTGGTTTAAGGCCACATTAGAAATAACTTTAGGAATAAAAGTAGGGTTAGTACAAGGACACCCTATCCTTATGGAATATCAGGAAGGGTTCAACTGCCATGAGAGCCTGTAATTCAGATACCCTCCTAGCAGACATAATGGCCAACAAAAAAGCAGTCTTCCAAGACAAAAACTTCAACTCAGATGTAGCTGCAGGTTCAAAAGGAGGTAAAGTAAGCTTTTCCAACACAAAATTGAGATCCCAGGAAGGAGTAGGAGCTCTACGTGGGGGTCTTATGTTCTTTGCCCCTCTAAGAAATTGTTTAAACAAAGGGTGAGAAAATAATGGAGGGTCACAATCATAGTGAGCAGAAATGGCTGCAGCATGAACTTTCACGGAGGAGAAAGACAAACCCTTGTCTAATAATTCAGTAAGGTACTGTAGTGTAAAACTCAAATTAGGCACTGAAACATCAAAGCTCTTTGCTGTGCTCCAAAGAAAAAATCTCCTCCATTTATCCGCATAAACTTTTCTAGTACTAGGCCGTCTGGCTTCCAAAATGACATTCAAAACTTGTTGAGGAAGTTGAGACCCCCCAGGATCTAAAACAGAATACGCCAGGCTGTCAGATGCAGGGACAGTACCCTGACATTGAGAAAATGATTGCTTGCCTGGGACAACAGGTGTGGAATTGGTGGCAAAGGCCAAGGAGGCTCCTGTACTAAACTCCTCAGCAGAGGATACCAGTGCTGACGTGGCCAATCTGGTGCTATTAGAATCATGCAAGGCTTGTCCTGTCCGACTTTCAAGAGTACCTTGGGAAGGAGAGGCAGAGGAGGGAAAGCATAGACGTGAAGGTTGTTCCAACTGAAAGATAGAGCATCCACTTTCCAAGCTTTTGGGTGAAACATCTTTGTGCAAAATTTTGGCAGTTGGAAATTTAGTGGAGAAGCGAACAGATCTATGTCTGGAGTTCCCCAAGCCACTGTCAACTGTTGGAATACATGAGGATCCAATTTCCACTCGTGGGGATCCACAATTTGTCTGCTCAAAACATCTGCTAAGGAGTTCTGTGCTCCTGGCAGAAACCTTGCTTGAAGATTGACGTGCAAACTCAGAGCAGTCTCCCACAAAATCATAGCTTGTCTGCAAAGAGGATAAGAATGGGTTCCCCCCTGCTTGTTGATGTACCACATGACTGTTATGTTGTCTGTTTGAATCAACACCTGTCCTGGTTGGAGTAGATCCTTGAAGGCCATCAGGGCAAATTGGACTGCTAACATCTCCTTCATGTTGATATGCAAATGCTGTAGTCTGGGAGGCCACGTGTCTTGAATCCATTTCCCATTGAAGTGTGCTCCCCAAGCCAGGTCTGAGGCATCCGTCGTTAAGATCTGACTCGCCTCTGGTCGGGTCACAGAGAGTCCCTTGTTTTGGTGACATTCCTGAGCCCACCACAAGAATTCCTTCTGGATGCAAGGTATTATCTGAATGACAGTGTCCAAATCGTGGCAGTGTTGAGTCCATACACTCTTGAGATACCATTGTAGCTTCCTCATATGCAGTTTGGCATTGGGAAGTACCAGAATGCAAGATGCCATGAACCCCAAGGCTTGAAGGACTGTCCTTGCAGTCAGCCTGGACATTAGTGATAATTGCTGGAAGTATAGGTGAAGATTTCTTTGTTTGTCCGGGGTCAAAAGGCCATCTGAGAGGCTGTATTCAGTCTCACACCCAGAAAGCACATGTCCTGGGAGGGTACTAGACTGGACTTTGTTTCGCTCACAGAATACCCTAGGCACCTTAAAACTGCCATTACATACTGTAGATGTTGAAGTAACTTGACTTTGTCTTGAGCAAGAATCAGGCAATCGTCCAGATAAGGATAAATTTGTATTCCTCTCAGTCTTAAGAAGGCTATCACAGGAGCCAGGACCTTTGTGAACACCCTGGGTGCAGTAGATAAGCCAAAGGGCAATGCAGAGAACTGATAATGAAAAGTACCAGCCCGAAAACGCAGGAATCTCCTGCAGCTGGGCCTGATAGGAATGTGAAGATAAGCCTCTTTGAGATCCAGAGTTACCATCCAGTGATCTTTGCCTAGCAGAGGCAGAAGTTGCTGTAAAGTTAACATCTTGAACTTTGGAATGTCTAGGTATGTATTGAGAATGGACAAATCCAGAATTGGCCTCCAAGTGTTTCCTTTCTTTGGCACAAGGAATAGGCGAGAATAAAATCCTAGGCCTACTTCTGACGGAGGTACCACCTGGATAGCCCCCATTTGTAAAAGTAAAGAAATCTGTTTGTGAGCCTCCAGCCTTTGCTGAGGAGGTACATCTGGCATGCCTTTGAAAGGAGGCAAGGTATGAAAATAAAACTTGTAGCCTTGATTTATAATGTCCAACACCCATTTGTCCTGGGTGACCAAAAGCCAATTTTGTTTGAAAAGTGCCAACTTTCCTCCTAGAGGAGCTGCCAGACAGGAAGAATCTGGCAGCTGGAGATACAGGTCATTGGGTCTGCTTACAAAAAGGCTGACCCCTGCCCTCACCAGTAGAATGTGCAGGAGAACTCCAAGTCCTAGGTCTGAAAGAACCCTGAGCATGAGCTCTGCCCCTACCATGTCTAGACCTGCCCTTAGACTGAAAATCGGAAGAAGGGTAAGACCATCCTTTTGCAGGCCAAATTCTGCTAAACTTAGGGGGCTGCACTTGTAAAAATTCCTTAACCGTCTGCATGGACTTAGCTTTGTCTTCCATTTTTTTCAAAACTGACTCCACAGGAGAACCAAAAAGAACTTCAGATTGTAGAGGAGCATCCAAAATTTGAGCTTTAACATGCTCTGACAATTTTTGATCCTTAAGCCAGGCATGCCTACGAATAACTGAACCAGTGGCAGCCACCCTGGAAGAAGCCTGAAGAGCATCAAAGCCACACTGCAAGGAATGCTTACCAACCTGATCAGAGGCATGAACTAAGTCCTGCAATTCCTTACACTCTATACCCTCAGCTAAAGCATCTACCTTAGATTTCAACTGACTTAACAGAAAGTTCTGATACTTCAGCATATGAAACTGGCAATTTAAAGCCCTCATAGCTAGCGTGGAGGAGGTATACACTTTTTTACCCCACCTATCCAAAGCCCTAGAATCTTTATCCAGAGGTACTGGATTCTTAACTACAGAAGCCCTGACACCCTTAGGTCCTTGACTAATAGTTTCGGGTCAGCTCTAGGACTCTTATACAAATATTTATGAGCCTCTGAACTCTGTAATACCTGTCTGGCTTGACAGGGGCAGGGGTAAAGAATCAGGATTAAGGGAAGCTTCAGAAAAAACATCCTGAACAACATCTAAAACAGGGGGAATAGCCAAAGGTCTATGTTGTGGCAAAAACAAAAATTCTCTAAGCCTCTTACGAGAATCTGAAAAATCCTGACCTTCCCACTTAAAATGCTCCCTCATGGAGTGCAGGGTTTCAGAAAAGGAAAAATCCTCTGGAGGAGAAGCAGAAGGACAGGAATCCTCTGCATCCAAATCAGAATAGGGAGGAAAATCCTGAATGTCCTCAGCTGAAGACTCAGAGTAATCTGAGGAATGCTCCAACCCCTCCACATCTGTCTCCACCCTAGGCCTCTTGTCTGGAGGGGGCATAGAACCCCTGATTAAAGTAATCAAATCCTCTGCCATTTTCAGCATATGTTTTTTAGGAACAGAGCCCAAAGAACTAGGGCTGATGCCTGTGCCAGAAAGACCAGGTCTAGCTTTAGTAGGGCCTTTAGTGACAGAAGTAGAAGGCCTAATAACCTTTTGTAATGATGGAACTACAGAAACTTGAGAAGCCCCCTCGGCCTGACCTAACTCCTGAGAGGGCAATTCCTGTAAAATTAAAGGGTCCCCCTGTGATTCAGCTGAAACCTCGGCTGGATCCACAGATTCAACCGTAGTTTCCAAAGAACCGGCGTCCGCAACGGACGACTCATCCTGATTAGACTTTAACGATTTATCTTTTCGCTTCTTTGCGGTAGCGGGCGTCGGAGGATCCGACGGCATGTTGTAGTTACACCGCTTACCGAAAACAAGCCTAGCACAATCTAACCTGCATTTAATGGTGCGCTTATTAAATCTAGCGCAAAAGCGACACCCGACTACGCCGTGCTCAGGCCCCAAGCAAGGAATACAGAGAGAGTGGTAGTCCCTATGAGGTGTCTGTTTCCCACAAGAAATACAATTATTAACTTTTTCTGACATCCAGATTAACTGAGGCAAGAAAAGACAAAAATATTCCCCAACGGGGTACTTAGCCCAACTTGGTCTTCGGTCCGAAACTCAAAATACGAAAATTTCAGGACGCCAAACGGCACTTGCAAACGCTGCTTCTGCTTCGGACCATGCGGCAAGAAAGACTGAGGATATGGCGTCGGTCATGCGCTTAAGTACTACTGCATACTGACATCAGATCTGAGCGCCCATGACCGACGCCAGCCTAACACTTTGGTATTCGGGCCGACCGAGGACAGCAGACTACCCACAAGTTATGACTGCAGCAATGTGAGACGAAGAACATCAAACAATTGTTCTGATTTTCTGATGTCCTTGGTTCTGTTCAGGTAAAAACGTAGTTGTCTGTGTACATCCAAGGATTGTAAAATCCTTTCCCCTTTATTTTGAGGAGTGGGGAAAAAGGTTGGCAAGTGGATAGTTTGATTTAAAGCCACTTTGGAAACCACCTTAGGCATGAAGGTAGGATTAGTCCTCAAAGATACCCTGTCTTGATGAAAAATAATATAAGGTTCCACAGCCATAAGAGTTTGTAACTCTGAAACTCTCCTGGCAGAGGTTAGGGCTAACAGGATAGCTGTCTTCCAAGATAAAAACTTGATGTCAGAAGAGGCAGCAGGCTCAAAAGGAGGCAAGGTTAGTTTTTCCAAAACATAGTTGAGATCCCAAGCAGGAATGGGAGGAGATCTAGGAGGTCTTAAGTTCTTAGCTCCTCTGAGAAACTGTCTCATGAGCTGGTGGGAAAAGATGGGAGGGTCTGTATTATAATGAGCAGAAATAGCAGAGGCATGTATCTTAATGGAAGAGAAAGAGAGACCCTTATGTAAGAGATCTGTCAAGTAAAGTAAAATTAAAGTAATGTTAGGAAGAAGAGGATCAGAATCCTGAGCCTGCATCCAGGAACAAAATCTTTTCCATTTTCTTGCATAAGATTTTCTAGTGCTAGGACGTCTGGCTTCTAAAATGACATCCATAATCTGCTTGGGTAGTAAAGCAGAAATCAAAGGTCCTGGATTAACCAGGCCGCCAGGCTGAGAGTTCTGACATGAGAGTGTAGAACCTGACCCTGACGTTGGGACAGAAGTTTCGGAGATTGAGGTAAAACCCAAGGGGGCTCCAGGCATAGGTTTTTTAGAGTTGGATACCAAAACTGCTGAGGCCAATTTGGAGCCAGCAAGATTATCATCTTGGGCTTGTCCTGTTTTATCTTCAATAAAACCCATGGAGGAAGAGGAAGAGGCGGAAAGGCATATCCTGAGAGGTTCCTCCAACTGAATGACAGGGCATCCACTTTCCAAGCTTCTCTGTGGAAAGTCCTGGTGCAAAAATTCTGTAGTTGATGATTGAGATGGGATGCAAAGAGGTCTATGTGAGGACATCCCCAGACTGCTGTATCATCCTGAATAGTTTGGTGTCCAGCATCCACTCGTGTGGATCCGAAAGGTTTCTGCTCAGACTGTCTGCCAGGAAGTTTTGTTTCCCTGGTAGAAACTGAGCTTGAAGATCCACATTGCAAGCTAGAGCTGTGTTCCATAGATCCATGGCTAGTCTGCAAAGGGGGTAGGAATGAGATCCCCCTTGCTTATGTACCACATAACTGTGGTGTTGTCTGTCCGTATTAGCAGTTGTCCTGGTTGTAAAAGATTCCTGAAGCCCAATAGAGCTTTCTGAACGGCCAACATTTCCTTTAAGTTGATATGCACGTGCGTCTGATCCTTTGTCCAAAGGCCCTGCAGACAATTGCCCTGAAAATGGGCCCCCCAAGCATAATCCAAGGCGTCCGTGGTTAGAATCTGAGTGGCAGGAGGCAGACGGAAGGGTTTCCCTTTGTTTCGAGCACATGCCCTGGACCACCAAAGAAATTCCTTTTGAAGGCAAGGAAGGACAGAGATCAGTATGTCTAAACTGTGGTAATGCTGAGACCATACACTTTTTAGGTACCACTGTATTTTCCTCATGTGTAGTCTTGCATATGGTATGAGAAGGATGCAGGAGGCCATGTAACCCAAAGCCTGCAGGAATTTCCTTGCAGATAGTTGAGTTAAAGTTGCCAAGGTTCTGAAAGTTGAAGCCAGCTGCAATTGTTTTTCGGATGTCAGAAATACCATCTAGGTTGTGGTGTTTAGAAGAGCACCCAGAAAAGTAATCTGTTGTGATGGTGTCAAATTTGACTTTTTTAGGTTTACAGAGAATCCCAGGAACTTGAGAAGGTTCTGTACAAATTCTAGATGTTGGAGTAAGACATCCTCGCTGTCTGCCTGAATTAGACAATCGTCCAGATAAGGGTAAACTTGAATTCCCTTGAGTCTGCAGTAAGCTACTACTGGAGCCAGGCATTTGGTGAAGACCCTGGGCGCAGTAGACAATCCAAAGGGCAGCGCAGAGAATTGAAAGTGCCTCAATCCGGCCTTGAACCGGAGGTATTTTCTGCGATCCTGCCTGATGGGAATGTGTAAATATGCTGTAGAGTAAGCATCTTGAATTTTGGAATCTCTAGAAAGGTGTTCAAGACTGACAGATCCAGAATGGGTCTCCATGAGTTTTGCTTCCTTGGGACTAGAAAGAGCCTTGAGTAAAAACCTTTTCCCATCTCTGAAAGAGGAACCAGTTCTATGGCGTTCATAGCCAAAAGAGCTTCCACCTGGTTTAAGGCCTCTGGCCATCCGCTTGGCCTTGGCAAGGTATGAAAATGGAATTTGTAACCTCTTAAAACCACATCCAAAACCCACTTGTCTTGGGTTACTGGAGTCCAATTTTGATAAAAATGAGAGAGAGTTTTCCTCCGAGAGGGGCTTCCAGGCAAGAAATTCCTGTAGCCCAACAGAGGGAGTCATTGAGTTTGTTTCCTTTGAGTTAGTGACCTGTCCTCTCCTCCCCTAGGGGTGGAAGCAGTCCACTGTCTTGGTCTATAAGAAGCTTGTGTTTGAGGCCTTCCTCTGGAGCGTCTCATATCTACCCCTCTGAGGCCTGTCTGAAGTGGGAAAGGACCAATTTTTTGAAGGCCAATTCCTGCTAAATCTAGGTGGCTGTACTTGTAAGAAATCTTTAACTGTTTGCATGGATTTCGCCTTATCCTCCATCTTTTTAATCACCTCTTCAGCTTTTGATCCAAACAAAACATTATGCTGAACAGGAGCATCCAATAATGTAGCATTTACTTGTTCAGGCAGATTTTGTTCCTTTAGCCATGCATGCCTTCTAATGACTGTGCCAGAGGCCGCAGCCCTACAAGAAGCCTCCAAGGCATCAAATCCACAGTGTAAACCATGCTTCCCAACCTGTTCAGTGGCATGCAATAAGTCATGTAATTCCTTATCATCTGCACAGGCAGAAATGGAAGTAAGCTTTTGTTTTAAAACAGGCAAGAGAAATTGCTGGTATTTTAGCATATTAAACTGACAGTTTAAAGCCCTAATGGACAAAGTAGCAGAAGTGTACACCTTTTTGCCCCATCTTTCTAAGGATCGAGAGTCCTTTTCAGTAGGAATGGGATTTTAGGCAGAAGCGGCCTTAACTCCCTTAGGACCCTGAGAAATGGTTTCAGGGTTAGTAGAAGGGTTCTTGTATAAAAACTGATGGGAATCAGGAACCCTGTAATATCTATCAGGCTTAACAGGAGCAGGATGAAGAGAGTCAGGGGTTAAGTTAGCCTCCGAAAAGGCATAATCCACAATATCCAAAACAGGAGGAACAGCCAGGAGTCTATGTTGGGGAAGAAGAAGAAAATCCCTCAGTCTTTTCTTGGATTCCGAATACTCCTGTCCTTCCCAGTGGAAATGTTCCCTCATTTCATGCAAAGTTTCCCCAAAAGAGAAATCCTCAGGGGGAGAAGCTGAAGGAATGGATTCTTCAGCATCAGAATCCTCATAAGGAGGGAAAGAATATTCCTGATCAGAAGAAGAAACTGAGGAAACAGAAGCCTGATCAGAGGAATCATAATAAACATCCTGCCTTGGCCTTTTATCTGGAGGGGGATGTGAACCCCTAATCATAGTAAGTAAATCCTCCACCATCTTGAATAACTGTTTCTGTGACTTGGGAGCTGGTTCAGAAGAGGCCTGTGTTGTAGTCTTTGATTTAGAAGGAGTCTTTGCCTTTGTCTTTGGCTTTGCCTTTACTAGAAGCTGAGTAGGCCTGAAAACCCCTTCGGAAGCCGGTACCTGCACAGCGGCTCTGGACCCATCCGAAGGATCATTGTCCGAAGGTCCTGCAACAGAAATATTTAAAGGCCTGGTTGGCTCCTTATGAGAGTCCGTTTCGGCCGTCGGTTCTCAAATGGCCGACGACAGGGGCTGCAAAAGCGCCTCACTGATGACGGCCGAACCTGAAGCTGGCTCCGCTTGTGCGCCATCATCAGATTTGGACCTCAGAGGCCTGTCTTTATCCTTGCGTCGTTTGTGAACTCCGGTAGCCGGGACCATATCAGACGACATTTTGTAGTTAAATCGCCTACCGAAGTAATGAAAAGCAAAATCGTACCTTCGCTTAATTGTATGTTAATTGAATCTAGCACAAAACCGACAACTAGCTACGTCATGGTCAGGGCCTAAGCAAGGAATACAGTAAGAATGAAAATCCTTATGAGGTATTTACTTCCCACATGAAATACAATTATTAACTTTTTCTGACATCGGAGTGGAGCAAGAAAAAAGTTTCCCCAATGGGGTACTTAGCTTTGAGTGGAGAAGAAAATCTTCGGACTGAAGTATATCAGGAAAAATTCGTCAGGAGTCTGCCGACCGGCACTTGCGAACTGCTATCACCGCACGGCAAGAAAGACTGGGAAGATGGCGTCGGCTGTCAGCTTTGTACTCCTGGCGCTCTGACGTCAGGGAGCATGGTTGAACAGCCGACGCCGGACC
The DNA here is from genome assembly GCF_019279795.1 of Protopterus annectens. Taxonomy (NCBI): domain Eukaryota; kingdom Metazoa; phylum Chordata; order Ceratodontiformes; family Protopteridae; genus Protopterus; species Protopterus annectens. The sequence continues at coordinate 1,109,731,467 of NC_056727.1, forward strand.
CAGACTTTGGGATTCTGCCCGACAGAGGGCTGCCTGCCAGCAGGAGAGAACCCTACAGTCATGACTGCAACAGTGAAACACGATGAACATCTGATAATGCAAGTAGCCTGCTTTGAAGCATAGGTATCTTCTGCAAGATTCCCTGATTGGGATGTGCAGGTATGCTTCTTTTAAATCTAGAGTTGCCAACCAGGCATCTTTGCCTAGCGTAGGAAGTTACTGGTGAAGAGTCAGCATCCTGAATTTTGGAATGTCCAGAAAGGTGTTTAGAGTAGACAGGTCCAGAATTGGACGCCATGATTTGTCTTTTCTGGGTACCAGAAAAAGCCTGGAATAGAAACCTTGTCTCTTTTCCTCTTCTGGTACTGGTTGAACAGCCCCCCATGTGTAACTGGGAAAGTACTTGTTTTTGAGCCTCTGTCCACTGATTTGGGGGCAGGTCTGGCCACCTGTTTGGTGTTGGCAACGTGTGGAAATGAAATCTGTATCCCTGGGACACTATATTTAAAACCCATTTGTCCTGGGTTACGAGTTCCCAGTTCTTTGCATGAAGTGCAATCTTTCCCCCCAAAGGGGCGGCTAAAAGGTAAGTGCTTGGAAATTTTAAAGGGAAGTCATTGAGACTGTTTGCCATAGGGGGGTGTCTTGTTATTTCCAGACTTGGAAGTGGAGGCCGCCCATTGATTAGTTCCGAGAGTCCCCTGGGACTGAAACTTGGTGCTTTTGGTGTGTCCGGGTTTGGCTTGAGAGGATCTGGAAGGAGCTGGAAAAGACCAATTCTTAGTAGGCCAGTGGCTACTAAATCTTGGAGGTTGCACTTATAAGAAATCTTTAACAGTTTGCATAGATTTAGCTTTATCTTCCATCTTTTTTAGAACTTCTTCAGCCTTATTGCCAAACAGACGGTCCTGATTTAAAGGAACATCTAACAATTTCACTTTAACATGATCAGGCAAAGATTGCTCCTTAAGCCAAGCATGTCTTCTAAGCACAGACCCAGTAACAGTAGCCCTGGAGGAGGCCTCTAAAGAATCAAAACCACACTGCAAAGTATGTTTTCCAACTTGTTCAGCAGAATGCAGTAAATCCTGTAAATCTTTATTTTCCACAGTCAGGAATCAACATCATTTTCTGTTTAAGCAGTCCAGTAATATGCTGTTGATATTTTAACATATGAAACTGGCAGTTTAAAGCCCTGATTGCCAAGCAGAAGTATAAACCTTCTTACCCCATCTATCCAGCACCCTGGAGTATATCAGAAGGGGTAGGGTTTTTAGCAGTAGAAGCCTTAATGCCTTTGGGCCCCTGAGAAATGGTTTCTGGATCTGCATCAGGATTTTTGAAAAGGAACTTGTGGGACTCAGGAACCCTGTAGTATCTGTCAGGTTTACTAGGAGCCGGCAGCAGGGAAATCAGGGACCATACTGGATTCTGAAAACACATCAACAATGTCTAGTGCAGGAGTTATAGCAAAGGGCCTATGCTGAGGTAGAAGGAGGAAATCCCTAAGCCTCTTTTTTGAATCAGAAAATTCCTGACTTTCCCCGTGGAAATGCTCCCTTAAGGAATGTAAAGTTTCCCCAAAAGAAAAATCCTCAGGAGGGGAAGAAGAGGGAATGGAATCCTCTGCATCAGAATCCTCATAAGTAGGTATGGATAAATCCAGGTCATTAGAAGAGTCAGAAGAAACAGAAACCTGATCAGAAGATTCATAATCAAGCTGAGCCCTAGGCCTCTTGGGGGGGGGGGGGGTTGACTACCCCTGATTAGAGTAATTAGATCTTCAGCCATTTTGATCATTTGTTTTTTAGGCATAGGGGCCTGAACATGTGGCCTGGGCGTTGTTTTTTTTTTTAGACAGATCGAGATTTAGGCCTTAGCAATGAAGGTTGAGTCGATTTAATATGCAAATCTGTAGACCTGAATATACCCTCAGAAGCCGATGCCTGCACAGCGGTTCCGGATCGATTCAAGGTAGAGACATCCGTGGGTTCCATGGGTGAAGCTTCTCGCGGCATACCAGACTCAGAATGGGTCTCAGTAGAGACCTGCAAATCAGAAGTAGCGGGTATCAGGGGCTGTGAAAGTGCCTCACTGAGTACTGGTGACTGGCTTAGGAGAAGCGTTGTCGGCAGTTCTGGACCTCGGCGGCCTGTCTCTGCCTTTATCTTTGCATTTTTTCGGAATCCCAGTAGTCGGAAGGCTAACCGATGACATTTCTGGATAATTAAACCGTGAACCGAAATATTTAGAGGCAAAAATGTACCGACGATGGATAGTGCGCTGATTAAATAAAGCACAAAACCGACAGCAAGGTATGTCGTGGTCAGGGCCTAGACAAGGAATACAGTTATGAATGAAAATCTTTGTGAGGTATTTGCTTTCCACAAGTAATGCAATTATTAACTTTTACTGACATCGGTAAGGAGCAAGAAAAAGTACTTAGCTTTAAGTTGAAGACTTTGGTTCTGAAACTTGAAAACGAAAATTTTGGGAGTCGGCCGACCGGCACTTGCGAACTGCTTCTGCTTCAGGCACCGCACAGCAAGAAAGACTGATGTAATGGCATTGGATGCTTGTTTTATACCCATGACAACCTGATGTCATGGAAGAAGGGACAGCAACTGATGCAGGACCTAAGACTTTGTTAATCAGGCCGACTGAGGGCAACCTGCCAGCAGATTACCCTAATGTAATGACTGCAATAGTGAAACAGGAAGAACATCTTCATTCAGGCAGAGCAATGCAAATTATATCCAGACTGTGAACAACAGGTCATGTCTTTTTCCTCACCTACATGTAAAGAAGGTTCATGGGACTTGGCCAGGATGGTCTGTATTTGTTTTTTTGAACATACAGAAAGAATATGTCCTTGTACAGTGTAACGGCCTGGTGGGAATGTTATGAACACTACAACATTCCAGGGCTTCTGCAGCATTCCATTCATTGACGGAATTTATACAGCGCTGAGTGCGTTTTATTTACTTTTTGTTGACTATGTTAGTCCCAGTAGGCATTGCACATTTTCAGGGAAGACTTGAGCTGATAGCCATACTTCCCAAGATAAATCTTTTTTTTTTTTTTTTTTTTTTTACATCTATGGGACCTTTTACATCTGAACTATCAACTCAGGCAAAAGGACCCTCAGTTTAATGTTTCATCTAAAGGATGTATGTTAAGTTGAATCCCCTGCTCCTCTCATCATATTGTCAAGACAACACATTTCCACAAAACTAAAACAAAGTTAGGGACACGGGTACATAGGTTGAGAGCTCCTTCTCTTTTGAGCATCAAGTAACAACTGTTGTCAGGAAATCAGTTTTATCTAGCCCAGCTAATTGCCAAAGGAATCTGGTCAAGGTTTAAAGAGGTAAACATTACCTTACAGTAGTCACTGACAAGGCCAATTATAGAGAACAATGTACCCTTTGGGATTCATCTCACTAAATAAATTGAGTAATTAAAAAGACTCTAAAAGTTAGATCACAAAGTTCCTGAGTTACCCAGAAAGGCTGGGAATTCTATCCCCTTTACTCAAAGTCTTAAAATGCTTTTGAGGGGCATTTCTGGCTCATTTAGCATGCCATTAAAGACCCAATTGTCCTGGACCTCCTATTTCTCCACAAGTCCAATATCTTCATCAATACTACAACTAGAGCCATAAATCTTCATCAGCAGAGATGGATAGATTTGTAATACAGTTCCTCCCAAGCCTCTGGAATTAACTTCCCCCGAACGTCAAGTAGTGCCACTCACTATCTTCATTTAAACAAGGTATATGGGGATCTACAAATTCACTCCAACATTCCCTGTACAGGCCTCTGCAGAAAGGAGGTGCTGCCTGAGGGAAGATAATGGCAAGGCAAGAATGGTCAGACTCAATGGCCTTGCAATATCTATGAAATGTGAATATGTGCTATATTTCTATTTTACTTAGACAGTATTTGAAAAGAGCAAAGTACTTTCTAGATATGAAAATGGCAAAACAAATGTTTAAACACCCAGGTTTGAGTTAACAGCTTCAGGACACTACTACATTCACATTTGTTTAAAAGTGTGATTACGGCGGTCACAAATGACAACAAAAATACAGAATAAAAGTCTATAGGCAATTTCAGCACTCCTCTGACGATAGACTACAAAAGATGCTAGTTAGTTCAGAAAATACTAATCTCAAATGAATAACTGTTTAGAGAAAACTGAATAGTTGCTACAAAACACGTTATTTACTTACATGAGTTAAAAGCCAAAAAACAGTACCTTAATACAACTGATCATTTTATCTGTTTCAGTGTGGAAAGCTGTGCAATTACAAAGAAACCCCAAATGTTTATTCGGTCACAGGTATTTAATCATGTGTTTCCAAAAAGTTTTTATAATAACAGAAGAGTACTTTATAATAGAGACAACAGCTACCTACAAAGACTCTCCTACCATGCTTCTTGAAGTTGCTAAAACTGCTTCTGAATGTTTGTCAAATATGCTGGATATAAAACTTACTTGTATGAAAGCCAGCTTAATGTTAACTATCTTTCAGTATCTAAATTCAGCCTCCCATTTAGGCAAAATGTGAAGGGGCATAATGGAAACTAAAACAATGCATCTATGGATATGCAGATTATTTACCTTGATGGTATAAGATAGTCAAAGATATCATGCTTAGTACCACTGAAAGTATCACATTGCAACTTAATGAGCAGGGATCTTTTCTCTAAAGCCCAACAGTTAGACGTATACTCCAAGAGAGAATAAGGCAATTGCCCCTTACTATAGGTCATAATGCTGTTTAGTGGGCACATAAATAACACTTCTGTAGGGGCTGGGTGGGCTGCCAGATAGGCTACAGGGCAGCAGTTTCCAACTGACTCAAGCTGAATAAGATGACTGGTGCCTAAGACAGCTTTAATGAAAGAAAAAGAACACGTGTTGGGCATAGGTACAGACAGGTATAAGTGTGGGGAACGTCACTTTTTTAATTAAATAACCAATCAGTTCTACTCTGATCTATTAACCATCTTAAATTATGTTTAATGCTGCTACTGCAAGCCAGCCTGCAGGACAGTATGCATTTTTTTTCTTTTAAACTTTTAATATTGTGTGCGGGAAGGGGGTCACAGATTCACAGACTATTACTAGGCTAACGACCCGGGGGGGGGTGCTTTTGAAACCAAGCAATGTTTTCCCAAAAGAATGATGATGTCTTGTATCCAAATAGGACTTTGAGGGCCAGGAATTTATACGCTACCTCTGTGCATAAGGGAGACGGGTGCCAGCCTTGGTGTAAATTTCCTATCCCCCATCCATTGGTCTAGGTTGTGCTCAAACTGGGCAATAGACAAACTTAGCTTCACATGGATGGGAATCCTGTTCCATAGAAGGGGCAGTCTCTAGAATACATCGGTCTCTCCAGCATGTTCTGTTTAAGTCACTAGATCTTGTATTTCTGGTACTCTGACTTAAGAATATGTTAGAAGATCCATAAGTGTGGTATCTGCAGATGCCTTGTAAGCCAGGCATAGATCACCTCTCAGCAATCTACACGATACTGGGTAGAGGGAAAGGGTTTAAGGCATTCTGCGTAAGGCAGGTTTGTTACACCTTGAATTATTTTTGTAAGGAACCTCTGAGATCGCTCTAGTTGCTACATATGCTTGGTCAGCTACCAAAGGGAGCACTGCACTCTATGACTGGTCTGATATGGACTGAGTACAGTGGGATAATGACCTCTTTGGACCTAGATGCCATGCCCAAAGCTTATAAGTTGAGCAACATAAAAGGATTTCCTTATCACTGGGGCCAAGTGGTGTTCGAAGGTAAGGTTACTGTCTACATGTGTACTTAGATCCCTGCATACTGAGTCAACTCTTAGGGGTGTATTATCAACATGGTAATTAGCCAGGATAGTTGACTTCCCGAAGAGTACAATTATGCATTTCTTAGCATTCAGTCTGAAACCACGGCTTTGGCACCAGTCGATGATAATCTCCATGGTTGTAATGGTTTGCTGTGTATGTGTCTGAGTGTGACTACCTGAGATACATTACTTTGGCCATTTTTATTTATTCATTTAGTTGTTCAACCACAGACCAACACGTGAATTCAACTGGCAGACACATCTGTGTTTGTATGGGGTGCAGTGTGTGTGTGTGCTCAAAAGCAATGAGATTTAACACATTAATCAATTTGCTTACTCATCACAATCACATATCCAAGGTGTAGAGAGTCAAAATAGCTGTAACTGGTGGACATATCTGTACAGGTACAAATGCATGCACAAGTAGGTGGTGCAACAGATGATACTGCTCAAGTCCTGCATTAATGTGACAATATGCAATAGCATGGCCAGTTTTATTTGTCTGAATGAAACCATTCTGGCATCTGAGATGCAGACAGTCAAAGTGAGTGTAATTGCTTTGGGTACATTGATATGTGGGCAGGTTACATTGTATGAGTCTGAAGACAGCAACAAGCAGGAATGCATTACTGTGGCCACTATTTATTTACTTACTTTTTTTTATCACAATGAGACATATTAGGTATTCAGAATCAATAAACAAGCAACAATGGCATACACACATCCTTGTGAGGGGTTGCAATGTGTTGCACTGTATACATCTGACAGCAATGAGCAAAATACATTATTATAGACATTAGTTGTCTGTATTCATTCATGGGATCACACAACTGGACATCTGAGGTGTGCATAGCAATTAAAGGTAGCTATAACTGACAGACATTCACATGCTTTCATTCATGTGTACATGAAAATGGTGTAAATTACAATGGATTGCACTGTACCCCAATAACAGCAACAAGCTGAAATTCATTATTGTGCCCAGCAGACTCATAAGATCACGACAGATAAGATCAAGAAGTAGGGTGAGTTAGGGGATAAATGGCTTCAGAGGGTACACATAGCAGTATATAGAGAGAGGCATAGCCCAGAATTTGGAATAAGCATTTTAATGCCAGTGCACAAGAACAAAGTTAGCGTTTGCAACTGCAGGGTGGTATAGAGGTATCAAACTCCTGTCAGACTGCAAGAAAGTCTCGGAAAGGGTAACCAATAAACAAATATGCAGAGTAGTAGAAATTATGATGGCAGCAGAGCAGTTCAGAGCCAGATCAGTCCTGCAAAACACACCCGATGTCTCCAGTGAGACAGATACTTGAGTAGAGTCTAGAAATGAAGAAACAGTCCAACTGTGAATTCCTGCATTTGGAGAAAGCATACAACAAGGTCCTAAGAAAGCTGATATGAGCAGTCTTGTGATGGTCTGAAGTCCAAGAAATATTAGTAGAACTAGAACTGACCAAGTACAAGGACCCAGTGACACAAGCATGAACAGTGTTTGGACTCGGAGGGGTTCGGAGTTAGTGTGCATCAAGGTTCAGTGCTGCTGCTGTTCATACTAGTGATGGACTACATTACTAAACTGTCCAGAAAGGACATATCAACAAAGTTGCTGTAATCAGGCATTTAAGACGGAACAAGAACGGAATGCAAAACTGAAGACACATGGGATAAAACAGAGGACAGACAAGACTAATGTAACTGCAGCAAATGGGGAAACCAGACAAAACTGAGAATTGACATAGAAGGGAAAATAGTGAACAGGTTGATCGCTACAAGTATCTGGGAGGGGTGGTTGAAGAGAAGGGAAGTCTGAATGAGGAGGCCAAAGCCAGACTCAGGACTGCAGCCAAATGGCACAGAGTGTTAGGGAAGTGTAACAGGATGTCAAACAAGCTGAAAAGTAAGGTGTAAAAAAAAAAAAAAAAAAAAAAACAGCGGTGAGACCAGTACTATTGCATGGTACAGAAACCTGGGCAGTCAAATTAGGGCCCTTGAGGAAAGTATAGGTGGAGATGAAGTGTCCAGTACAGGTCACAGGATGCACACTGTTGTACAGATGAAGAAATTAGGACATCAGTGCAGAAGCCTAAGTAGTATGAGTCTGCCCAAAGTGGAAATTGGAAATGAAGAAATGCACCTTAATGGTTGAAAAAGTGGAACCTTTTCAGAAAAGATCTTACAATAAAATCCAGAATAGACAAGAACAGGTGCTGAAAAAAAATATATTCTACTGAAATAAACCCAAATGGTAAACCTTTTCCATTTGCTAAGATAAACCATACACCTTTCTAGTATTTGGCTTTTGTGAGGCTGATAAAATGGAACCAGACAGCCTGGCATCTCTGGCCACTGTTAAATTGGAAGAACTATTCAGTTGGTCTCAGAGTCTTTAGATCTGGGTAAGGATACACACACAGGTGACTTGGGAGATTTGGATGGTAGTTTAATATCCAGGGCAGATGTATTAGATGAGGCTAGAGGAAGGTGTACCAAATTTACAGGGGCCAAAAGGGAACTGAGAATTATTCTGGATTTGCACCTTTTGAATAAATTTGATTTTCAAGTCTAAGGGAGGAACAGAATACAGGACACCCAGGGACCAACTGTGGACCAGAGCATCCTTCAGTGACTGACCCTGTGGCGGGATCAGGGAAACCTAACTCCTGAATTTGTTGTTTAGGCATGAAGCAAAAAGGCTGCAGCAAAGTTGGCCCCAATGACCTTAAATTTGTGTTACCACTGTCTGATTGAGGGACCCCTTGCAAAGCAGAAGAATGTTCCTGCTCAGCTTGTCTGTTAGAGCACTAGAAGTCCCCATAATGTGAATTACTATAAAAAAGCAATTAAAGATATGACCTATTGCTGCACTCATGGCATCCCAGCAAAGTGGATATGAGCGTGTACCCCCTTACTTGTTAATGTACCAGACTACCATCATGTTGTCCGTCTGGGTGGAGGTCACACTCTTGGGCAGGGAGTCGTGAAAAATGTATTTATGCTTCTGATTACTCTTCTAACTATATAACGTTTGATGCTAACGTTATTCATTTATTTTTTTATTTTTTTCAAGAATGTGTCATATTTAAATCCTAATTACATGGACATACACTTTACTGGTGTTGCTAATAAATGTGAAATATCTTTCTTGAATGTTAAAGGTAAAATTGATTGATATTAAAGTGTTGACATTTTTACATAGGAAAGATACTTCTACTAATGCTCTATTGTGGGATGACTTATCACTCAGCTCATATGTTGAAAGCTCTCCCTAAGGGGGAGTGAGGTTATGTAATATTGGAAATTTTTTATTGAGATTTGTTTAATTTAAAACAATTCTCAATATGTGGCTATAAAAAAATATATTTATCATGCTTTTATGTCCGCAAGTCCTGTTAGTAGAGACAATTTCAGTGATACTGACAGATTTTTTTCACTGAAAGGAGAAAATTATATTTTCTTATGTATATTGAGGTATCTGGGCAGATCTTTGAGAATTAAAGAAATATTAGTGTATCTTAACGTCCACTATTGTCTTGATTAAGCTTATCCTTCTGGACTTACAAGTTTAAAAACTAAGTTAGTACATTCCAGGTTCAACACTTTGGAAATTCACTCACGTATCTGGTTAGATGAAAATGTTTATTTTTGGAAATAAACCATGTGGAAATTGCAAAGTGTGTAGACTAGTTACCAGAGGTGCCATCTGGACTTTTCCTAAAGGCACTTTTTATGTGAAAGGACATTTCACTTGCCAGTCGATGATGGTCATTTATGCTTATAGTATGCCCATGTAAATTATTCTATATAGGCAAAACTACTAGAATGGTTAAAATTAGAACAGTGAAACATTTAAAGGATTGCTGTAAAAAGAATTTTGAAAATGAAGTATCTGACCATCTATGGAAACAGCATGAGGAGAATATTTCTGTTTTACAATGTTTTGCAATGCATAAAGTTTTTTGAAATCAAGTTATACATTTTACAGTTTAGAACTTTACACCCAGAAAGGCTGAATACTGAATTACTATGGAAAGTGTTCTTACTGGATAACTGATTTATAATTTACTGATCTTTGAATAAATATCCATTTGGATTTACTGATTTTTAACCTTTGAAGAGTTTTCTATAATTCAAGGCATCAGTTTATTAAAGCATTGTTAGCTAACTTTTGACTTTTTTCCCCTTAGGAAGTCCAGAAAGGCCTGCAACACAAGGACTGTCCTCATCTCCAAGACACCGATAGGTGACCAAGAACCTTGGACTGTATTCCTTTCAAAAAGCCCCCCACCCCAGAAGGGAAGCATCTATGGTTACCTACATCCATTGGAGGTGGTGGGGAGAACAGTTAACCATCTAAAATCACTGCAGAGGTCACCAACTGATGCGTCCTGCAAGTTGGTGTGAGATGAATTTGAGTGTGCAGTGGGTGAGACATCAGGGACCACAGAACAAAGTCCACTGAAGAACTCTCATGTAATAAGTTGCTAGGAGGAACTACTGTGACTGTACGGGCTATTAAGCCTAGCAGCTTGAGAATGGGTCTTGCAAGGAGAGGAATGATGAATCACCTGAACAGCTACCTGATGCAGGGATGATGCTTTGGAATTTGAAAGTTTGTCTGTTTGATTCTTCATATCCAGGTGGCATCCAATGAACTCTCTCTTGTGCAGAAGTCAACTGATAGTCTCCGATTGTAATTCTCAACTGCAGTGCAAGCTGGAGCAAGAAGCCCCTTTGTTGGAAAAGTAGAACCCTGATTGGAGCTGTAATGGAGTTTATCACCTAAATATGGGAACACTCACAAACCCTGCAGTCTGAGATATGCTACCACTGTCTTGTATTTGGCAAACCACTCTGGGGGGGGGAGCTGTAGCAAGACCAAAGGACAGTGCTGTGAACTACAAAATTATTGGCTCCCAGCCGGAAACTGAGAAATCTCCTGGCTTGTCTCACTATTTTGACATGACAGTGGGCATCTTGTAGATCTACTGAGCATATCCAGTCATCCTTACTCATAAAAGACTGAACCATGACCATCTGTAACTTTGTCCGTTTTACAAATTGACTGAGGTGGTTTAGGTCCAAAACTGGTCTGAGGTCATCTGTTTTCCTTGAAACTAAAAATTCTGGAATAGATTTCAGATCTTAACTGGTCAGTGGTGGTGGTGAGGGGGTCTCCTGGATGACTTTTTCCTAGCAGCGTTTTTACTTCTATTCAATCTGACTGGATGGTAACTTGAGGAATCCTCCTCTTTTTCTGAGAAGGGGAAACGGGGAATAGTATAGGTTCTGGTGATTGCCCTCAGCACCCACGTATCTTGTGTGATCATCTGTCAGGCTTGAAGGTGCAGGGATTAGTGCCTCCCCAACTGCCTCCAGAGTGCAGCAGCCAGGCAACTCTTCAGGAGCTCCGATAGGACTTGGTAAAGGACTGCATAATCCTGGATTCTGCAGTCTGTCTCTGCCTGTAGGGCAAAGTCTGTTAAAATTACTCCCCCCTCTGCCTGGTGGTGGGGGGAGTCTACCCACAGTAGCGTCTTGAATATAACCCTGAGATTACTAGAATGACATCTTGCCACCTTTCTGGTCCCTAGAAAAGGTCCTTTGAGAAGTGGAGAAACTGATTCCAACAGCAGACAGGGTCTTATGGTCTTCTTCACTCCTGGTGAGTGCCTCTTCAGTCCTAAGAAAGTCGATCAAAAAGGGAATTACTGAAGGATATCTTGCTGCCTTCTGTAAAGTCATACAAATCACATCCAGAAGTGCTAGCAGATGGCAATGCTGGTACCTGCTGTTCTAGCTGAAACATCAGCTGCATTAGAAAGCAAATGTATGGATATGTCCGACATCGATTGTAGGATAGACAATTGGGACTTCTTTTATTTCTGGGTATCCGCAGGTAAGTTATCCAGGAGGGACTTGGTTGGCTCCTTCATCAGTTCCATCTGGAAGCATCATAATGGGCAAGGTAGTCCCAGCTCCAAGTGCAAAGATTATTGAAACATACGTCAGTTTCCCAAATCTGTCCAACGCTCCGGACTCTCTTAGCGGGTAACAGATATACTCTACTCTAAGAGTTCTTTCTCTGTGGCTGCTGCAACAACCACAGCATCTACTGGGGATTCTTTACCCAGTGTGTCCTGTTTTTAGGGGCAACCAAGACCTTGTCCAGCTTCCTAAAAATAGACTTCACCATGTCAGGATCTTTCCATCTTTACTGTGCTACCAGGTCTATGAGGTCATCAGTGGGCAGCACCACCCAAGAGGTAGAGTCAGACCCAAAAGTATCAAGGAACAGACTCCACGGGAGAACATGCATCAGTGGACCAAACCATTCGCAGTTTCATCCATTCAAAAATATCTCCAAAGGTGACATCTTCCAGAAAGGATCATGGTGACCCTTCACCATCATCCAAGTTTGTCTTCTGTGACCGACAGTGGGAAGGAGTCTAAATGTCTCCTCCTTCACATCTTCCTGGGACCCTGCCTCAATTGGGTTTCCAGAGAAGGGTTACAATCAGACTGGGAAATCACATAGGAAGCATCGCCATGGCTGAGAGAGGTTAACTGCCCGAGCTGATCTAGATGCGTGGAGTCAGCAGTTTCCAATATGGGACAGGATGGAGTAGATTGTAGGAGAGACGCCTCTTCTCTCAGTTTGGTGAGAACCCTTTCAAATGGCTCAACAGCAGAGGTCACAATCAAAGCAGAAGCACTCCTCCTATCTGAAAGGGAGACAGGAAGAGTACCAAGGCACTGAGGGGAAGATACTGATCTGAAAGCTGCAGAATCAATTCAACCACTAGAGTCTTGGCTCAGAAGCTTCAACTGCTAGACTTATCCCAATCCAACAAAATCAGAGTTTAGAGAATAAGGGATACCACAGGAGTTTAAATCAAGAGGGCTATCGGACATAATGCAGGCACTCTGGGAAGGCTAGGACCCACGGACTTTGGATCCAAAGGATGGACCAGAAATAAGGAAGCCAGTGGAGAGGTAGAAAGATTTGATGAGGACAGCACCCAGAAGACCTCCAACTGAATCGGTGTTTGGAGGAACCCCTGTAGCATCCTGTCAATATCTGCTTCAGTGAGGCTCTTTGCAGAATAAGAAAACTTCAAAGATGAAGCCAAAGGTGGTTGGGAGGAATGCACCTCCTGTAAGAAAGAGGAATGGAACCTAGGGCTTACTAGCTCCAGTCAGAAATGGGGAGGAGGCATTGGAGAACATACCTAAATGGATATTGGATTCAATTGTTTTCAATGCTAGACCCAAAAACTCTATCGGAGCCAGAGACCATTTTCTGGACTTCATCTTCTTGCGGGTCCTCTTTCTCCTTAAGTTGATCCTTCATTTCCTTTTCATTAGCAGGTCTGGGTTTTTCTATTTGTTTTAATGCTGGGAAAGACGACTACTGTGAGAATGAAGATTATGCTACAGTCCCGGCTTGGGATGAGGAACAACCCTTTATGACTAAATTGTCACTATGACCCTGTACTGCATTTGTGCCAAAAGAAATGCACATGCCTCACAGTCTGAATCCAGGTGTTCTGCCCCCAAGCAGTAGACACAAGAGTGAGGGTTTTGTGGTCACAGGCCAAAAGCTTTTTAAACTTGGGGACCTTGTCCAATATCACCAGGAAGAAATCACCATAAAACAGTAAGGTCCAACAAGAACTGAAAAGGTTAACAAAAAAACTTCAAGAAAAAATAAATAAATACAAAACAAACAGGTAAGGAAAATAAATACTAGCAATAACAATAATATGGAGATCGTTATAACTACTGCTAAAGAAGAATCTATAATTACTTAGAATTCTTTTTTATTTTATTGGAGAGGAAATAAGGTACGAAAAGTTATGAAGGGCAATACACCTAATTAAAGCTCAGAAATAACTAGCTAAAAACACTTCTCATTAAATGTCAGAACTCTTGTACAGTACATCCTTCTGGATCAGACAGCAAATATGAGGTACTTTGGGGGAAACGGCAGGAATTACGGGTAGGGGAGCAGTCACAGACCTTGATCAAAACCTTCTGAAATGCATGAATGCTGGAGTTGGCTGGATCTGATAACCCAAAGATTGAACTGGATGAAAGCAGACAGATTTGCCAGGTTTTGCACAGCATTAAGAAAGTTAATACTGACTCTGTATTATCAGGCAAAAAATGGTTCTCAGTGATCAAAACTTTGAGAGGTCGCAAATTCATTTACTTGCTTGCTGACTCTTAAAGCAATGACACTCATGACTTCCAAGACAGCTGCACATCTAACAGCTTACTTCAGCTCTTCCACCAAGAAGAAAACAAAACTGACAGATAAGGGCTAGTTCTTTCAATAATTCTTGTAAAATTCAGTTACTGGCTATGAAGTACACTGCCAGGATGTGACAGCCTGAAAGAAAATCATACAGAAAAGATGGAGAAAACACTAACTGGATAGAAACCTGCAGCTGTTCAGGAAAATGTAAATCAAATGGGCTCAGAGTTGATGGAACTGAAACAATGAAGGAGTAAAGCAACTCAAATAATAAAAGCCTGGAAAATGGAAGAAGCCTTAAACATCTATTCTGCTGAACTGATAACAGTGCAAAAATCAGAGGGTTAAATGAAGAAAATGCTGACAGAGTATAAGACGGCTCAAGTAGAGTGGTTTCTAAAAATGGTTGAGTTAGAGGAAAGTACAGTTGTGTGCACTTACAATAAATGCAGATGTTCGAGTGTATTCACTGTTGCAGTCATCACACTTGGGTTATCTGTCTGCAGGTAGTCCTCAGTCAGCCCAAATACCAGAGTCTTAGGATTTTTGCGTCGGATGCTGTCGCCTCTTCCATGATGTCAGGAAGTCAGGGGTATAAAACATGCAGCCGATGCCATTACATCAGTTTTTGTTGCCCCAGATGTCAGGAGCCTCCAAAACAGGAAGCAATTACATGGTGTGGAACACCTCCAGTAAAAAGTAAATACCATTGCCATAAGATGCAGCCAAAAAGAGGACAGATGGAATGAATAGAAAAGTCAGGGGGGGGGGGGCTGGAGGGAGGGTAACCAGGACTGCAACAGTGAATACACTCGAACATCTACATTTATGGTAAGTGTAGACAATTGTACTATGTTCTTCATGTTTCACGGTTGCAGTCATCACACTTGGGTTGATTCCCAATGTCGAGGAAGGGTGGAGGCAGTCAAGAAGTATTGGGGCTGGCTAGCAGGCCCTGTAAGACTGCTGTACCAAATCCAGCTCTAGATTTGGAAAAATAGGTAAGTGGTAATGCTTGGTGAAGGTGTGTACAGAACTCCAGGTTGCAGCTTCCAGGAAGTCCTGGGTAGGGACTCCCCTGAGGAATGCTGTAGAGGTTGAAGTAGCCCTAGTGGAATGAGTTCTGATCCCCTGAGGGGTAGGTTTTCCATGGTGTTTGTAGCAAAAATGAATTCAGTGTGCTATCCGTTTGAAAATGGTTTGCTTTGAAATGGCCTTGCCCTCTACCCCTGTAGTGAAGCTGACTAGCAACTGGTCAGATTTTTTGAAAGGTTTAGTTCTGTCAAGGTAGAACCTGAGCTGCCTGTGCACATCCAAGGAGTGCAGAATCCTTTACCCTTTATTCTGAGGATTAGGGGAAAAGTTTGGTAAATGGATGGATTGGTTTAAAGCAACACTGGATACCACCTTGGGCATAAATGCTGGGTCAGTCCTGAGGGAAATCCTGTCCACATGGAAAATAATGAAGAGTTCCACAGCCATTACTGCCTATAACTCAGACACTCTTCTTACTGAAATGATGGCTAGAAGTAAGGCTGTTTTCCAACACAGGAATTTTAACTCTGCTGCAGCAGCAGGCTCAAAAGGGTGAAGCGTGAGCTTCTCTAGTACAAAGTTAAGGTCCCAGGCAGGGGTGGGAGCTCTCCTCAGGGGCCTTAAATTCTTAGCTCCTCTCAGGAACTGTTTGATGTGAGGATGAGAAAATAGAGGTGGCTCAGTATTGTAGTGAGCTGAGATAGCAGAGTTATGAATTTTAATTGATAAGGATAGGCCTTTGTGTATTAGCTCTGCTAGGTAATCTAGGATTTGAGATAAGGTGGTCGCAGCTGTGTCTTTTCCTTGAGACTGGTTCCAGGAACAATATCTTTTCCACTTTTCTGAATAGGATTTCCTAGTACTAGGCCTTCTGGCCTCAAGGATGATGTCCAGCACCTGTTTGCTGGGGGTTGCTGGTGGTGTATTCAGGGGATAGGCCACGCTGCAAGGTTCAGGATTTGCAGCTGTGGATACAAAATCTGTCCCTCCTGCTGGGACAGCAGGGAGGGGGGTCTGATGTAGGTGCCAGGGTGGCACTGCTGTCAGACTGCATAGGAGTGGGTGCCAGTGCTGGCGTGGCCAGTCTGGGGCAATAAGGATAGTCATTGGCCTGTCCTGTTTGATCTTGAGTAGTACTTTTGAGAGGAGGGGCAGAGGGGGAAAGCATAAATTGAGAGGTTTTCCCATGTAAAGGATAGGGCATCCACTTCCCACGATTGGCTGTGGGGATTTCTGGAGCAAAATTTGCGCAACTGATGGTTTTGAGGGGAGGCAAAGAGGTCCATCTCTGGAGTCCTCCACCTGTGGATTAGAAGTTTGAAAGAGTTGGGTTCCAGCTTCCACTCGTGTGGGTCCAGCAGATTTCTGCTCAAGTCATCTGCCAGTGGAATTTTGTTTGCCTGGCAAGAATTGAGCTTGTAGGTGCACTTGGGTGCTCAGGGCTGTGTTCAACAGGGCCATGGCTAACCTGCAGAGAGGGTAGGAATGAGTTCCCCCTGCCTGTTTATGTATCACATAATTGTAGTGTTGCCTGTCTATCAGGAGTTGTCCTGAAAGGATAAGGTATTTGAAGGCTGTCAGAGCATTCCGTACAGCTAACATTTCTTTCTGACTGATATGCAGGGGAATTTGTTCTGGGCTCCATTTGCCTTGAATGCATTTGCCTGCCATGTGAGCCCCCACACACATAGTCTAATGCATCTGTTGTCAGAGTTTGGGCAGCGAGGGGTTGAGTGAAAGGAAGTCCTTTGTTGTGGATGCATGCCTCTGCCCACCAAAGGAACTCTGCCCTTAAACAAGGAATGACAGGAATCCGTGTTTCCAGGTCCTGAGAATGTTGACACCACAAACTTTGTAAGTACCACTGAAGTTTCCTCATATGCAGTCTTGCATATGGAATTAGTACAATGCACAAGGCCATGAACCCTAGGGCTTGCAGTATTTTTCTTGCAGATAGCTGGGTTTTGGTGGCCATTAGTTTGAAGTAGTTTGTCAAATAAGCCTGTTTTTCTGGATTGAGGAATGCCATCTGGGAAGTTGTGTTCAAGCTTGCTCCCAGGAATACAATCTTTTGGCTGGGCACCAGTTGTGATTTATTTTCGTTGATGGTGTACCCCAGAAGTTATAAGTCTCTTTACAAATGCCAGGTGCTGAAGCAGCAATTCCTGACTGTCCGCCTGAATCAGGCAATCGTCCAAGTATGGGTAAATTTGAATAATTTCTCTGCCTGCAGTATGCAATGGCTGGAGCCAAGCACTTTGTGAATACCTTGGGCGCAGTAGATAAGCCAAAGGGAAGTGCAGAGAACTGATAGTGCATACAGCCTGCCCTGAAACATAGATATTTCTGCAAGATTCCCTTATGGGGATGTGCAGATAAGCTTCTTTTAAGTTTAGGGTGACTAGCCAGGCATTCTTGGATAGCCTAGGAAGAAGCTGTTGCAGAGCCACCATTTTTAAGTTTGGGACCACCAGGAAGGTGTTGAGAATTGACAGATCCAGGATAGGGTGCCAAGAGCAGTCTTTTCTGGGCACCAGGAATAGTCTGGAGTAGAAACCCTGTCCCCCTTGCTCTATTGGCACAACTTGAATAGCACCGATAGTGAGAAGAGAAAGTACTTGCTTTTGAGCCTCTACCCACTGGTTTGGAGGAAGGTCTGGCAACCCGCTTGGGGTTGGCAGTGAGTGGAAGTAGAATCTGTATCCCTGGGATACAATGTTTAGGACTCATCGGTCCTGGGTAATGGACATCCAGTTTTGTGCATGCAGGATGAGTTTTCCTCTTAGGGGTGCAAGTACTTGGAAAGGAAGGAAGACAAGTCATTGTGAACCTTTTCTATAAGGGGGTGACGTACCACTACCCGTTTTAGAGGAGGGAGCACTCCATTGTTCAGATTTTTGCATACCTTGAAAAACGATCCTTTTTCGCCTGGCTGAAATGGTGCAAAAGCTAGAAGACAAAATGATGTACCAAAAAGTAATCCAAACAGTCCCATCAGTTTATTCTGAAAATTCTGGAGCCTTGACTTCATCAGAACCAATTGAAAAGTTTAACTGGTTCTGATGAAGTCCAAACTTCCTGGAAGAAAGCACTCAACCAAATTTTCTAAATAAACTGTTGGGACTGTTGTTTAGATTACATCATTTTGTCTAACTTTTGCACCATTTCAACCAGGCGGAAAAGGATCGTTTTTCCTTGTTCTGTTGTGCCTTCTTTATACCGTTGGTCGTTTTTTTTTCTGCATACCCTGATACTGTAATCTTGGTGGCCTGTTGCCCCTGGGTTTGGACCAAGAATGCCTGGGAGGGACTGGAAAGGACCAGTTTTTAGAAGGCCAATGCCTACTGAATCTAGGTGGCTGCACCATTAAGAAATCTTTAACAGCTTGCATAGATTTAGCTTTTTCCTCCATCTTTTTAAGAACAACTTTTGCTTTTGTGCCAAACAACCTTTCCTGGTTTAATGGAGCATCTAGTAATTTTGTTTTGACATGGTCTGGCAAGATTTGCTCCTTCAGCCAAGCATGCCTCCTCAGTACAGACCCAGTGACAGTAGCCCTGCAAGATGCTTCTAAAGCATCAAAGCCACACTGCAAAGTATGTTTGCTAACTTGGTTTGCAGAATGCATTAACTGTTGTAAATCTTTATTTTCTGTACAATCTGGAAGTAGCAACTTTTTTTTTGTTTAATTAGTTCCATAATATGCTGCTGGTACTTCAACATGTGAAACTGGCAATTCAAAGCCCGGATGGCAAGAGTTGCAGAGGTATACACCTTCTTACCCTATCTGTCTAAAGCTCTAGAATCCCTGTCCGAATGGGTAGTGGTTATGGCTGTAGTAACCTTAATGCTTTTAGATCCCTGGGAAATAGTCTCTGGATCCGCTGTAGGATTCTTAAAGAGAAATTTATAAGAGTCAGGTACTCTGTAGTACCTGTCAGGCTTTCCTAGGAGCTGGTGGTAAAGTATCAGGAGTAAGACTGGATTCCATGAAGACTTCATCTACAATGTCCAGGACAGGGGGTATAGCTAGAGGCCTGTGCTGAGGCAAGTCTAAATTCTCTGAGTCTCTTTTTGGAATGAGGGTAGTCCTGGCATTCCCAGTGGAAATGCTCTCAAAGTATGCAAGGTTTCATCAAAAGAAAAGTCCTCTGGAGGGGAGGCACAGGGTATGGAATCCTCTGCATCTGAATCCTCATAGGTAGAGAAGGGTATGGCCTGGTAATCAGAGGGATCAGATTCATCGGACTCATGGTCTGTAGAATCAGAAGGAAAATCAATTTGTCTTTTAGAAGGGGAAGGCTGGCTTTCCCTAACTGAAGTTATAAGGTCTTCAGCCATTCTAAGCATTTATTTCTGTGGCAAGGGAGCTTGAGCATGCGCTTTAGGTAGTCTGTTTTCTAGGTGTAGTGCGAACTCTGGGCCTGAGAAACTCGGTAGTTTTAGTCAAAAACAAAGCGGTCAGTTTAATGCAAACATCGGAAGGTCAGAATACACACTCAGAAGCCGGTGCCTGAACAGCAGCTCCGGACCCATCCAAGGTAAGACATCCGCAGGTTCCATAGTCGGAAAAGCATCTCACAGCATACCGGACTCTGAATGGGTCTCAGCAGAGCCCTGCGAAGGTGTACAAGCAGTTATCAGGGGGATGCAAAAGCTCCTCACCGACTACCAGTGGACTGGCGACTAGATTGACAGAAGCGTCGTGGGTAGTTTTGGACCTATGCGGTCTGTCTTTATCCTTAAGTTTTTTTTCAGATCGGTAGTTGGATGGCTTATGGAAGCCATTTCGGAATACTGAGAACGAGAGCGAAAACATTTAGTGACAAAGATAGCCGATAAATAGTTTGGGCATTAAACAAGGCACAAAACCTACAGCGAGAAACGTCGTGGTCTGGGCCTAAACAGATGATGCAGTAAGACTGAAAATCTCTGTGAGGTATTTGCTTTCCACAGGCAAGACAATTATTAACTTTTTCTGACATCTGTTAGAGCAAGAAAAAAGGATCCCCAATGGGGGAATTTAGATTTAGAAGACTTCAGGTTTGAAACTTGAAAAACAAACATTTCAGGTAGTGGCCGACTGGCGCTTGCGAACTGCTTCTGCTTCGGGCTCCCACATGGCAAGAAAAGCTAACGTAATGGTGTTGGCTGCATGTTTTATACCACCTGATGTCATGGAAGAGGTGACTACAACTGACAAAGAAATCCCATGACTCTGGTATTCGGGATGACTGAGGGCTACCTGCAGGCAGACAACCCAAGTGTGATGACTGCAACAGTGAAACACGAAGAACATCAAGCACACACAGAAAAACAGAGATTTTCTGCTGTGCCAGAGAAATTAAAAGGAACACACTAATAATTTTATGAAAGCACAAAATAAGCAACTGGACTGGTATTCCACAGCAGGATTTGTTAATTGAACGAGCATATCTTGTGTTTGCACCAAACATGGCCATGAGAAAGCATCCAAGACCTGTATTGATAAAGATGCTATCATACAAGCAGATACAGTTGGATCCTGAAAAAATTGTGGCAGAAGGACAAAGTACTAAAAATTGGAGGCAGACTGTTAATGGAAAATGATTATTCACTGTACACCATGTAGAAGAGAAGCAAATATATCCCAGCAATAAAGGAATGTCAACAGGCAGGTATGAGACTCAAGCTGCTGTATCCAGCTGTCTTCAGAATATTTTTTCCTGTGGGATTAAAGTCATATTATGATGCACAACAGACTAATAACGAAATACAAAAGTTTATCCAACAAAAGGTGAAATGTCAAACAGAAGGGGAGCCTGCTTCTGATAATACAGGCCATAGAGACTTTGCCAGTAAAACACTTTCCAATGCTCCAAAGGAAAGTTGCTTAAGAGAGAAAAAGCAAAGGACTTGAACAGAAGATTCTGGAGTACCCTGGACTTTAGCCAGAATCTGGGGTTGTGAAATGGAGATGAACAGAAAGAACAGCAGCACTGAAATTACTGAATAAATGTGAAACTATAAAGCAATCACATTTGTGTAGTATGGCTTTATAAGAAAAACTGGCGGAGAAAGACAGGACTTTTGTTGACTTTGTTAAACTTGTAGGGGAACTGAAAGGTATGTATCCACATCATGTCATTAATGATTGTAAGGACACTAAAGGGAAAAAAAGAGAGCAACTGCAAATAAAACTTTTTTGTTCTCAC